>NW_025726434.1:880000-1180000 GCF_021461395.2 Schistocerca americana | reverse complement strand
ACGCCTCGTTGGAGTGGTTTTGACCCATTGGTGTTGGTGTTGGTGTGTTTTACCTGTCTGCGAGGGGGGACAGTGCGATCGGCGACTTTTGTGTCACCGTAACGACGGCCGTTTGCGGGTTTGTTTTTTTTTTTTTTTGCACATCATACATGGCGAGGGTGAAATGTGAAATGTTTTTGTTTGGTTTGTTTTTTTTTTCTTTGCCGCCCACTATTCCCTTTGCTGTACGCCGAGTTTGACAATGGTGCGACGTAACTGCAGCGTGGAGGTGTGTGAGTGACGTTGAAATGAACGTGCCATTAAGACGCATTGTTGTTGTATTGTACTGTACGTGTACGGCGACACGCACGATGATGTACCATTCGACTCTGATTTTTGATAGCCGTGTCTGACTGATTGCGTACGACGCACGCACACCGATGTCGTCATTCAAGATGCACGCGTGTCCAGTGCAGTACAGTAAGCGCGACGCTAGACGACGACGACGACGACGACGACGACGACGACGGCGGCGGCGGTCGTCGTCGTTTGTTTGGCGAATGTCTGTACACGTGTTTGTCTGTGTCCATCCGGTATGTATTTGTTTGTTTGAAAGTGTTTTGTGTGTCGGTGACGTGGTCCGATCCGTCGCCCCCTGAGTAACTGTCGATCGGCGCGATAGACCGGCGTCACGCAACTGAACCGAAGTCTTGGGCACACCCGTCATACTGTTGTACACCGTCGCGCTGAGAACGGTAACGAAAGGTTGACTTTGATCGGTCGAATGTGTGGGCAGAACGTGAGGAATGAGGCAAGAGTGCAAGGAGGGGGGGCAAAAGAGAGAGGAAGGGAAAAAGGGGAGAAACGCATTCGTAGAGCAACGGAACGTTCCCGTGTCGGAGGCGTATTGGAGCCGCACTGAAATGCGTTTAACGGCGGCGCGGCTGCAAGTGTCTGCCGTGGTGAACGTTACCTTTGACGGCTGCATTGGGCTTTGCTTTCGCTTTCGCTTTCCCGGATGTACGTAACGTTTGTTGATATGGTTCTGAGGAAGAGTGTATGACAGTGCCGTGCCGTCCATGTTCGTGTGCCCTCCCATTGTGTGTATGCTATTGTCTGTGTACTTGAATGATGTATGTAGGTGTTAGTGGACATGTTTTACCAGTGGGGGGAAATGGATCGTCGATAGTTGCCGTCACTCTGTCACGGTCGAGATGACGCACCCTCCGTACAGAAAGGTGTCGAGAAAGTGAGTGTGTGTGTGTGTGTGTGTGTGTGTGTGTGTGTGTGTGTGCGCGTCCGTGAATTGGCAGTGTTTGGAGGTGGGCGTGCCCTGCATGTGGCCCGGAAGGCTGTTCGTTTGGCGGTAGTGTTGTGTGGACAGGGGAGGGGCATGCGTAACGCTGCTGGCATGGCATTTCGGGAGATGGGAGGGGGCAAACGAGGAAACGAGGAGCGGCGGCCAAAGACGGGACGGGGAGGGGCGCGGTGTGGGTGGCTTGCGCCTGTGCTCGGCGTTGTGGTTTGTGCAAAAGAGGAGGAGAAAAACAATGAGTTGCCAGGGAGGGGAGCGGTGTTGTGTTGTGGTTGTCGTGGTGTAGCCGCAGACGCGGCTGTCAGTGAACGTGGCGAGACGGACGGATGCGCGGAGGGGCGGGGGCGGCGCATTTCGCCGGTGCCGTGCCGTGCCATGCCTGAAAGCCGCGTGGTCGCTGTGTTGTTGGTGGCGTGGGGGCGAGGAGAGTACCGTACGGGTGTGCTTGTGCGCCGGAAATGGCACACTGCGCCTGCCCGTCTTGGAGGCTGATGGCTGTGGTGTGGAAATGGGGCGCGGTGATGTTGAAGCAGAAAAGAAACCAAGAAAACGGAAGGCGTGATGCGGCGGTGGTGGTGAGAGCGGGAAAAACAAAACAAAAAAAAAAAAAGAAGGAAAAACAACAAGAAACAAAAAAGAAAACAAAAAGTCTATCAATATTAAAATGTAAATGGAAATGGAAATGGACCCAGGTATAACCTCCCTGCACAAATAGCAGAGAGTCCGATGGTAATAAAAATGTGCCAGAATGTTAACGTCCCTACAAAAGAAACCCAACGATAATATTAATGAAAGAATGAACCGTATGTAACATTGCAACAGACACAATGAAACCTGATAAATTGTATAAGGGCAGCAGCGTTGACCTTTGGCCCTGTATTCAGAATAAAAAGAGCCAAAGATTGTTACCCCAATGAAAAAGACACTGAAACACGTATGTAACATAGCAGCGATGGCGAGACATTGTAGCATCTGTGACCAGAGAGTTTGCGCTGGACTGCGCGAGTGTTGCGAGCGGTTCTCAGTCAGTCAGTCAGTCAGTCGTTGCGAGTCTGTAGCTCTGTGTAGTTGAGGGCTGTACTCTGTCAGTAGTCGTCGCGTGCAGTACGCTAATAGTCGTCATGCAGAGCGGTCGGTCAGTAGTAGGAGCCGAGTGCGGTTGTGTGATGTAGGCGGTCGGCAACACTGGTCAAGATGGTGAATAAGGTATACTGTTAATTAATATAATCATTAGATAATGAAAAATTTTATTTATTGTAATTATTCTCCAACAAGTTCCCCAATAATAATGTTTATTTCAAAAGCATTTTTCAAACATTTAATTTTTTATTGAACTAAAGAGTTCGTTGCACTTCACATTTCATTCCACTTCTTTGAAGAAAAATTTCACTAAAATCACAAAAAAAGAGAATATTATTATTTGCAATGCAGTTCCTCCAAGCGCTGCGCAACAACAAGAGCAGAAATGTGACATCCATTTATTCGGAGGTAAGACTTTAATTCTGATTGTTTTGCACAGGGCCAAAGACCGATATTTCGGTTTAATTGAAGTTTCTTGTCACTGAACGGACTTTAAATGTTGTGAAGAATTTATATTTGAGTCAGATTGCGAATTTCACATTTTTGTTGCCATTTTCAATACCTCTCATTGTGGGCGAGGTTACAATTAGCGCAATGTCCATTAGCATCCGTAAATAACATTGTCCATTATTTTAAAATTTGCGGGGAGGTTACAACACACACAAAAAAAAAAAAAAAAAAAAAAAAATTGCATTTATATCCGCTCCTCAATTGTAGATACCCCTTACACAGCTGTGTGCAATGAATGAGTGCTGGCTGGTAATTAATTGCACTCCTTGGAGGGAAATGCCATAGGAAGTAGTCTTTAAAAAGTGAATGTTTTTCGTTAAAAGACAAAAGGTACTTTAGAAAAAAGTAATAGTGGGGCTTTTGTTGTTGAACAAAATAAGTACAATGAACATACGTTATCAGATTTGCGCAATGCAGCTTCACACTACCTTTTGATTATAACACAATATACTATACATCGTCCCGAACCGTGACCAGAGTCGCGAGACGAGCAGAGCACGCCGCCGACGCCCGCTCAGTACAACCGTCCACCCGCTACTACTGTCGACCGACTACTACCTCTCCCGACTCGCGCTACAATATATATAACAACTGTTCCTGGCGACCCGGTGCGTGCCACTACTGTCGTCTGGCGCGGTCCAAGCGCCGACTAGCAACGATAAATAACTCTCTGGTCAGACAGAGATGCTGTCATGCCTCGCCATCGCTCTGGTAATGAATACATACGTGTTGCAGCGTGCGTACCACCGGAACACGCAGTGGCGGAGCCAAAGACTGTGTTGTCGAGGTCGAGTGCGAGCGGGAAGAGAGGCAGCGTCGGCACGGAGATGCAAGCGAGCGCGAGACGCACGGGGGCTGCGGCGTGGCGCGTTTGCGGTCGGCGCCTTTGGTGGCAACGGCCGGGACAAGCAGCGGTGTATGGTGTGGTGCGGGGCGGACAGGGGCGGCGGTGGACGGGGAGGAGGCGGCGCGACGACGGCATGGGGGCGAAAACGGGACGGGGGACGGCGGATGCTGAGAGGCGTCACGCGCGGACAGGACACAGACACAGAGACACACAGATTGGAAAGGGAGGGTGCGCGGTAGTAGTTGGGAATGTGCGTACCGTGCGGGATGGGAGTGGGCGAGGAACACGGTCGTGGCCCCCTGTTTTTTGGGTGCGTGTGATGACGTCGGTGTGTTGTGGGAAGGGAAGGTGCTGTGGCGGCGGCGCGTAATGGGCGTAGGCCGAAAAGAGAAAGGAACGTGGGCAGTGTGTTGGCAAGCGTCGGTTCGACTGCGACGTTGATGGGCAGGGCAAGGTTAATGGTGGTAGGAGTAGGCGTGTGGGCGCAAAAAATCTGCCGCTGCAGGCGGTGCCGTAACCGCCATGGCGGGAAGGAGAGAGAGAGGGCCAAAGAAAGAAAGAAAGAAAGAAAGAAAGAAGAAAACAAAAAAAAAAAACAAAAAAAAAAAAGGAGGCGGGGGCGAAAGTGGAGAGGCGGTGGTGTGAGAAGGGCGGGGGCGGAAGGAAGGCAGGAAGGACAAGAGGCGAGGCGACGGCTTGCTTTGTGTATCGGTCGGTCTCTGGCTATGCTTCGTTTTCTGCAGCAGGGTCGGTGCGCGGCGTGGCTCGCGGCAGTGGGAACGCCTGGTGGCTGGACGGCCAGCAATGCGGTTGGATGGGCGGCCACAGCACCGCACCTGTGCCCGAGGAGGAGACGCTGGCGGCGGGCCCTGAGGTGAGGCCGGCTCGGCTGGGGCTGTGGATGTGTAGGTGTGCGCCGCTGCTGCAACAACGAGTAAAACGCGAGAAGAAGGGATGGCGGTAGAGAGAGAGAAAAAAAAAAAGGTCGTGTTGTGTTGATGCGCAGGCAGACGCGTACAGAGAGACGAGCCCGGTCTGCAGCAGGGTGTGGCCGTGCCGAGTGCAGAGCAGCGGCGGCTCGGTTCGGTTCGGTTCGGCCCGGCCCGGCGGGCCGCGCTGTTGTCGCGGACGTGAGCGCCCCCTGGCGGGTGGCCGGAGGCGGCGCGGCGTGTTGGACGTGTGGCTGGTGGCAGTGCACAATTTGCGAGTGGCTGGCGGTGTGGTGTGGCGGTTGGCGCGTCGGGCGGCGGAGAGAGAGAGAGAGAGAGAGAGAGGGAGGAGAGGTATGTGTTGCGGGCGCCCTTTGCTGCGCTGCGTCGTTGCGTGTGCCGTACAGGGCGGGCGCTTGTCGACTGTGTGGGCGGTGTGGCGAATTGGCGTGAAACGGCTGCCGAGAGGTGTGTGGTAGCGAGCCGGTCGTTGTCAGTGCGAAGGGGAATGTGCGTGCGTTTGGCGGTTTCGGTGTGCTTTTTGCGGCGTGAGAGTGGGAATTAGTGGGGCCGGCTGTTGTGTTGGTTCCTTGTGTCTTGTGTCGCGTAGCTTGATGGCAACGTGGAAGGACGCCGGTTTCGTTTCGAGCCTTGCGTGTGGTTGTCGACGTTGACTGGTTGGCGTGTGCCGATGCACGTGCATGTGTGGGTCGCGAGTGCGTTTTTGGCTGTGTGTGTGTGTGTGTGTGTGTTTTGGGGGGGAAGGGGGAGGCGGTGGTGAAAGTGCAGTCGTTGCCACGGGCGTCGTCGGGTGGGGCTGGGGCTGTGCGTCGTGGCGGAAAGGTGGTAGGTTGCGGGAAGCGAGCCCGTCGTTGACGGTGTCGCGTGAGTTGTGAATCGAGTGGGGCGCGGGGCGCGGGACAGGAGCAGCGTGCCGCTGCGTCGTGGTCGTCAGCAGAGGCTGTGCGTGTGCTTGTCCTTTTTGTGGGCGGTTCGTGCGAGGCGTTTTTGTTTTGTGTTGCCCTAGTTGTTAGTTTATTTTGTTTGTGTTTGTTATTTTGAGACGACGACTGGTTGGTGGCGTGCGCGCGAAGTGGCGGTGTGCGCTTCCCGTGTCGTTTGTGTTGTTTTGTTTTTGTTTTGTTTTTTTTTGCACTGGGCCCCGGGGGGTGGGTGGGTGGGTGGGTGGGTGGGTGGGTGCGTGCGTGCGTGTGTGTCGATTGCCGGCTGGCGAAAGGTGCGCCATCGGCGGGGTGGGTCGCCGGCACAAGTAGAGGCGGCGGCGTTGTTGCTGTTGTTGTGTGGTGTTTGTTTTGTTCGGCTGTGTCGGCGAGCTGTGTTGCGGTGCGTGTGAATGGTGGTGCAAAAGTGCTGGCGTTGGGGCTGCGACTGCGACGGCGGCGAGCCGCGGGCGCGCATGATAGTGATGTTGTGAACAGCGGCTGTGTACGGTAGTGGTGTTGTTGTAGCACGACGTGCATCCGGGCCGGCGCGGAAAGCGCAGTTGCGGGCGGTTGCCCTTCGGTGCCAGCCATGTCGCGTGAGCGGCGGGTTGCTCTGGTGTCGACACGTGGTGCTCTGGGTTGTTGTGTGGTGCCCTTTGGCCGGTGGGGGTGGTTCGCGTGTGTCTCGTTCGCGCTCGGTATCTGGTCGTGGTCGTGCTGCTCCCCCGTCTGTCGGCGGTTTTCGACGTCGTCTGTACGTTTTTGTTCGTTTGCGGCGTGCCTGCCGACGTCGCCCCGTCGCGACCTTTCAACCGAAAGTGTGGCGCCCGAAGGTGAACGAACGTAACCCTGACCTCGGCGCTTTACGCTGAGCCGAGCGAACCGAACCTAACCTGTGGTGTGGCGAGGTGAGCTCAGCCTGTGAGCCCCTAACGTCTACGTACGGTAAGCTGTCCGGCTCACGCCTCACGTTTGAACGCTTTTTTAACCTACGTTTGACGCTTCTTAACCTAGCACTGACCCCTTAACCTAACGTGTAACCTAACCTAACCTAACCTAACCTAGCCTAGCCTCTGACGCCTGACGTGTTTGAATGCTTAACCTAAGTTTGACGCTTAACCTAACCCAAGTCCCCTTAACCTAACCCATGTCCACCTAACCTAACCTAACCTAACCTAGACGTGTAAACGTAATGTGTAACGCGTAACGTGTAAGGTCGGCTGGCGTGTGTGCTGACGGCAGATTGGGTTGGTCTGTAGATTCGGATTGCGGTTTGCCTCGGTCGAGGGGTTGGGTCGGAAGCGGCGAGGGGCGGCGGCGCCTGTTGCGCAGGCGGCGTCCGTTTGCGGCGGGCAATTGTTGAGAAACGGCTGTGAATGTTGGCGGGCGAGAGGAGGAGGAGGACGGCGCGCGATGTGGCCCGACGGCTGCGGGCCGATCGGGAAACGGCGGGAGGGCGACGGAAGGCGATGGGGCGGCGGAGGCGCGTTTGCACGGCCGTCATCGCCGCACGCCTCGGCTTGTGTGGCTGTGGCGCCGGCCGCGCTGGCCGGGCTGCCGCGGCGACGGTGTGGGAGTTTTGCCGAAGGTTTGGCCATTGTGGCGGGTCGTCGGCTGGGGCTGTGGGGGCGGCATTTGGGCGGGGGCGGCGATTCTCGGCGGGCCGACCCAGGCTGTAGCGCGCGGTAGCTGCAGTTTGGCCGTGGTTTGCGGCGCTGCCGTGGCGACTGGTTGGCGACTGTGGTGTGGCTGTGTGTAGCCCCATCCTCGGTGGTTTGAAAGGCGCGGGCGGTTGTGGCGCAGGTTTGGGGCTGCTCCGCACAGGCTGTCGGACGTTGGGCGGTAGCAAGCGCGGGAGGCGCGGCGCGGCGGCGCGCAGAGTGGCGGCCGCTCTCTCGGCCGTCCGCGCCCGCCCGCGACACTGGCTGGGCCCTTGTGATTCTCTGCTCCGCTGCTGTGCTGTGCTTGCGTGCCTGCCGTCCCGCTCGCTCTCGCTCTCGCTGTGTGTTACGCGCGTCGTCGAAATGGCAGATCAGGCGGCTACGAACGAGACTGCTGCGGCACCCGCCGCCACCGGCACTACGAAGAAGGCCAAGTCTGCGTCGTCTGCGAAGAAGCCGCGCGCCAAGCCTGCGCACCCGCGCACCTCTGAGATGGTGACGGCCGCCATCAAGAGTCTGAAGGAGCGCGGCGGGTCGTCGCTGCAGGCGATCAAGAAGTACATAGCCGCGCACTACAAGCTGGACGCGGAGAAGCTGGCGCCGTTTATCAAGAAGTACCTCAAGTCGGCCGTCGTGGCGGGCGAGCTGGTGCAGACGAAGGGGAAGGGCGCGTCCGGCTCGTTCAAGCTTGCCGGCGCCGGCGGCGGGGGGGCGGCCGAGGGCGGCAAGGCTCGTGCTGGCGGTGCCAAGAAGAAGCGCGCCGCTCCGGCCAGCAAGGAGAAGAAGGGCGCCCGTGCGGCCGGCGCAAAGAAGGCTGGTGGCGTGAAGGCGGCGACCGGTCGGAAGGCGGGCGCCGCCAAGAAGGCGTCTGCGGCGTCGGCCGCTCCCGCGGGTGCGAAGAAGGCGGCTGCGGCCAAGCCGGCCAAGGCCAAGTCGCCGTCGAAGGCGAAGAAGGCCGCCAAGGTTCCGACGAAGAAGCCGAAGGCGCCGCGCCCGAAGAAGGCGACGACGCCGTCTAAGGCGAAGGCTTCGCCCAAGAAGAAGAAGTAGAGTAGAGGAGAAAGAGATGGGAAAGGAAGGGTTTGGCGCTTGACTCCGTCGTCCCCACCCCCCGTCGTCGTCTAGTGGCGCGCAAGAGACGCGCGGCCCAAAACGGCCCTTCTCAGGGCCATCAAAGCACGTCGGGGAAGGTTTTGATTGTCGTGTTGCGTTTGGTGTGGGTGTCTGTCTGGCGTTTCTGTATGCCCGTGGGGATGCTGTTTGCGTGCCGCGGTGGTTGGATTGCGGGGGTCGGTGGCGGGTGTGGGCGGCGGTAGCGGTAAGCGGTGTTGTTGTTGTTGTTGTTGTTGTTGTTGTTGTCGTGGTTGATTGTCGCCGTGTTTGTGGCGGCAGCCGACGGTTGGTTTTCTGTCACGTTGTTTTGTTTGAATACGTTGGTTGGCTTGCCTGCGTTCGTTCTTCTCGGATGTCTGTCTTGTCGAGTCGTGTCTGGTCTTTGTTTTGTTCCTTTGTGTGTGTTATGTTTTGCAACGGGGGGCACGTTGAGATGTGGAAGGAGTCGGCGGGGATTTCGGTGGCGTGTAGAGCGAGCGAGCGCGCCTGCCTGGCCGTTGGCCGTCGGAGTGGAGTGCGGGGTTTTTTGTTTTCGAAACGAAAGCGGCGGCCGGCCAGCCACCCGTGCGGTGTGACGTCGGCCGTTGGGTATTGTGCGCTTGGAGCGCCGGGGAGGGATGATGTGTGATTGTTGCGCGCTGCTAGCAGGCAGGCAGGCAGGCAGGCAGGCAGAGTGAGCGGGTGTGGCGGACGGACGGGAAGTGGCGGTTTTTGTTTTTGGGTTGCGGGGCGAGAGGCAGGCGACCGACAAAGTTTGCTCGCGACGGAGAGATGTTAGTGGCCCTGAAAAGGGCCGTTTTTGTTTGTGCGGTGCGGTGCCGCGGCGCGGTTTAGGCGCGCTCGCCGCGGATGCGGCGCGCGAGCTGGATGTCCTTGGGCATGATGGTGACGCGCTTGGCGTGGATTGCGCACAGGTTGGTGTCTTCGAAGAGGCCGACGAGGTAGGCCTCGCTGGCCTCCTGCAGGGCCATGACTGCGGAGCTCTGGAAGCGCAGGTCGGTCTTGAAGTCCTGGGCGATCTCGCGCACTAGGCGCTGGAATGGCAGCTTGCGGATGAGCAGCTCTGTGCTCTTCTGGTAGCGCCTGATTTCTCGCAGGGCGACGGTGCCCGGCCTGTAGCGGTGGGGCTTCTTGACGCCTCCGGTGGCGGGCGCGCTCTTCCTCGCCGCCTTGGTGGCGAGCTGTTTGCGCGGCGCCTTTCCGCCGGTGGACTTGCGGGCCGTTTGCTTTGTGCGGGCCATAGCGGTAGCGGAGCGGCGTGCGTGGAGGTTAGGTGCGGCGCGGCGTCCGGTGCTGCCTTGACAACGGGCCCGCGCGCCTCCGTGCTGCGCTTATATGCCCTCGGTTGCGCGTGGTGGGGGGAGGGCGGGCCAGAGTCTATATAGGGGGGCGGCGGGCGCGCCGGGCGCAGACCGTAGCCGACTCGCCAGCCGCTGCAGCTGCTGTTTGTGCACGTTTTGCTTTGCCCGAGGAAGGAAGGATGACAGGCCGTGGCAAGGGAGGAAAGGGGCTCGGCAAGGGTGGCGCCAAGCGGCACCGCAAGGTGTTGCGCGACAACATCCAGGGCATCACGAAGCCCGCCATCCGCCGCCTGGCTCGCAGGGGCGGCGTGAAGCGCATCTCTGGTCTGATCTACGAGGAGACCCGCGGGGTGCTGAAGGTGTTCCTGGAGAACGTGATCCGCGACGCGGTGACGTACACTGAGCACGCCAAGCGCAAGACTGTGACGGCCATGGACGTGGTGTACGCCCTGAAGAGGCAGGGGCGCACCCTGTACGGTTTCGGCGGTTAGGCTGCGTCGCAGCGGGCGCTGGCCTTCCCGCGGCCGTGCTTGTGGGTGGGAGAGACTAGAAAACGGCCCTTCTCAGGGCCACCACACTGTTCGGAAGTTGAAAAGTGCGAAAGAGTCTGTGTTGTTGCTGCTGCGTGTGTGCGCTGTGTTGTTTGTTTGTTTCTTTCTCTCTTTCTTTCTTTGTTTCTTTCTTTCCGTTTGAGCGACGTGATGTGACTGGGAGGGGAGAAGGAAAGGAAACGTGTCATGTGGCTGGCTGTGTGTGGAGCTGCTTCGTTTGTGTGTCTTTGTATCGATCGCGACGGAGATGGCGGGCTGTGTGTTGTTGTGCGAGAGGCGGTGATTATTTGCTTGCGTGGTTTGGCTCTGTGTGTTTGCGGCGGCGTTGGGGTTTCCGAGGCAAGGCGTGTGGGCATAGGCGGCCGGATCAGCTGTTTCGTTCGTGTCGACGGCCGTTGCGCGCGGGAGTGGAGGGCGGTGTGTCGACACGCCTCCCTTTAACAATGGTCATTATTGCTGCCGTTGTCGTTTGGAAGGCGACTGCGACCGTGCAAAATGTGTGTGTGTGTGTGTGTGTGTGTGTGTGTGTGTGTGTGTGTGTGTTGGGCCACACGGGCTGTGTGGACGACAAGATGGCGGACGTGCGCCGGCGGCGGCTGTGCTGTGAAAGTGCAAAGTTAAAACAAAACAAGGTGCGGCGAGGACGACTGAAATTTTGCTTTGGACGTAGGTTTGTGTGGTGGCCCTGAAAAGGGCCGATTGTTGTGGGCCGAGCCGGCAAAGCGCGTTGCGTGCAGGGGAGCACGCGGCGCTGCGATTGCCTGGCCTCCTTTAGGCCTTCTTCTCGGTCTTCTTTGGCAGCAGGACGGCCTGGATGTTGGGCAGGACACCACCCTGTGCGATGGTGACGCCCGACAGGAGCTTGTTGAGCTCCTCGTCGTTGCGGATGGCAAGCTGCAGGTGGCGCGGGATGATGCGCGTCTTCTTGTTGTCGCGGGCCGCGTTTCCGGCCAGCTCGAGCACCTCAGCCGCGAGGTACTCCATGACGGCGGCGAGGTAGACGGGCGCCCCGGCGCCGACGCGCTCTGCGTAGTTTCCCTTGCGCAGGAGGCGGTGGATTCTGCCGACCGGGAACTGGAGCCCAGCCCTGCTTGAGCGGGACTTTGACTTGCCCTTGACTTTGCCTCCCTTTCCGCGTCCGGACATGGCGATGGGCTAGCGACGGTGCACACGAAACGGAAACGAAAACGACCGGTGCGAGCGGCAGCGAGTCGAGCAGCGGAGTGCGTGCCGGCGCAGCTCTCTCTCGCATATTTGACGTACTCGGACGTTGAGTAGTCTTGTGGTGGAGGTTCTTTGTCCTTTGACATTTCCTCCAAGCCTGTACGTTAAATTTTGCATGTAGAATGCACCTTACTTTTAGTTTTGTCCTTGCTTTTTATGCTAGTTTTTCTGAACCACTATTTTGTGTTTATGGTAATTATTTTGTGTTTAATTTAGGATGCATTTTGGCCTCCTGTATTTGAGGTTGTAGGTGTTGTAATTGCCTAAGTGTTTAATTAGCTGGTTTTCAGATTGGCTCGCGGTTTGGTAGAATGCTACCGCGAGTTCTCTGAACCTGTCTTTCAGCATCTTTACTTCCGTTGCCTCGTGGGTGTCGGCAGTGGGGAAGCGCGTCCTGACATGAATTGCCCGTCTGAGTGCCCGATTTTGGACTCTCTGCAGCCTTTGCAGGTGCGTTTTGGCTGCATAGCCCCAGACTGGACAGGCATATTCGATGATGGGGCGGACAAGCGTACAGTACAGGCTCACTCCTGTAGTTGCCGCCAGGCTGCTTTCAGTATTTAGTATGGGGTAAATGTCGTTAAGTCTGGCGCTGGCCTTCCTTCTGATGTCGTCGATATGTGCGCGCCATGTCAGTCTTTTGTCAAGGGTGACACCCAGGTATTTGGCAGTGGCCCTCCATGGGATGTCGCGTCTGTGTAGTCTTAGTTGTCTGTTTTGTCGATGGCGGTGGGCAGGGTGGCGTTTGCCTTTCCTTTGGGTGAGCATTATCGCTTGTGTTTTCTCCCCATTTATTGTAATCCGCCATTTCCTGGCCCAGGCTTCCGTCTGGTGTAGTAGATTTTGGAGTCTTGTCGTCACTATTCCCCTATTTGTACTAACGGCGAAGAATGCCGTGTCGTCGGCGTATTGGGCTGTCTGGGTCTGTGGGGCAGACGGTGTGTCGGCCGTGTACAGGTTGTACAGTATTGGGCCTAACACCGATCCCTGTGGTACTCCAGCTTTGATTGTGCGCTTTGAGGACCTCGCAGTGTCCACTTTGACGCAAAATGTGCGGTTGGCTAGGTAGCTCTTCAGGAGCTTAACGACATGGCCAGGGAATCCTAACGTGTACAATTTGTACAGTAGTCCAGTGTGCCACACACTGTCGAAGGCCTTGGCTACGTCTAGCAGCACTAGTCCACAGTAGCCTTTCCGGTTAAAGGCTTCTGTTGCGGCTTCGACCACTCGCATGAGTTGTTGGGGTGCTGAGTGTTGGTTGCGAAATCCGAACTGGAATTTGGGGAGCATGTTCTCTCTTCTTATGTGCCTGTCTATGTGCACTAAGATGAGGCGCTCATACAGCTTACTCAGTGTTGGGAGTAGGCTTATGGGGCGATGGTGCTGGGGAAAGATGGGATCTTTTCCAGGCTTAGCGATCGCGACCACTTCCGCGTGTTTCCACTGTTTCGGGAATTTTTGTGATCGCGTGATTTCGTTGAACGTTTCTGTCAATTTTTCTATCGCTAGCTGGGGCAGGTGCTTAAGCAGTTCATTGGTGAGGAGATCGTGTCCTGGGGCTTTCTTGTTGGGCAGCGTTTTGATGGCTTTCGCTACCTCCTCCGTGGAGAAGGCAGGTGCATCGTCATCGACGTCGTCATCCGCTGCCAGAAATGCGGTTAGTTGTCTGTGGACCATTCTTTCATGTTCGTGATCCTGCGCCTCTGCTGGTGTGAACTGTTTCTCGAAGACGTCGGCGAGTGCGTTGGCTTTATCTTGGGCGCTGAACACTAGTCCTCTCTCGCCGTGCAGAGGCGGCATTCTTGCGCGTCTTTTAGTGAACTGCTTGGTGGCTTGCCAGAGGCTGTTATCCTGCACTTTGAGAGCTGTAAGGCGGTTTGACCATTGCTGGTTTCTGTGCTCAGTGAGCGCCACCTTAAGTTCTCTCTGTAGCCTATTAAGCAGCTTCCTGGTGTCCGGATTTCGCGTAAGTTTCCATTCCTTCGCGGTCCTGTTTTTGTGCCTAATCTGGGCAAGCAGCTGGGGTGGCAGTCGCTGTGTGTGGGGAGGGGGCGGAGGTGGTTCAGGTGTTGCGCCCTGTGCTGCTTGCAGGACCGCGTCTGTGAAGGTACTCAGCGTTTGTTCTGTGTCCTCTGTCGGGAGCGGGGTGTTGGTGAGTTCTTCCATGACTTGTGTTTTGAATCTTTCCCAGTCGATGCGTTTGTACGAGGTTGAATGCTGGTTGTGCGGTAACCAGCCGCCCGTGTCAATCTCGAATGTGACAGGGTTGTGATCGGACGACATTCTATTCAGCGAATGCGCCGTCACAAACCCTGTGAGACCTTTGGTGATTGCTACATCGATTACATCCGGGTTGTTTCCGTTTCTGGGAAAGTGTGTGGGCTCCTCGGGGGCCCACACGTGCATGTGGTGGATGCGCGCAATGCTTTTTAATTGTCGGCCGGCTTGGTTTGTCCTCCTGGAATTCCAGTCGGAGTGCTTGGAGTTAAGGTCTCCTCCAAGTATCAGCTTGCCTCCAATTTGTCCTAATTTGACGATGTCGTCTTCAACTAACCTGTGGTTTTTGGGTTGTCGATATGCTGACACCACAGTTACCGGTCCTGTGGATGTCTGTACCTCTAATGCTACTGTTTCCAACTGCGTCATTTCTGGTGTGTGAATCTGGTGGTGCGGAATCCCCCTTTTTATGTAGATTGCTACCCCGCCCCCTGCAGTTGGTCGGTCTCGTCTGTAGCAGAGGTAGTTTGGTGCAGAAACTCTGATTCCCGGTTTCAGGTTGGTCTCCTGCACCATGCATATGTCTATTTCTTCTTCCGCCAGGAATTGTCTAAATTCTAGACCCTGAGGGAAGAGGCTCATGGCGTTAAACGTGCATAGTTTGAAACCCTGAATCGCTGGCCTAGCCATGTTGCGGTGTTGTAGCGCTTGTTGTCGCAGTGGACTGCGAGGGCCTAACTGCCGATGAGATGTCGGCGGAGAGCTGGTCAAATTTCTTTGTCATGGTCTGCATCAGCTTGTCCATGAGCTTGATGACTTCCGTCAGGGCTTGGGAGAAGTGGTGTATGGGTGTGTTGCTTGTTTGTGTTGTTGTTGCTGCTGCTGGGTTCGTGTTTTCTGTTGTGGGGGTCTGTGCGGGTGATACTGCTCTTGCGTAAGAGCGTGTGTCGTCCTGTATTCGTGTACTTGGGCTGGAAGTTTGCGTGTTTGTGTTGTCTTCTTTTTCTTTGTTTCGTGGTTTTGTTTTAGTGTCTTCTGTATGCGTTTCTTGGGTGGTGCTGGTTGGTTTGTTTGTATTGTTTCGTGTTAGTGCTTGGTTGGTGTTTTTGTTGTTTGTGATCTGTCCTGTTTGTCGGGCCTTGGCCCTCTTGTGAGCTGGACAGCCTTGGTAACTGGCTGTGTGTGCACCGCTGCAGTTTGCGCATTTTGGCTTGTCTTGGGGCGTCATTCGGCACTCCCTGGACGCGTGGTTGCCAGCGCACTTCACGCAGCGTGGTGGCATCTCGCAGTGATAGTTAACATGCCCGATGATTTGGCAGTTGAAGCACTGGGGTGCCCTTGCTCTCTGCTTCAGTGGTTCCGTAGTTATTCCAAGGCCCATTAGTCGGGTTTCCTGGAATAGCTTCCGGTGCTGTGGAGTGTCGGTTAGTGTGGCACAGTAGAGCGGGTCTCGGTTGTTTGAGCCCTGTTTGCGTACCGATCTTACGTCGTATCCTTTCGCCGTTATGGCTTCTTTGATATCGACGGGATCGGTGCGCGTGGGAAAGCCTCTCAGAACGACTTTCAGGGTCTTCTGTGCGCCTGTTGGGTAGGTGTAGTGTGCTATTTTGTGAGTTTTTAGTGTGTTCTTGACGGTGGTGTAGTCTTCTAGTGTTTTTAGTGTGATTTTTATCTTATCTCCGCCGGCGGATTTTGCGTGGAAACGCTCGTCGCCTATGGCGGCGGTGATAAGATCGTACATCTTTTTGTATGTGTCAGGGAATGTGGCTACTATGGGTGGCAGTTTCTCGTGTTTTGGGGTGTGTGCGTTTTGTTTTGTCGGTGGTGGTGGTGCTTGTGCTTGCGCGTCTTCATCGAGCGCGGCGAATTTATTTTGTGTGGCGCATGCAGTGCCGGCCGCGGTTGGTGGTGGCGTAGCCTTGGCCGTGCGCCGCGCCAGTTCGAAGGTCCCGTTATCTTCCGGTACCTCGGCTGTGGCGGGCGAACACTCTGTTGCAGCGCTGCTGCCTGTGTGTGCCTGCTTTGGGCTCTGGGGTGAGTCCGTGGCCGGTGTGTCGTGTATGGTGTTTTGTGTGTTGTGTATTTGGGCCGGTGTGTCATGTGTGTTGTGTGTTTGGGAGGACGTGTCTGCTTTTGGTTCGTCGTTTGCAGTCTCGTCTGTCCCTGGTGCGTCTGCGGGAGGTGCGTCTGTCGCAGTCGTGCCTGCTTTTGGTTCGTCTTTTGCGGTCCCGTCTGTCACTAGTGCGTCTGCGGGAGGCTCGTCTGTCGCAGTCGATTCCCTCACATGTATGTCGCTTGGGCCTGGAGTGGCTGTCCCTGCAACTGTGTCCGCCCTGTCGGTGTCTGTCTGTGTTTGGAAAGCTAGAGAAGGAAGCACGGGCGCACCTGCTTTGCGCTTTGGTGACTTAGCGCGTTTCCTTTTCTCCCTGACGAGCAATTTTGCTGTGGTCTTTGGGAGAATTTTCCTTTCTGCTTTCCTCTCTATTTCCCTGCTGTATTTTGTGTCTTGTCGTGTCTGTTCCCTCCGTTGTTCTTCTCTCCTCCGTTCCCTACGTTTCTCCGTTCTAACAACCCTCTCCATCAGCTTCCTCTCCTCTTCAGGGTCGAGGTGTGGGAGGACATTCTGAATTAGCGGGCTGTTGAGAATCGAGCCTAGTCCCCTTCGGTCCCTCCTTTCTATCGTGAACCTAGTCCCTTCTCTCGCCACGTGGATCTCCACCGAGTCCTCCATCTCTGTGCGCAGGGTGGGGGCGGCAAAGTCAAAGGCTGCCAAGGGATTGCTGAGTGCGGCCTTTGTTGTCACCGTTATGCGTTTCCGGCCGACACTCAGCCCTAACGTCTGACGTGCGCGGGTATACTGGCCGGCGAGCAGTTCCGTGTGGATCTGGTCGTCTTCCAGGCCCTGACACGTAATTGCCCTACTTCTCGGGGGAGCAGGGAGATACCCCGCGGCAGCTGGGGCGCCCGAGACGGGCGGCAAAGCAGCCCGCGGCAACAAGAAGACGCGCCTCGCGTCGCGGCAGTAGTAACTGTAGCGACTCCCAAGGCGCCGCTCCAACTCGCTAAACACAACGACAATTTGCCCAACGGCTCCCGCTGACGCTAAAAAGCTCAGGGTGCCGCCTTGCACGATTCTAGATGAACCCGCTGGCCCTACAAGGCCCGTTTGAGTCCTAACAAGAACACAACCGGGACACTTCTCACTCGGGGTTGCACTGGAATTCACCAAATGCCCCTGTAGTGTTCCTCGCGAGCGAGGTTCCTAAGGCTTCACAGTCAGCGCGGTCGGTGGAACTAGCGTAGCCTAACACGCGTGCGTTCGCACCGGCTACTGCTCAGCGTATGCCGGCGCAGCCGGGGTGGGGGTGCTTTATGGGCTCGGGTGCGGCGGCCGGTTGCGCGCGCGCCCCATTGGTCGGCGGCCGCAACAGGGCGAGCTGGTAAAGGTGCGGCGGCGGCTGGCGGCGGGTGCCACTGTGTGGGGAGACGCTGACTAGAGCGGAGCGCTTGCTACTGGTGTTGCTGCTGCCGTACGTTCGTTCGAGATGCCGCCCAAGACTAGCGGGAAGGCCGCCAAGAAGGCTGGCAAGGCGCAGAAGAACATTTCGAAGGGCGACAAGAAGAAGAAGCGCAAGAGGAAGGAGAGCTATGCCATCTACATCTACAAGGTGCTGAAGCAGGTGCACCCTGACACGGGCATCTCGTCGAAGGCGATGAGCATCATGAACAGCTTCGTGAACGACATTTTCGAGCGCATTGCGGCCGAGGCTTCTCGCCTGGCGCACTACAACAAGCGCTCGACCATCACGTCCCGCGAGATCCAGACCGCTGTGCGGCTGTTGCTGCCTGGCGAGCTGGCCAAGCACGCCGTGAGCGAGGGCACGAAGGCGGTGACCAAGTACACGAGCTCCAAGTAAGGAGGTGGCTCTGGAATGGAAGGAAGGAAGGATGGAGAAGGCTCCTCCGTTGCGAGAGCGGCAAAACGGCCCTTTTCAGGGCCACCAACTTGCCTTTTGCGGGAAGGGCGGAATTGTTGTTGTTGTTGTTGTTGTTGTTTGTGTGGACGGCTGTGATGTATGTGTGCATTTTGATTGTGGGTGGGGGGGGCGCGTCAAAGCGTGTTGCGGGGTACGGCCACGAGGTTGGTCGCCGTGGCGTGGAATGGTGGCACGCCTCGTTGGAGTGGTTTTGACCCATTGGTGTTGGTGTTGGTGTGTGTTACCTGTCTGCGAGGGGGGACAGTGCGATCGGCGACTTTTGTGTCACCGTAACGACGGCCGTTTGCGGGTTTGTTTTTTTTTTTTTTGCACATCATACATGGCGAGGGTGAAATGTGAAATGTTTTTGTTTGGTTTGTTTTTTTTTTCTTTGCCGCCCACTATTCCCTTTGCTGTACGCCGAGTTTGACAATGGTGCGACGTAACTGCAGCGTGGAGGTGTGTGAGTGACGTTGAAATGAACGTGCCATTAAGACGCATTGTTGTTGTATTGTACTGTACGTGTACGGCGACACGCACGATGATGTACCATTCGACTCTGATTTTTGATAGCCGTGTCTGACTGATTGCGTACGACGCACGCACACCGATGTCGTCATTCAAGATGCACGCGTGTCCAGTGCAGTACAGTAAGCGCGACGCTAGACGACGACGACGACGACGACGACGACGACGACGACGACGACGACGGCGGCGGCGGTCGTCGTCGTTTGTTTGGCGAATGTCTGTACACGTGTTTGTCTGTGTCCATCCGGTATGTATTTGTTTGTTTGAAAGTGTTTTGTGTGTCGGTGACGTGGTCCGATCCGTCGCCCCCTGAGTAACTGTCGATCGGCGCGATAGACCGGCGTCACGCAACTGAACCGAAGTCTTGGGCACACCCGTCATACTGTTGTACACCGTCGCGCTGAGAACGGTAACGAAAGGTTGACTTTGATCGGTCGAATGTGTGGGCAGAACGTGAGGAATGAGGCAAGAGTGCAAGGAGGGGGGGCAAAAGAGAGAGGAAGGGAAAAAGGGGAGAAACGCATTCGTAGAGCAACGGAACGTTCCCGTGTCGGAGGCGTATTGGAGCCGCACTGAAATGCGTTTAACGGCGGCGCGGCTGCAAGTGTCTGCCGTGGTGAACGTTACCTTTGACGGCTGCATTGGGCTTTGCTTTCGCTTTCGCTTTCCCGGATGTACGTAACGTTTGTTGATATGGTTCTGAGGAAGAGTGTATGACAGTGCCGTGCCGTCCATGTTCGTGTGCCCTCCCATTGTGTGTATGCTATTGTCTGTGTACTTGAATGATGTATGTAGGTGTTAGTGGACATGTTTTACCAGTGGGGGGAAATGGATCGTCGATAGTTGCCGTCACTCTGTCACGGTCGAGATGACGCACCCTCCGTACAGAAAGGTGTCGAGAAAGTGAGTGTGTGTGTGTGTGTGTGTGTGTGTGTGTGTGTGTGTGTGTGTGTGTGTGTGTGTGCGCGTCCGTGAATTGGCAGTGTTTGGAGGTGGGCGTGCCCTGCATGTGGCCCGGAAGGCTGTTCGTTTGGCGGTAGTGTTGTGTGGACAGGGGAGGGGCATGCGTAACGCTGCTGGCATGGCATTTCGGGAGATGGGAGGGGGCAAACGAGGAAACGAGGAGCGGCGGCCAAAGACGGGACGGGGAGGGGCGCGGTGTGGGTGGCTTGCGCCTGTGCTCGGCGTTGTGGTTTGTGCAAAAGAGGAGGAGAAAAACAATGAGTTGCCAGGGAGGGGAGCGGTGTTGTGTTGTGGTTGTCGTGGTGTAGCCGCAGACGCGGCTGTCAGTGAACGTGGCGAGACGGACGGATGCGCGGAGGGGCGGGGGCGGCGCATTTCGCCGGTGCCGTGCCGTGCCATGCCTGAAAGCCGCGTGGTCGCTGTGTTGTTGGTGGCGTGGGGGCGAGGAGAGTACCGTACGGGTGTGCTTGTGCGCCGGAAATGGCACACTGCGCCTGCCCGTCTTGGAGGCTGATGGCTGTGGTGTGGAAATGGGGCGCGGTGATGTTGAAGCAGAAAAGAAACCAAGAAAACGGAAGGCGTGATGCGGCGGTGGTGGTGAGAGCGGGAAAAACAAAACAAAAAAAAAAAAAGAAGGAAAAACAACAAGAAACAAAAAAGAAAACAAAAAGTCTATCAATATTAAAATGTAAATGGAAATGGAAATGGACCCAGGTATAACCTCCCTGCACAAATAGCAGAGAGTCCGATGGTAATAAAAATGTGCCAGAATGTTAACGTCCCTACAAAAGAAACCCAACGATAATATTAATGAAAGAATGAACCGTATGTAACATTGCAACAGACACAATGAAACCTGATAAATTGTATAAGGGCAGCAGCGTTGACCTTTGGCCCTGTATTCAGAATAAAAAGAGCCAAAGATTGTTACCCCAATGAAAAAGACACTGAAACACGTATGTAACATAGCAGCGATGGCGAGACATTGTAGCATCTGTGACCAGAGAGTTTGCGCTGGACTGCGCGAGTGTTGCGAGCGGTTCTCAGTCAGTCAGTCAGTCAGTCGTTGCGAGTCTGTAGCTCTGTGTAGTTGAGGGCTGTACTCTGTCAGTAGTCGTCGCGTGCAGTACGCTAATAGTCGTCATGCAGAGCGGTCGGTCAGTAGTAGGAGCCGAGTGCGGTTGTGTGATGTAGGCGGTCGGCAACACTGGTCAAGATGGTGAATAAGGTATACTGTTAATTAATATAATCATTAGATAATGAAAAATTTTATTTATTGTAATTATTCTCCAACAAGTTCCCCAATAATAATGTTTATTTCAAAAGCATTTTTCAAACATTTAATTTTTTATTGAACTAAAGAGTTCGTTGCACTTCACATTTCATTCCACTTCTTTGAAGAAAAATTTCACTAAAATCACAAAAAAAGAGAATATTATTATTTGCAATGCAGTTCCTCCAAGCGCTGCGCAACAACAAGAGCAGAAATGTGACATCCATTTATTCGGAGGTAAGACTTTAATTCTGATTGTTTTGCACAGGGCCAAAGACCGATATTTCGGTTTAATTGAAGTTTCTTGTCACTGAACGGACTTTAAATGTTGTGAAGAATTTATATTTGAGTCAGATTGCGAATTTCACATTTTTGTTGCCATTTTCAATACCTCTCATTGTGGGCGAGGTTACAATTAGCGCAATGTCCATTAGCATCCGTAAATAACATTGTCCATTATTTTAAAATTTGCGGGGAGGTTACAACACACACAAAAAAAAAAAAAAAAAAAAAAAAATTTGCATTTATATCCGCTCCTCAATTGTAGATACCCCTTACACAGCTGTGTGCAATGAATGAGTGCTGGCTGGTAATTAATTGCACTCCTTGGAGGGAAATGCCATAGGAAGTAGTCTTTAAAAAGTGAATGTTTTTCGTTAAAAGACAAAAGGTACTTTAGAAAAAAGTAATAGTGGGGCTTTTGTTGTTGAACAAAATAAGTACAATGAACATACGTTATCAGATTTGCGCAATGCAGCTTCACACTACCTTTTGATTATAACACAATATACTATACATCGTCCCGAACCGTGACCAGAGTCGCGAGACGAGCAGAGCACGCCGCCGACGCCCGCTCAGTACAACCGTCCACCCGCTACTACTGTCGACCGACTACTACCTCTCCCGACTCGCGCTACAATATATATAACAACTGTTCCTGGCGACCCGGTGCGTGCCACTACTGTCGTCTGGCGCGGTCCAAGCGCCGACTAGCAACGATAAATAACTCTCTGGTCAGACAGAGATGCTGTCATGCCTCGCCATCGCTCTGGTAATGAATACATACGTGTTGCAGCGTGCGTACCACCGGAACACGCAGTGGCGGAGCCAAAGACTGTGTTGTCGAGGTCGAGTGCGAGCGGGAAGAGAGGCAGCGTCGGCACGGAGATGCAAGCGAGCGCGAGACGCACGGGGGCTGCGGCGTGGCGCGTTTGCGGTCGGCGCCTTTGGTGGCAACGGCCGGGACAAGCAGCGGTGTATGGTGTGGTGCGGGGCGGACAGGGGCGGCGGTGGACGGGGAGGAGGCGGCGCGACGACGGCATGGGGGCGAAAACGGGACGGGGGACGGCGGATGCTGAGAGGCGTCACGCGCGGACAGGACACAGACACAGAGACACACAGATTGGAAAGGGAGGGTGCGCGGTAGTAGTTGGGAATGTGCGTACCGTGCGGGATGGGAGTGGGCGAGGAACACGGTCGTGGCCCCCTGTTTTTTGGGTGCGTGTGATGACGTCGGTGTGTTGTGGGAAGGGAAGGTGCTGTGGCGGCGGCGCGTAATGGGCGTAGGCCGAAAAGAGAAAGGAACGTGGGCAGTGTGTTGGCAAGCGTCGGTTCGACTGCGACGTTGATGGGCAGGGCAAGGTTAATGGTGGTAGGAGTAGGCGTGTGGGCGCAAAAAATCTGCCGCTGCAGGCGGTGCCGTAACCGCCATGGCGGGAAGGAGAGAGAGAGGGCCAAAGAAAGAAAGAAAGAAAGAAAGAAAGAAGAAAACAAAAAAAAAAACAAAAAAAAAAAAGGAGGCGGGGGCGAAAGTGGAGAGGCGGTGGTGTGAGAAGGGCGGGGGCGGAAGGAAGGCAGGAAGGACAAGAGGCGAGGCGACGGCTTGCTTTGTGTATCGGTCGGTCTCTGGCTATGCTTCGTTTTCTGCAGCAGGGTCGGTGCGCGGCGTGGCTCGCGGCAGTGGGAACGCCTGGTGGCTGGACGGCCAGCAATGCGGTTGGATGGGCGGCCACAGCACCGCACCTGTGCCCGAGGAGGAGACGCTGGCGGCGGGCCCTGAGGTGAGGCCGGCTCGGCTGGGGCTGTGGATGTGTAGGTGTGCGCCGCTGCTGCAACAACGAGTAAAACGCGAGAAGAAGGGATGGCGGTAGAGAGAGAGAAAAAAAAAAAGGTCGTGTTGTGTTGATGCGCAGGCAGACGCGTACAGAGAGACGAGCCCGGTCTGCAGCAGGGTGTGGCCGTGCCGAGTGCAGAGCAGCGGCGGCTCGGTTCGGTTCGGTTCGGCCCGGCCCGGCGGGCCGCGCTGTTGTCGCGGACGTGAGCGCCCCCTGGCGGGTGGCCGGAGGCGGCGCGGCGTGTTGGACGTGTGGCTGGTGGCAGTGCACAATTTGCGAGTGGCTGGCGGTGTGGTGTGGCGGTTGGCGCGTCGGGCGGCGGAGAGAGAGAGAGAGAGAGAGAGAGGGAGGAGAGGTATGTGTTGCGGGCGCCCTTTGCTGCGCTGCGTCGTTGCGTGTGCCGTACAGGGCGGGCGCTTGTCGACTGTGTGGGCGGTGTGGCGAATTGGCGTGAAACGGCTGCCGAGAGGTGTGTGGTAGCGAGCCGGTCGTTGTCAGTGCGAAGGGGAATGTGCGTGCGTTTGGCGGTTTCGGTGTGCTTTTTGCGGCGTGAGAGTGGGAATTAGTGGGGCCGGCTGTTGTGTTGGTTCCTTGTGTCTTGTGTCGCGTAGCTTGATGGCAACGTGGAAGGACGCCGGTTTCGTTTCGAGCCTTGCGTGTGGTTGTCGACGTTGACTGGTTGGCGTGTGCCGATGCACGTGCATGTGTGGGTCGCGAGTGCGTTTTTGGCTGTGTGTGTGTGTGTGTGTGTGTTTTGGGGGGGAAGGGGGAGGCGGTGGTGAAAGTGCAGTCGTTGCCACGGGCGTCGTCGGGTGGGGCTGGGGCTGTGCGTCGTGGCGGAAAGGTGGTAGGTTGCGGGAAGCGAGCCCGTCGTTGACGGTGTCGCGTGAGTTGTGAATCGAGTGGGGCGCGGGGCGCGGGACAGGAGCAGCGTGCCGCTGCGTCGTGGTCGTCAGCAGAGGCTGTGCGTGTGCTTGTCCTTTTTGTGGGCGGTTCGTGCGAGGCGTTTTTGTTTTGTGTTGCCCTAGTTGTTAGTTTATTTTGTTTGTGTTTGTTATTTTGAGACGACGACTGGTTGGTGGCGTGCGCGCGAAGTGGCGGTGTGCGCTTCCCGTGTCGTTTGTGTTGTTTTGTTTTTGTTTTGTTTTTTTTTGCACTGGGCCCCGGGGGGTGGGTGGGTGGGTGGGTGGGTGGGTGGGTGCGTGCGTGCGTGCGTGTGTGTCGATTGCCGGCTGGCGAAAGGTGCGCCATCGGCGGGGTGGGTCGCCGGCACAAGTAGAGGCGGCGGCGTTGTTGCTGTTGTTGTGTGGTGTTTGTTTTGTTCGGCTGTGTCGGCGAGCTGTGTTGCGGTGCGTGTGAATGGTGGTGCAAAAGTGCTGGCGTTGGGGCTGCGACTGCGACGGCGGCGAGCCGCGGGCGCGCATGATAGTGATGTTGTGAACAGCGGCTGTGTACGGTAGTGGTGTTGTTGTAGCACGACGTGCATCCGGGCCGGCGCGGAAAGCGCAGTTGCGGGCGGTTGCCCTTCGGTGCCAGCCATGTCGCGTGAGCGGCGGGTTGCTCTGGTGTCGACACGTGGTGCTCTGGGTTGTTGTGTGGTGCCCTTTGGCCGGTGGGGGTGGTTCGCGTGTGTCTCGTTCGCGCTCGGTATCTGGTCGTGGTCGTGCTGCTCCCCCGTCTGTCGGCGGTTTTCGACGTCGTCTGTACGTTTTTGTTCGTTTGCGGCGTGCCTGCCGACGTCGCCCCGTCGCGACCTTTCAACCGAAAGTGTGGCGCCCGAAGGTGAACGAACGTAACCCTGACCTCGGCGCTTTACGCTGAGCCGAGCGAACCGAACCTAACCTGTGGTGTGGCGAGGTGAGCTCAGCCTGTGAGCCCCTAACGTCTACGTACGGTAAGCTGTCCGGCTCACGCCTCACGTTTGAACGCTTTTTTAACCTACGTTTGACGCTTCTTAACCTAGCACTGACCCCTTAACCTAACGTGTAACCTAACCTAACCTAACCTAACCTAGCCTAGCCTCTGACGCCTGACGTGTTTGAATGCTTAACCTAAGTTTGACGCTTAACCTAACCCAAGTCCCCTTAACCTAACCCATGTCCACCTAACCTAACCTAACCTAACCTAGACGTGTAAACGTAATGTGTAACGCGTAACGTGTAAGGTCGGCTGGCGTGTGTGCTGACGGCAGATTGGGTTGGTCTGTAGATTCGGATTGCGGTTTGCCTCGGTCGAGGGGTTGGGTCGGAAGCGGCGAGGGGCGGCGGCGCCTGTTGCGCAGGCGGCGTCCGTTTGCGGCGGGCAATTGTTGAGAAACGGCTGTGAATGTTGGCGGGCGAGAGGAGGAGGAGGACGGCGCGCGATGTGGCCCGACGGCTGCGGGCCGATCGGGAAACGGCGGGAGGGCGACGGAAGGCGATGGGGCGGCGGAGGCGCGTTTGCACGGCCGTCATCGCCGCACGCCTCGGCTTGTGTGGCTGTGGCGCCGGCCGCGCTGGCCGGGCTGCCGCGGCGACGGTGTGGGAGTTTTGCCGAAGGTTTGGCCATTGTGGCGGGTCGTCGGCTGGGGCTGTGGGGGCGGCATTTGGGCGGGGGCGGCGATTCTCGGCGGGCCGACCCAGGCTGTAGCGCGCGGTAGCTGCAGTTTGGCCGTGGTTTGCGGCGCTGCCGTGGCGACTGGTTGGCGACTGTGGTGTGGCTGTGTGTAGCCCCATCCTCGGTGGTTTGAAAGGCGCGGGCGGTTGTGGCGCAGGTTTGGGGCTGCTCCGCACAGGCTGTCGGACGTTGGGCGGTAGCAAGCGCGGGAGGCGCGGCGCGGCGGCGCGCAGAGTGGCGGCCGCTCTCTCGGCCGTCCGCGCCCGCCCGCGACACTGGCTGGGCCCTTGTGATTCTCTGCTCCGCTGCTGTGCTGTGCTTGCGTGCCTGCCGTCCCGCTCGCTCTCGCTCTCGCTGTGTGTTACGCGCGTCGTCGAAATGGCAGATCAGGCGGCTACGAACGAGACTGCTGCGGCACCCGCCGCCACCGGCACTACGAAGAAGGCCAAGTCTGCGTCGTCTGCGAAGAAGCCGCGCGCCAAGCCTGCGCACCCGCGCACCTCTGAGATGGTGACGGCCGCCATCAAGAGTCTGAAGGAGCGCGGCGGGTCGTCGCTGCAGGCGATCAAGAAGTACATAGCCGCGCACTACAAGCTGGACGCGGAGAAGCTGGCGCCGTTTATCAAGAAGTACCTCAAGTCGGCCGTCGTGGCGGGCGAGCTGGTGCAGACGAAGGGGAAGGGCGCGTCCGGCTCGTTCAAGCTTGCCGGCGCCGGCGGCGGGGGGGCGGCCGAGGGCGGCAAGGCTCGTGCTGGCGGTGCCAAGAAGAAGCGCGCCGCTCCGGCCAGCAAGGAGAAGAAGGGCGCCCGTGCGGCCGGCGCAAAGAAGGCTGGTGGCGTGAAGGCGGCGACCGGTCGGAAGGCGGGCGCCGCCAAGAAGGCGTCTGCGGCGTCGGCCGCTCCCGCGGGTGCGAAGAAGGCGGCTGCGGCCAAGCCGGCCAAGGCCAAGTCGCCGTCGAAGGCGAAGAAGGCCGCCAAGGTTCCGACGAAGAAGCCGAAGGCGCCGCGCCCGAAGAAGGCGACGACGCCGTCTAAGGCGAAGGCTTCGCCCAAGAAGAAGAAGTAGAGTAGAGGAGAAAGAGATGGGAAAGGAAGGGTTTGGCGCTTGACTCCGTCGTCCCCACCCCCCGTCGTCGTCTAGTGGCGCGCAAGAGACGCGCGGCCCAAAACGGCCCTTCTCAGGGCCATCAAAGCACGTCGGGGAAGGTTTTGATTGTCGTGTTGCGTTTGGTGTGGGTGTCTGTCTGGCGTTTCTGTATGCCCGTGGGGATGCTGTTTGCGTGCCGCGGTGGTTGGATTGCGGGGGTCGGTGGCGGGTGTGGGCGGCGGTAGCGGTAAGCGGTGTTGTTGTTGTTGTTGTTGTTGTTGTTGTCGTGGTTGATTGTCGCCGTGTTTGTGGCGGCGGCCGACGGTTGGTTTTCTGTCACGTTGTTTTGTTTGAATACGTTGGTTGGCTTGCCTGCGTTCGTTCTTCTCGGATGTCTGTCTTGTCGAGTCGTGTCTGGTCTTTGTTTTGTTCCTTTGTGTGTGTTATGTTTTGCAACGGGGGTTACGTTGAGATGTGGAAGGAGTCGGCGGGGATTTCGGTGGCGTGTAGAGCGAGCGAGCGCGCCTGCCTGGCCGTTGGCCGTCGGAGTGGAGTGCGGGGTTTTTTGTTTTCGAAACGAAAGCGGCGGCCGGCCAGCCACCCGTGCGGTGTGACGTCGGCCGTTGGGTATTGTGCGCTTGGAGCGCCGGGGAGGGATGATGTGTGATTGTTGCTCGCTGCTAGCAGGCAGGCAGGCAGGCAGGCAGGCAGAGTGAGCGGGTGTGGCGGACGGACGGCAAGTGGCGGTTTTTGTTTTTGGGTTGCGGGGCGAGAGGCAGGCGACCGACAAAGTTTGCTCGCGACGGAGAGATGTTAGTGGCCCTGAAAAGGGCCGTTTTTGTTTGTGCGGTGCGGTGCCGCGGCGCGGTTTAGGCGCGCTCGCCGCGGATGCGGCGCGCGAGCTGGATGTCCTTGGGCATGATGGTGACGCGCTTGGCGTGGATTGCGCACAGGTTGGTGTCTTCGAAGAGGCCGACGAGGTAGGCCTCGCTGGCCTCCTGCAGGGCCATGACTGCGGAGCTCTGGAAGCGCAGGTCGGTCTTGAAGTCCTGGGCGATCTCGCGCACTAGGCGCTGGAATGGCAGCTTGCGGATGAGCAGCTCTGTGCTCTTCTGGTAGCGCCTGATTTCTCGCAGGGCGACGGTGCCCGGCCTGTAGCGGTGGGGCTTCTTGACGCCTCCGGTGGCGGGCGCGCTCTTCCTCGCCGCCTTGGTGGCGAGCTGTTTGCGCGGCGCCTTTCCGCCGGTGGACTTGCGGGCCGTTTGCTTTGTGCGGGCCATAGCGGTAGCGGAGCGGCGTGCGTGGAGGTTAGGTGCGGCGCGGCGTCCGGTGCTGCCTTGACAACGGGCCCGCGCGCCTCCGTGCTGCGCTTATATGCCCTCGGTTGCGCGTGGTGGGGGGAGGGCGGGCCAGAGTCTATATAGGGGGGCGGCGGGCGCGCCGGGCGCAGACCGTAGCCGACTCGCCAGCCGCTGCAGCTGCTGTTTGTGCACGTTTTGCTTTGCCCGAGGAAGGAAGGATGACAGGCCGCGGCAAGGGAGGAAAGGGGCTCGGCAAGGGTGGCGCCAAGCGGCACCGCAAGGTGTTGCGCGACAACATCCAGGGCATCACGAAGCCCGCCATCCGCCGCCTGGCTCGCAGGGGCGGCGTGAAGCGCATCTCTGGTCTGATCTACGAGGAGACCCGCGGGGTGCTGAAGGTGTTCCTGGAGAACGTGATCCGCGACGCGGTGACGTACACTGAGCACGCCAAGCGCAAGACTGTGACGGCCATGGACGTGGTGTACGCCCTGAAGAGGCAGGGGCGCACCCTGTACGGTTTCGGCGGTTAGGCTGCGTCGCAGCGGGCGCTGGCCTTCCCGCGGCCGTGCTTGTGGGTGGGAGAGACTAGAAAACGGCCCTTTTCAGGGCCACCACACTGTTCGGAAGTTGAAAAGTGCGAAAGAGTCTGTGTTGTTGCTGCTGCGTGTGTGCGCTGTGTTGTTTGTTTGTTTCTTTCTCTCTTTCTTTCTTTGTTTCTTTCTTTCCGTTTGAGCGACGTGATGTGACTGGGAGGGGAGAAGGAAAGGAAACGTGTCATGTGGCTGGCTGTGTGTGGAGCTGCTTCGTTTGTGTGTCTTTGTATCGATCGCGACGGAGATGGCGGGCTGTGTGTTGTTGTGCGAGAGGCGGTGATTATTTGCTTGCGTGGTTTGGCTCTGTGTGTTTGCGGCGGCGTTGGGGTTTCCGAGGCAAGGCGTGTGGGCATAGGCGGCCGGATCAGCTGTTTCGTTCGTGTCGACGGCCGTTGCGCGCGGGAGTGGAGGGCGGTGTGTCGACACGCCTCCCTTTAACAATGGTCATTATTGCTGCCGTTGTCGTTTGGAAGGCGACTGCGACCGTGCAAAATGTGTGTGTGTGTGTGTGTGTGTGTGTGTGTGTGTGTGTGTGTGTGTTGGGCCACACGGGCTGTGTGGACGACAAGATGGCGGACGTGCGCCGGCGGCGGCTGTGCTGTGAAAGTGCAAAGTTAAAACAAAACAAGGTGCGGCGAGGACGACTGAAATTTTGCTTTGGACGTAGGTTTGTGTGGTGGCCCTGAAAAGGGCCGATTGTTGTGGGCCGAGCCGGCAAAGCGCGTTGCGTGCAGGGGAGCACGCGGCGCTGCGATTGCCTGGCCTCCTTTAGGCCTTCTTCTCGGTCTTCTTTGGCAGCAGGACGGCCTGGATGTTGGGCAGGACACCACCCTGTGCGATGGTGACGCCCGACAGGAGCTTGTTGAGCTCCTCGTCGTTGCGGATGGCAAGCTGCAGGTGGCGCGGGATGATGCGCGTCTTCTTGTTGTCGCGGGCCGCGTTTCCGGCCAGCTCGAGCACCTCAGCCGCGAGGTACTCCATGACGGCGGCGAGGTAGACGGGCGCCCCGGCGCCGACGCGCTCTGCGTAGTTTCCCTTGCGCAGGAGGCGGTGGATTCTGCCGACCGGGAACTGGAGCCCAGCCCTGCTTGAGCGGGACTTTGACTTGCCCTTGACTTTGCCTCCCTTTCCGCGTCCGGACATGGCGATGGGCTAGCGACGGTGCACACGAAACGGAAACGAAAACGACCGGTGCGAGCGGCAGCGAGTCGAGCAGCGGAGTGCGTGCCGGCGCAGCCTGCTCTCCTTTTGTGACTTCCTCACTGTGAGGATGTTCTGTTGGAAGTTTGTGGCCGTTTGGCCTTTACTCCCCTGGGAATCTGGGTGGATCTTCTGTCTGTACTGGTAGGTTTCTCTGTACTGGCAAGGAGTGCCGATGACCTACTTCCTGTACTTGTCGGTGTGACGACTTTTCTTCTTTTTCTTTGCTGTTGTTGAGGGTCCTTCCTCGGTTGGGATGTTGTGCAAAATGCATCCCGCTTTATCATACTCCCCGTTGACGAGAGCGATGATGATACAGCGCATCTGCGCATCTGTGAAGATAGGGTAGGAGTCAATCAGATTGAACTCCTCCCTAGAAAGACCAAGAAGGCCTTCTGGGTACCCGAGTGGGCGATGTGGGAGTTGTGGTTTAGGATGGGTAGGCGGAACGAAAGGATAAGGGTTATCGTGGTGGGGGTAAGTACCGTCGCGAAGCGATGCAGCGATCTTCTGCGTCACAGCGCTTGCGCTGTACATGTCCGGAAGCGGGAGGAATGGGACTTCTTCCCACTCTTCTTCTTGCGCTTCTGTGTCCGTCTTGGACTGTGTTGCCCCCCCTTCGGCAGGCACGTCGGTCTGCGTGGCCACCGTCGCGAACTTCTTCTCTCGTGGAGGAGTTGTCTGGCTGGCGGCGTCGACTGCTGTGGCGGAAGCTGCTTTGGCTGAGCGAAGCTCCCGCGTCAGCTCAGCGATCTGACGGCGAGCCTCGCCCAGTTCCGCCAGCATGGCCGCCCTCTCTTCCGCCATGGCGGATTTGAAGGCGGACATGGCTTCCTCCACGGCGCCGTTAAGGCGCCTGGTCACGTCGTCTTCTGTGCAAGTGACCACCTGTTCGTGTGTGGTGGTCACTTGCTTCTGGGTCTTCTTCGCCGGTCCCCGCCAGTTCCTTCTGTAGGCGCAGGAACGGGCATTTGCCGCGTGAGCGCCGCCGCAGTTGGCGCAAGTGCAGGGGGCGTCCTTCGGCTTCTTGCAGTCGCGTGTGTCGTGTGCTTGCGCACACTTCAAGCACGCGACTGCTCCGCTGCATTGCTTGGCAACGTGGCCAAGCTTTTGGCAGCGAAAGCACTGCGGTGTAGACTTCTTCTTCTTCTTCCCGGCAGGTCCTGCTAACGTGAGCAGCAACTCCGCCAAGGCAGCAGCTTTGCGTCCACTTCCGCGTCCCGACATCACGATAAGCAACAGCGACAACGAACTAACGTGTACTCTCCGCGGCGTGAGCGGGCCGGCGCAGCCGGGGTGGGGGTGCTTTATGGGCTCGGGTGCGGCGGCCGGTTGCGCGCGCGCCCCATTGGTCGGCGGCCGCAACAGGGCGAGCTGGTAAAGGTGCGGCGGCGGCTGGCGGCGGGTGCCACTGTGTGGGGAGACGCTGACTAGAGCGGAGCGCTTGCTACTGGTGTTGCTGCTGCCGTACGTTCGTTCGAGATGCCGCCCAAGACTAGCGGGAAGGCCGCCAAGAAGGCTGGCAAGGCGCAGAAGAACATTTCGAAGGGCGACAAGAAGAAGAAGCGCAAGAGGAAGGAGAGCTATGCCATCTACATCTACAAGGTGCTGAAGCAGGTGCACCCTGACACGGGCATCTCGTCGAAGGCGATGAGCATCATGAACAGCTTCGTGAACGACATTTTCGAGCGCATTGCGGCCGAGGCTTCTCGCCTGGCGCACTACAACAAGCGCTCGACCATCACGTCCCGCGAGATCCAGACCGCTGTGCGGCTGTTGCTGCCTGGCGAGCTGGCCAAGCACGCCGTGAGCGAGGGCACGAAGGCGGTGACCAAGTACACGAGCTCCAAGTAAGGAGGTGGCTCTGGAATGGAAGGAAGGAAGGATGGAGAAGGCTCCTCCGTTGCGAGAGCGGCAAAACGGCCCTTTTCAGGGCCACCAACTTGCCTTTTGCGGGAAGGGCGGAATTGTTGTTGTTGTTGTTGTTGTTGTTTGTGTGGACGGCTGTGATGTATGTGTGCATTTTGATTGTGGGTGGGGGGGGCGCGTCAAAGCGTGTTGCGGGGTACGGCCACGAGGTTGGTCGCCGTGGCGTGGAATGGTGGCACGCCTCGTTGGAGTGGTTTTGACCCATTGGTGTTGGTGTTGGTGTGTGTTACCTGTCTGCGAGGGGGGACAGTGCGATCGGCGACTTTTGTGTCACCGTAACGACGGCCGTTTGCGGGTTTGTTTTTTTTTTTTTTGCACATCATACATGGCGAGGGTGAAATGTGAAATGTTTTTGTTTGGTTTGTTTTTTTTTTCTTTGCCGCCCACTATTCCCTTTGCTGTACGCCGAGTTTGACAATGGTGCGACGTAACTGCAGCGTGGAGGTGTGTGAGTGACGTTGAAATGAACGTGCCATTAAGACGCATTGTTGTTGTATTGTACTGTACGTGTACGGCGACACGCACGATGATGTACCATTCGACTCTGATTTTTGATAGCCGTGTCTGACTGATTGCGTACGACGCACGCACACCGATGTCGTCATTCAAGATGCACGCGTGTCCAGTGCAGTACAGTAAGCGCGACGCTAGACGACGACGACGACGACGACGACGACGGCGGCGGCGGTCGTCGTCGTTTGTTTGGCGAATGTCTGTACACGTGTTTGTCTGTGTCCATCCGGTATGTATTTGTTTGTTTGAAAGTGTTTTGTGTGTCGGTGACGTGGTCCGATCCGTCGCCCCCTGAGTAACTGTCGATCGGCGCGATAGACCGGCGTCACGCAACTGAACCGAAGTCTTGGGCACACCCGTCATACTGTTGTACACCGTCGCGCTGAGAACGGTAACGAAAGGTTGACTTTGATCGGTCGAATGTGTGGGCAGAACGTGAGGAATGAGGCAAGAGTGCAAGGAGGGGGGGCAAAAGAGAGAGGAAGGGAAAAAGGGGAGAAACGCATTCGTAGAGCAACGGAACGTTCCCGTGTCGGAGGCGTATTGGAGCCGCACTGAAATGCGTTTAACGGCGGCGCGGCTGCAAGTGTCTGCCGTGGTGAACGTTACCTTTGACGGCTGCATTGGGCTTTGCTTTCGCTTTCGCTTTCCCGGATGTACGTAACGTTTGTTGATATGGTTCTGAGGAAGAGTGTATGACAGTGCCGTGCCGTCCATGTTCGTGTGCCCTCCCATTGTGTGTATGCTATTGTCTGTGTACTTGAATGATGTATGTAGGTGTTAGTGGACATGTTTTACCAGTGGGGGGAAATGGATCGTCGATAGTTGCCGTCACTCTGTCACGGTCGAGATGACGCACCCTCCGTACAGAAAGGTGTCGAGAAAGTGAGTGTGTGTGTGTGTGTGTGTGTGTGTGTGTGTGTGTGTGTGTGTGCGCGTCCGTGAATTGGCAGTGTTTGGAGGTGGGCGTGCCCTGCATGTGGCCCGGAAGGCTGTTCGTTTGGCGGTAGTGTTGTGTGGACAGGGGAGGGGCATGCGTAACGCTGCTGGCATGGCATTTCGGGAGATGGGAGGGGGCAAACGAGGAAACGAGGAGCGGCGGCCAAAGACGGGACGGGGAGGGGCGCGGTGTGGGTGGCTTGCGCCTGTGCTCGGCGTTGTGGTTTGTGCAAAAGAGGAGGAGAAAAACAATGAGTTGCCAGGGAGGGGAGCGGTGTTGTGTTGTGGTTGTCGTGGTGTAGCCGCAGACGCGGCTGTCAGTGAACGTGGCGAGACGGACGGATGCGCGGAGGGGCGGGGGCGGCGCATTTCGCCGGTGCCGTGCCGTGCCATGCCTGAAAGCCGCGTGGTCGCTGTGTTGTTGGTGGCGTGGGGGCGAGGAGAGTACCGTACGGGTGTGCTTGTGCGCCGGAAATGGCACACTGCGCCTGCCCGTCTTGGAGGCTGATGGCTGTGGTGTGGAAATGGGGCGCGGTGATGTTGAAGCAGAAAAGAAACCAAGAAAACGGAAGGCGTGATGCGGCGGTGGTGGTGAGAGCGGGAAAAACAAAACAAAAAAAAAAAAAGAAGGAAAAACAACAAGAAACAAAAAAGAAAACAAAAAGTCTATCAATATTAAAATGTAAATGGAAATGGAAATGGACCCAGGTATAACCTCCCTGCACAAATAGCAGAGAGTCCGATGGTAATAAAAATGTGCCAGAATGTTAACGTCCCTACAAAAGAAACCCAACGATAATATTAATGAAAGAATGAACCGTATGTAACATTGCAACAGACACAATGAAACCTGATAAATTGTATAAGGGCAGCAGCGTTGACCTTTGGCCCTGTATTCAGAATAAAAAGAGCCAAAGATTGTTACCCCAATGAAAAAGACACTGAAACACGTATGTAACATAGCAGCGATGGCGAGACATTGTAGCATCTGTGACCAGAGAGTTTGCGCTGGACTGCGCGAGTGTTGCGAGCGGTTCTCAGTCAGTCAGTCAGTCAGTCGTTGCGAGTCTGTAGCTCTGTGTAGTTGAGGGCTGTACTCTGTCAGTAGTCGTCGCGTGCAGTACGCTAATAGTCGTCATGCAGAGCGGTCGGTCAGTAGTAGGAGCCGAGTGCGGTTGTGTGATGTAGGCGGTCGGCAACACTGGTCAAGATGGTGAATAAGGTATACTGTTAATTAATATAATCATTAGATAATGAAAAATTTTATTTATTGTAATTATTCTCCAACAAGTTCCCCAATAATAATGTTTATTTCAAAAGCATTTTTCAAACATTTAATTTTTTATTGAACTAAAGAGTTCGTTGCACTTCACATTTCATTCCACTTCTTTGAAGAAAAATTTCACTAAAATCACAAAAAAAGAGAATATTATTATTTGCAATGCAGTTCCTCCAAGCGCTGCGCAACAACAAGAGCAGAAATGTGACATCCATTTATTCGGAGGTAAGACTTTAATTCTGATTGTTTTGCACAGGGCCAAAGACCGATATTTCGGTTTAATTGAAGTTTCTTGTCACTGAACGGACTTTAAATGTTGTGAAGAATTTATATTTGAGTCAGATTGCGAATTTCACATTTTTGTTGCCATTTTCAATACCTCTCATTGTGGGCGAGGTTACAATTAGCGCAATGTCCATTAGCATCCGTAAATAACATTGTCCATTATTTTAAAATTTGCGGGGAGGTTACAACACACACAAAAAAAAAAAAAAAAAAAAAAAATTTGCATTTATATCCGCTCCTCAATTGTAGATACCCCTTACACAGCTGTGTGCAATGAATGAGTGCTGGCTGGTAATTAATTGCACTCCTTGGAGGGAAATGCCATAGGAAGTAGTCTTTAAAAAGTGAATGTTTTTCGTTAAAAGACAAAAGGTACTTTAGAAAAAAGTAATAGTGGGGCTTTTGTTGTTGAACAAAATAAGTACAATGAACATACGTTATCAGATTTGCGCAATGCAGCTTCACACTACCTTTTGATTATAACACAATATACTATACATCGTCCCGAACCGTGACCAGAGTCGCGAGACGAGCAGAGCACGCCGCCGACGCCCGCTCAGTACAACCGTCCACCCGCTACTACTGTCGACCGACTACTACCTCTCCCGACTCGCGCTACAATATATATAACAACTGTTCCTGGCGACCCGGTGCGTGCCACTACTGTCGTCTGGCGCGGTCCAAGCGCCGACTAGCAACGATAAATAACTCTCTGGTCAGACAGAGATGCTGTCATGCCTCGCCATCGCTCTGGTAATGAATACATACGTGTTGCAGCGTGCGTACCACCGGAACACGCAGTGGCGGAGCCAAAGACTGTGTTGTCGAGGTCGAGTGCGAGCGGGAAGAGAGGCAGCGTCGGCACGGAGATGCAAGCGAGCGCGAGACGCACGGGGGCTGCGGCGTGGCGCGTTTGCGGTCGGCGCCTTTGGTGGCAACGGCCGGGACAAGCAGCGGTGTATGGTGTGGTGCGGGGCGGACAGGGGCGGCGGTGGACGGGGAGGAGGCGGCGCGACGACGGCATGGGGGCGAAAACGGGACGGGGGACGGCGGATGCTGAGAGGCGTCACGCGCGGACAGGACACAGACACAGAGACACACAGATTGGAAAGGGAGGGTGCGCGGTAGTAGTTGGGAATGTGCGTACCGTGCGGGATGGGAGTGGGCGAGGAACACGGTCGTGGCCCCCTGTTTTTTGGGTGCGTGTGATGACGTCGGTGTGTTGTGGGAAGGGAAGGTGCTGTGGCGGCGGCGCGTAATGGGCGTAGGCCGAAAAGAGAAAGGAACGTGGGCAGTGTGTTGGCAAGCGTCGGTTCGACTGCGACGTTGATGGGCAGGGCAAGGTTAATGGTGGTAGGAGTAGGCGTGTGGGCGCAAAAAATCTGCCGCTGCAGGCGGTGCCGTAACCGCCATGGCGGGAAGGAGAGAGAGAGGGCCAAAGAAAGAAAGAAAGAAAGAAAGAAAGAAGAAAACAAAAAAAAAACAAAAAAAAAAAAGGAGGCGGGGGCGAAAGTGGAGAGGCGGTGGTGTGAGAAGGGCGGGGGCGGAAGGAAGGCAGGAAGGACAAGAGGCGAGGCGACGGCTTGCTTTGTGTATCGGTCGGTCTCTGGCTATGCTTCGTTTTCTGCAGCAGGGTCGGTGCGCGGCGTGGCTCGCGGCAGTGGGAACGCCTGGTGGCTGGACGGCCAGCAATGCGGTTGGATGGGCGGCCACAGCACCGCACCTGTGCCCGAGGAGGAGACGCTGGCGGCGGGCCCTGAGGTGAGGCCGGCTCGGCTGGGGCTGTGGATGTGTAGGTGTGCGCCGCTGCTGCAACAACGAGTAAAACGCGAGAAGAAGGGATGGCGGTAGAGAGAGAGAAAAAAAAAAAGGTCGTGTTGTGTTGATGCGCAGGCAGACGCGTACAGAGAGACGAGCCCGGTCTGCAGCAGGGTGTGGCCGTGCCGAGTGCAGAGCAGCGGCGGCTCGGTTCGGTTCGGTTCGGCCCGGCCCGGCGGGCCGCGCTGTTGTCGCGGACGTGAGCGCCCCCTGGCGGGTGGCCGGAGGCGGCGCGGCGTGTTGGACGTGTGGCTGGTGGCAGTGCACAATTTGCGAGTGGCTGGCGGTGTGGTGTGGCGGTTGGCGCGTCGGGCGGCGGAGAGAGAGAGAGAGAGAGAGAGAGGGAGGAGAGGTATGTGTTGCGGGCGCCCTTTGCTGCGCTGCGTCGTTGCGTGTGCCGTACAGGGCGGGCGCTTGTCGACTGTGTGGGCGGTGTGGCGAATTGGCGTGAAACGGCTGCCGAGAGGTGTGTGGTAGCGAGCCGGTCGTTGTCAGTGCGAAGGGGAATGTGCGTGCGTTTGGCGGTTTCGGTGTGCTTTTTGCGGCGTGAGAGTGGGAATTAGTGGGGCCGGCTGTTGTGTTGGTTCCTTGTGTCTTGTGTCGCGTAGCTTGATGGCAACGTGGAAGGACGCCGGTTTCGTTTCGAGCCTTGCGTGTGGTTGTCGACGTTGACTGGTTGGCGTGTGCCGATGCACGTGCATGTGTGGGTCGCGAGTGCGTTTTTGGCTGTGTGTGTGTGTGTGTGTGTGTTTTGGGGGGGAAGGGGGAGGCGGTGGTGAAAGTGCAGTCGTTGCCACGGGCGTCGTCGGGTGGGGCTGGGGCTGTGCGTCGTGGCGGAAAGGTGGTAGGTTGCGGGAAGCGAGCCCGTCGTTGACGGTGTCGCGTGAGTTGTGAATCGAGTGGGGCGCGGGGCGCGGGACAGGAGCAGCGTGCCGCTGCGTCGTGGTCGTCAGCAGAGGCTGTGCGTGTGCTTGTCCTTTTTGTGGGCGGTTCGTGCGAGGCGTTTTTGTTTTGTGTTGCCCTAGTTGTTAGTTTATTTTGTTTGTGTTTGTTATTTTGAGACGACGACTGGTTGGTGGCGTGCGCGCGAAGAGGCGGTGTGCGCTTCCCGTGTCGTTTGTGTTGTTTTGTTTTTGTTTTGTTTTTTTTTGCACTGGGCCCCGGGGGGTGGGTGGGTGGGTGGGTGGGTGGGTGGGTGCGTGCGTGCGTGTGTGTCGATTGCCGGCTGGCGAAAGGTGCGCCATCGGCGGGGTGGGTCGCCGGCACAAGTAGAGGCGGCGGCGTTGTTGCTGTTGTTGTGTGGTGTTTGTTTTGTTCGGCTGTGTCGGCGAGCTGTGTTGCGGTGCGTGTGAATGGTGGTGCAAAAGTGCTGGCGTTGGGGCTGCGACTGCGACGGCGGCGAGCCGCGGGCGCGCATGATAGTGATGTTGTGAACAGCGGCAGTGTACGGTAGTGGTGTTGTTGTAGCACGACGTGCATCCGGGCCGGCGCGGAAAGCGCAGTTGCGGGCGGTTGCCCTTCGGTGCCAGCCATGTCGCGTGAGCGGCGGGTTGCTCTGGTGTCGACACGTGGTGCTCTGGGTTGTTGTGTGGTGCCCTTTGGCCGGTGGGGGTGGTTCGCGTGTGTCTCGTTCGCGCTCGGTATCTGGTCGTGGTCGTGCTGCTCCCCCGTCTGTCGGCGGTTTTCGACGTCGTCTGTACGTTTTTGTTCGTTTGCGGCGTGCCTGCCGACGTCGCCCCGTCGCGACCTTTCAACCGAAAGTGTGGCGCCCGAAGGTGAACGAACGTAACCCTGACCTCGGCGCTTTACGCTGAGCCGAGCGAACCGAACCTAACCTGTGGTGTGGCGAGGTGAGCTCAGCCTGTGAGCCCCTAACGTCTACGTACGGTAAGCTGTCCGGCTCACGCCTCACGTTTGAACGCTTTTTTAACCTACGTTTGACGCTTCTTAACCTAGCACTGACCCCTTAACCTAACGTGTAACCTAACCTAACCTAACCTAACCTAGCCTAGCCTCTGACGCCTGACGTGTTTGAATGCTTAACCTAAGTTTGACGCTTAACCTAACCCAAGTCCCCTTAACCTAACCCATGTCCACCTAACCTAACCTAACCTAACCTAGACGTGTAAACGTAATGTGTAACGCGTAACGTGTAAGGTCGGCTGGCGTGTGTGCTGACGGCAGATTGGGTTGGTCTGTAGATTCGGATTGCGGTTTGCCTCGGTCGAGGGGTTGGGTCGGAAGCGGCGAGGGGCGGCGGCGCCTGTTGCGCAGGCGGCGTCCGTTTGCGGCGGGCAATTGTTGAGAAACGGCTGTGAATGTTGGCGGGCGAGAGGAGGAGGAGGACGGCGCGCGATGTGGCCCGACGGCTGCGGGCCGATCGGGAAACGGCGGGAGGGCGACGGAAGGCGATGGGGCGGCGGAGGCGCGTTTGCACGGCCGTCATCGCCGCACGCCTCGGCTTGTGTGGCTGTGGCGCCGGCCGCGCTGGCCGGGCTGCCGCGGCGACGGTGTGGGAGTTTTGCCGAAGGTTTGGCCATTGTGGCGGGTCGTCGGCTGGGGCTGTGGGGGCGGCATTTGGGCGGGGGCGGCGATTCTCGGCGGGCCGACCCAGGCTGTAGCGCGCGGTAGCTGCAGTTTGGCCGTGGTTTGCGGCGCTGCCGTGGCGACTGGTTGGCGACTGTGGTGTGGCTGTGTGTAGCCCCATCCTCGATGGTTTGAAAGGCGCGGGCGGTTGTGGCGCAGGTTTGGGGCTGCTCCGCACAGGCTGTCGGACGTTGGGCGGTAGCAAGCGCGGGAGGCGCGGCGCGGCGGCGCGCAGAGTGGCGGCCGCTCTCTCGGCCGTCCGCGCCCGCCCGCGACACTGGCTGGGCCCTTGTGATTCTCTGCTCCATTCGGAGTTAGTCTTCCGACGAGAGCGGACGTGTCGCGCGAGAGCTCGTTATGTCTACGGACGCTACTCCGGCTGAGGGTGTGGCGGATCGCCGTCCGGCGGAGAATACTTCGTCGGCGGCCTCATCCGGCCCCCCACCTATGATGACCAGGCAACGCCTCCGTGAAAACGATCTGTTGACGACCTGTGCAAGGACTTTGGATCTCGGTATGGATTGCACTCATGACTCTTCGGGTGAAGATGACGACGGCCACCAGCAGCATAGTCGTAAGCGTACCGGCGACGCCGCCACCGGGGCAGATGACGGTTTCCGGAAGCCACCCAAGAAGAAGGTCTCGAAGCAGCCGCAGCGGCGGCCTGACACGGACGCGGTGCCAACGTCTAACCGCTACGACGTCATCCAAGACGGCGCGGACGACGTTCCACCGCCCCAGCAGCAACAGCAACAGCAGGGGGCGCAGCAGCCACCGTCCCAGCCTCAGCTGCAGCGGAAGGTGCCGCCCATTGTGTTGCAGTTTAAGAACTCCTACAAGCAACTGCACACGTGGTTAAAGGAACATTGTAAGCAGTCGTTTACTGCCAAGCAGACAGGGGGTGATACCCTCAAACTCAACCTCTCCTGTACTGAGGATTATGTGACTGTAATGGATATGGTTGGGCGAGAGGGTATCCCCATGTATACCTATCCAGCGGTCCGTCCGCCGACTCTGAAGGCGCTGTTGAAGCACATTCCGGCGTCTCTCACCCATGACGAACTGAAGGAAGAACTGGAGGACCTCGGCTTCGTCGCGACGGTGGTGGATTACCATCGTATGCCCGGGACCAATCAGCTTACTGGCCACCGCGTCGTCGTCCTGCAGGACACTCCTCGGCATCGGGAAATATTCCAGCTAACCAGGATTTACGACCTCTCCGTCACTGTGGAACGTCTGCGGAAGTCCCGTGGCCCGGTCCAATGCTTCCGGTGCCAAGGGTTCAACCACGTGGCCCGTCACTGCACTATGCCGCCTATGTGCGTCAAGTGTGGTGCTGGCCACGACAGCCGCCTTTGTCCACGAAGCAAGGATGAGCCGCCCATCTGTGGCCTGTGTGGAGGCAGTCATCCTGCCAATTTTCGTTCCTGCGCGAAGCATAAGGAGGCTAGCCGTCGGCAGCGGGGTCTTCCTCCCGTCCCGCCTTCCCGACGTGCTGATACCCGCCGGCGGCGCCAACCGCCGCCCACACGGCCGGCCAATGACAACCGTACGTGGCCCTCCCTCATGGAACGCCGGTCCGCGAGGATCCAGCCCGGTGTCACAGTGGCCGATGCACTGAAGGGCGTCTCCCACCCACGGGCTACTGCAGCTGCCGAGGTGCCAAGCGTCCCACCGCCTCTTCTGCGCCAGGACCGCCAGCCAGCTTCTCCTTCACCCACTGCGGTGCCTACTGTTGGGCTCCACGACGTTTTCCAGCTGCTGCAGCATCTGACCACGATGGTGACCGAGTTGACCAATGCCATCGTCAACCTGCCTGCAACCATCGCCGCCACGGTGGAGGCGACGATCTCACGCAGCCTTCCGGCTCCTACTGCAGACACTTCAGTAGCCCAGCATGCCTAGACGCCGCCGCTTGGATGATTTCCGCATCGTGGCTTATAACGCCGCCAACCTCACCTACGACCTTGAGGAGCTCCGGCAGTTCTTGTTTGAACATGACGTGGACATATGCCTGGTGAATGAGACGTTTCTCAAACCAGGCATCCGCTCCAACATCGCAAATTACCGCTGCTTTCGGACCGACAGACCGACGCAAGGGGGTGGCACGGCGATCTTCATCCGCTCCTCCATCCCGCATTGTGAAATTCAACCGCCTGCCATCGGGTCTATAGAAGTCACTGCTGTCCAGGTTGAAACAGCCACTGGACCGGTCACGTTTATGGCTGTCTACCGGAGCCCTCGCCGCCAGCTCCTCATCGATGATGCCCGTCTCCTTCTGCGGACTCCAGGCAAATATTTCATCGCAGGTGACCTTAATTGCAAACATGCGGCCTGGAATTCATTGGTCACCAATCGTAATGGGCGCCTTCTACTCCAGGCCACTGAAGAGGTGAACGCGTATGTCTGTGGGCCCGTGGAGCCGACGTGTTATCCTAGCAGAGGGAGGCCCGACATTCTTGACATCGCCATTACTCGGGGACTTAATCAGTTCCTGACTGCTGAAGTCCTTCACGAACTGAACTCCGACCATCTGCCCGTTCTCTTTCAACTGGACGTCGCCCCGGCGCAGAGTCAGGGCCACCTCAATTTCAACCACACAGATTGGCCCTGCTTCCAGCGACGAGTTACTGCAGCCCTGCAGCGACAAGTGGATGGCGTCGGCGTTCACGAGGCCTCTGTCGACCAGTTCGCTGATACTCTCACCGCCGCTCTGGAGGGAGCGACACCCCGCCAGCGCCCCAGCACATTCGCATCTTCCGCTCTCCCGGCGGAAATCCTCCAGGACATCCGCACTCGTAACCGCCTCTGCAAGGATTGGCGTGTGACCAGGGACCCACAGCTGAAGCGCCAAATCAACAGCCTGCGCCGTGACATCAAGGCGGCGATTGTCCAGCATAAGAATCGACGCTGGGCTGCGAAATTGCAGGCGTTCACCCCCGACCCCATGCACTGGAATGCGGTCCGCTTTTTTACGAAACGCAGGACACGGATACCCCCTCTTGCAACACCGACTGGGACGGCCTATCTACATGCGGATAAGGCGAATCTCCTTGCGGACATCTTTCAGGAGAATTTTACACCCCTTCAAGATGGTGTGGACCAGTTGCACGTCGCCCAGGTTGACACCGAGGTGCAGACCATCCTCCATGGGGACGAGGAGGAGGACCACGACGACATCCCGCCTATTTCCGTGGCTGAAGTCTGTGCGGGCATCAGGGCTCTTCCGGCGTCCAAGGCTCCAGGTGTTGATAACATTACTGGCCGGGTCCTTAAGAACCTGCCGCTCCTGGCAGTTGTTCGTCTCACTGCCATCTTCAATTGGGTTCTGCGGACTCGCACCTACCCTGCAGCGTGGAAGCACTCCATCGTTATTGCTGTTCCCAAGCCGGGCAAGGATCGGAAAGACCCAAAATCCTACCGGCCTATCAGTTTGCTTCCACACCTCAGCAAGTTGTTTGAGCGGCTACTTCTTCAGCGACTCCGGGCCATCCTGGATCTTCGGGAAATCCTCCCCCCGGAACAGTTCGGCTTCCGCCGCGGCCACTCCACGACCCAGCAGATTGTACGTGTTGTGGAGTACATCACTCGCGCCTTCAATAACCGGGAATACTGTGGAGCGGTTCTTCTTGATGTCACCAAGGCATTTGACAGTGTTTGGCACACTGGCCTTCTTTGGACGATGGCCCACCTTGGGTTTCCCCGGGCATACGTGCGCCTCACTGCATCGTACCTGCGGCACCGCACTTTCGCTGTCCGCGTTGAAGCAGCCCTCTCCACTGCCAGGCCCATCGTCGCTGGCGTGCCGCAGGGCTCTGTCCTGGGCCCCGTCCTTTACACTATCTTTACATCGGACCTTCCGACGTCGCCCCGTGTGGAGAAAGCCGTCTACGCCGATGATACTATGCTCTACACCAGGAGCCGGTGGCATGCAGCCATGCATTCCCGGTTGCAGAGGGCGTGCGACGATCTGGAGATCTGGGCAGCTCGCTGGCGCATCCGGTTCAACCCGCTGAAGACACAGGCCATCGTCTTTACGAGGAAGACAACGATGCCGGCCCCGCCACTTCACCTTTACGGGACCGCTCTCCCCTGGCAGAAGACTGTCCGGTACCTGGGCGTCATCATGGACGATCGCCTACTCTGGAAGCCGCATATCGACGCCGTCCGAGCCAAAGTCCACCAGCGGATGGGCGCACTGTACCCATTCCTTAATGAGGGGTCTGACCTCTCCATCCGGAATGGCCTCCTCATCTTCCGATTATTTATTCGGCCGATTGTTGACTATGCATGTGAGGCTTGGGGCAATGCAGCCCCCACGCATATCCAGCGTCTACAGGCGCAACAGAATAAGATTCTTCGGCGGGTCTTCCATGTCCACCTGCAGTTCCCGCATGGCTACCTACACCAAGCAGCTGATGAATTGGACGTGATGCTCCGCATCCAGCAGACTGCCACCCGTTTTTACCGACGGTCGCATGCCTCTGCCAATCCCCTCATTCGAGACATTGGTGCTCCTCAAGATGTTCGCGACCGCTATCAGCGGCCTGTTGCACTCCTCGACAGATGAGAAACCGGGAGTGCCCTACGCGGATGCTGCTTGCAGCTCCGTCCCTATGATTCACTTTTTATAATCCCGCATACCCTGCTGCCATACCACAAATAAAGAAGTTCAACCCAATCTCTCTCCTCTGACGAATGCAGGCAATGCCGTCAGGTAAATCCTGTGTTATTCTCCTCTTATTGGGACATACGACTGGCGGATGGGATTCTCTGCTCCGCTGCTGTGCTGTGCTTGCGTGCCTGCCGTCCCGCTCGCTCTCGCTCTCGCTGTGTGTTACGCGCGTCGTCGAAATGGCAGATCAGGCGGCTACGAACGAGACTGCTGCGGCACCCGCCGCCACCGGCACTACGAAGAAGGCCAAGTCTGCGTCGTCTGCGAAGAAGCCGCGCGCCAAGCCTGCGCACCCGCGCACCTCTGAGATGGTGACGGCCGCCATCAAGAGTCTGAAGGAGCGCGGCGGGTCGTCGCTGCAGGCGATCAAGAAGTACATAGCCGCGCACTACAAGCTGGACGCGGAGAAGCTGGCGCCGTTTATCAAGAAGTACCTCAAGTCGGCCGTCGTGGCGGGCGAGCTGGTGCAGACGAAGGGGAAGGGCGCGTCCGGCTCGTTCAAGCTTGCCGGCGCCGGCGGCGGGGGGGCGGCCGAGGGCGGCAAGGCTCGTGCTGGCGGTGCCAAGAAGAAGCGCGCCGCTCCGGCCAGCAAGGAGAAGAAGGGCGCCCGTGCGGCCGGCGCAAAGAAGGCTGGTGGCGTGAAGGCGGCGACCGGTCGGAAGGCGGGCGCCGCCAAGAAGGCGTCTGCGGCGTCGGCCGCTCCCGCGGGTGCGAAGAAGGCGGCTGCGGCCAAGCCGGCCAAGGCCAAGTCGCCGTCGAAGGCGAAGAAGGCCGCCAAGGTTCCGACGAAGAAGCCGAAGGCGCCGCGCCCGAAGAAGGCGACGACGCCGTCTAAGGCGAAGGCTTCGCCCAAGAAGAAGAAGTAGAGTAGAGGAGAAAGAGATGGGAAAGGAAGGGTTTGGCGCTTGACTCCGTCGTCCCCACCCCCCGTCGTCGTCTAGTGGCGCGCAAGAGACGCGCGGCCCAAAACGGCCCTTCTCAGGGCCATCAAAGCACGTCGGGGAAGGTTTTGATTGTCGTGTTGCGTTTGGTGTGGGTGTCTGTCTGGCGTTTCTGTATGCCCGTGGGGATGCTGTTTGCGTGCCGCGGTGGTTGGATTGCGGGGGTCGGTGGCGGGTGTGGGCGGCGGTAGCGGTAAGCGGTGTTGTTGTTGTTGTTGTTGTTGTTGTTGTCGTGGTTGATTGTCGCCGTGTTTGTGGCGGCGGCCGACGGTTGGTTTTCTGTCACGTTGTTTTGTTTGAATACGTTGGTTGGCTTGCCTGCGTTCGTTCTTCTCGGATGTCTGTCTTGTCGAGTCGTGTCTGGTCTTTGTTTTGTTCCTTTGTGTGTGTTATGTTTTGCAACGGGGGGCACGTTGAGATGTGGAAGGTGTCGGCGGGGATTTCGGTGGCGTGTAGAGCGAGCGAGCGCGCCTGCCTGGCCGTTGGCCGTCGGAGTGGAGTGCGGGGTTTTTTGTTTTCGAAACGAAAGCGGCGGCCGGCCAGCCACCCGTGCGGTGTGACGTCGGCCGTTGGGTATTGTGCGCTTGGAGCGCCGGGGAGGGATGATGTGTGATTGTTGCGCTCTGCTAGCAGGCAGGCAGGCAGGCAGGCAGGCAGAGTGAGCGGGTGTGGCGGACGGACGGGAAGTGGCGGTTTTTGTTTTTGGGTTGCGGGGCGAGAGGCAGGCGACCGACAAAGTTTGCTCGCGACGGAGAGATGTTAGTGGCCCTGAAAAGGGCCGTTTTTGTTTGTGCGGTGCGGTGCCGCGGCGCGGTTTAGGCGCGCTCGCCGCGGATGCGGCGCGCGAGCTGGATGTCCTTGGGCATGATGGTGACGCGCTTGGCGTGGATTGCGCACAGGTTGGTGTCTTCGAAGAGGCCGACGAGGTAGGCCTCGCTGGCCTCCTGCAGGGCCATGACTGCGGAGCTCTGGAAGCGCAGGTCGGTCTTGAAGTCCTGGGCGATCTCGCGCACTAGGCGCTGGAATGGCAGCTTGCGGATGAGCAGCTCTGTGCTCTTCTGGTAGCGCCTGATTTCTCGCAGGGCGACGGTGCCCGGCCTGTAGCGGTGGGGCTTCTTGACGCCTCCGGTGGCGGGCGCGCTCTTCCTCGCCGCCTTGGTGGCGAGCTGTTTGCGCGGCGCCTTTCCGCCGGTGGACTTGCGGGCCGTTTGCTTTGTGCGGGCCATAGCGGTAGCGGAGCGGCGTGCGTGGAGGTTAGGTGCGGCGCGGCGTCCGGTGCTGCCTTGACAACGGGCCCGCGCGCCTCCGTGCTGCGCTTATATGCCCTCGGTTGCGCGTGGTGGGGGGAGGGCGGGCCAGAGTCTATATAGGGGGGCGGCGGGCGCGCCGGGCGCAGACCGTAGCCGACTCGCCAGCCGCTGCAGCTGCTGTTTGTGCACGTTTTGCTTTGCCCGAGGAAGGAAGGATGACAGGCCGCGGCAAGGGAGGAAAGGGGCTCGGCAAGGGTGGCGCCAAGCGGCACCGCAAGGTGTTGCGCGACAACATCCAGGGCATCACGAAGCCCGCCATCCGCCGCCTGGCTCGCAGGGGCGGCGTGAAGCGCATCTCTGGTCTGATCTACGAGGAGACCCGCGGGGTGCTGAAGGTGTTCCTGGAGAACGTGATCCGCGACGCGGTGACGTACACTGAGCACGCCAAGCGCAAGACTGTGACGGCCATGGACGTGGTGTACGCCCTGAAGAGGCAGGGGCGCACCCTGTACGGTTTCGGCGGTTAGGCTGCGTCGCAGCGGGCGCTGGCCTTCCCGCGGCCGTGCTTGTGGGTGGGAGAGACTAGAAAACGGCCCTTTTCAGGGCCACCACACTGTTCGGAAGTTGAAAAGTGCGAAAGAGTCTGTGTTGTTGCTGCTGCGTGTGTGCGCTGTGTTGTTTGTTTGTTTCTTTCTCTCTTTCTTTCTTTGTTTCTTTCTTTCCGTTTGAGCGACGTGATGTGACTGGGAGGGGAGAAGGAAAGGAAACGTGTCATGTGGCTGGCTGTGTGTGGAGCTGCTTCGTTTGTGTGTCTTTGTATCGATCGCGACAGAGATGGCGGGCTGTGTGTTGTTGTGCGAGAGGCGGTGATTATTTGCTTGCGTGGTTTGGCTCTGTGTGTTTGCGGCGGCGTTGGGGTTTCCGAGGCAAGGCGTGTGGGCATAGGCGGCCGGATCAGCTGTTTCGTTCGTGTCGACGGCCGTTGCGCGCGGGAGTGGAGGGCGGTGTGTCGACACGCCTCCCTTTAACAATGGTCATTATTGCTGCCGTTGTCGTTTGGAAGGCGACTGCGACCGTGCAAAATGTGTGTGTGTGTGTGTGTGTGTGTGTGTGTGTGTGTGTGTGTGTGTGTGTGTTGGGCCACACGGGCTGTGTGGACGACAAGATGGCGGACGTGCGCCGGCGGCGGCTGTGCTGTGAAAGTGCAAAGTTAAAACAAAACAAGGTGCGGCGAGGACGACTGAAATTTTGCTTTGGACGTAGGTTTGTGTGGTGGCCCTGAAAAGGGCCGATTGTTGTGGGCCGAGCCGGCAAAGCGCGTTGCGTGCAGGGGAGCACGCGGCGCTGCGATTGCCTGGCCTCCTTTAGGCCTTCTTCTCGGTCTTCTTTGGCAGCAGGACGGCCTGGATGTTGGGCAGGACACCACCCTGTGCGATGGTGACGCCCGACAGGAGCTTGTTGAGCTCCTCGTCGTTGCGGATGGCAAGCTGCAGGTGGCGCGGGATGATGCGCGTCTTCTTGTTGTCGCGGGCCGCGTTTCCGGCCAGCTCGAGCACCTCAGCCGCGAGGTACTCCATGACGGCGGCGAGGTAGACGGGCGCCCCGGCGCCGACGCGCTCTGCGTAGTTTCCCTTGCGCAGGAGGCGGTGGATTCTGCCGACCGGGAACTGGAGCCCAGCCCTGCTTGAGCGGGACTTTGACTTGCCCTTGACTTTGCCTCCCTTTCCGCGTCCGGACATGGCGATGGGCTAGCGACGGTGCACACGAAACGGAAACGAAAACGACCGGTGCGAGCGGCAGCGAGTCGAGCAGCGGAGTGCGTGCCGGCGCAGCCGGGGTGGGGGTGCTTTATGGGCTCGGGTGCGGCGGCCGGTTGCGCGCGCGCCCCATTGGTCGGCGGCCGCAACAGGGCGAGCTGGTAAAGGTGCGGCGGCGGCTGGCGGCGGGTGCCACTGTGTGGGGAGACGCTGACTAGAGCGGAGCGCTTGCTACTGGTGTTGCTGCTGCCGTACGTTCGTTCGAGATGCCGCCCAAGACTAGCGGGAAGGCCGCCAAGAAGGCTGGCAAGGCGCAGAAGAACATTTCGAAGGGCGACAAGAAGAAGAAGCGCAAGAGGAAGGAGAGCTATGCCATCTACATCTACAAGGTGCTGAAGCAGGTGCACCCTGACACGGGCATCTCGTCGAAGGCGATGAGCATCATGAACAGCTTCGTGAACGACATTTTCGAGCGCATTGCGGCCGAGGCTTCTCGCCTGGCGCACTACAACAAGCGCTCGACCATCACGTCCCGCGAGATCCAGACCGCTGTGCGGCTGTTGCTGCCTGGCGAGCTGGCCAAGCACGCCGTGAGCGAGGGCACGAAGGCGGTGACCAAGTACACGAGCTCCAAGTAAGGAGGTGGCTCTGGAATGGAAGGAAGGAAGGATGGAGAAGGCTCCTCCGTTGCGAGAGCGGCAAAACGGCCCTTTTCAGGGCCACCAACTTGCCTTTTGCGGGAAGGGCGGAATTGTTGTTGTTGTTGTTGTTGTTGTTTGTGTGGACGGCTGTGATGTATGTGTGCATTTTGATTGTGGGTGGGGGGGGCGCGTCAAAGCGTGTTGCGGGGTACGGCCACGAGGTTGGTCGCCGTGGCGTGGAATGGTGGCACGCCTCGTTGGAGTGGTTTTGACCCATTGGTGTTGGTGTTGGTGTGTGTTACCTGTCTGCGAGGGGGGACAGTGCGATCGGCGACTTTTGTGTCACCGTAACGACGGCCGTTTGCGGGTTTGTTTTTTTTTTTTTTGCACATCATACATGGCGAGGGTGAAATGTGAAATGTTTTTGTTTGGTTTGTTTTTTTTTTCTTTGCCGCCCACTATTCCCTTTGCTGTACGCCGAGTTTGACAATGGTGCGACGTAACTGCAGCGTGGAGGTGTGTGAGTGACGTTGAAATGAACGTGCCATTAAGACGCATTGTTGTTGTATTGTACTGTACGTGTACGGCGACACGCACGATGATGTACCATTCGACTCTGATTTTTGATAGCCGTGTCTGACTGATTGCGTACGACGCACGCACACCGATGTCGTCATTCAAGATGCACGCGTGTCCAGTGCAGTACAGTAAGCGCGACGCTAGACGACGACGACGACGACGACGACGACGACGACGACGACGGCGGCGGCGGTCGTCGTCGTTTGTTTGGCGAATGTCTGTACACGTGTTTGTCTGTGTCCATCCGGTATGTATTTGTTTGTTTGAAAGTGTTTTGTGTGTCGGTGACGTGGTCCGATCCGTCGCCCCCTGAGTAACTGTCGATCGGCGCGATAGACCGGCGTCACGCAACTGAACCGAAGTCTTGGGCACACCCGTCATACTGTTGTACACCGTCGCGCTGAGAACGGTAACGAAAGGTTGACTTTGATCGGTCGAATGTGTGGGCAGAACGTGAGGAATGAGGCAAGAGTGCAAGGAGGGGGGGCAAAAGAGAGAGGAAGGGAAAAAGGGGAGAAACGCATTCGTAGAGCAACGGAACGTTCCCGTGTCGGAGGCGTATTGGAGCCGCACTGAAATGCGTTTAACGGCGGCGCGGCTGCAAGTGTCTGCCGTGGTGAACGTTACCTTTGACGGCTGCATTGGGCTTTGCTTTCGCTTTCGCTTTCCCGGATGTACGTAACGTTTGTTGATATGGTTCTGAGGAAGAGTGTATGACAGTGCCGTGCCGTCCATGTTCGTGTGCCCTCCCATTGTGTGTATGCTATTGTCTGTGTACTTGAATGATGTATGTAGGTGTTAGTGGACATGTTTTACCAGTGGGGGGAAATGGATCGTCGATAGTTGCCGTCACTCTGTCACGGTCGAGATGACGCACCCTCCGTACAGAAAGGTGTCGAGAAAGTGAGTGTGTGTGTGTGTGTGTGTGTGTGTGTGTGTGTGTGTGTGTGTGCGCGTCCGTGAATTGGCAGTGTTTGGAGGTGGGCGTGCCCTGCATGTGGCCCGGAAGGCTGTTCGTTTGGCGGTAGTGTTGTGTGGACAGGGGAGGGGCATGCGTAACGCTGCTGGCATGGCATTTCGGGAGATGGGAGGGGGCAAACGAGGAAACGAGGAGCGGCGGCCAAAGACGGGACGGGGAGGGGCGCGGTGTGGGTGGCTTGCGCCTGTGCTCGGCGTTGTGGTTTGTGCAAAAGAGGAGGAGAAAAACAATGAGTTGCCAGGGAGGGGAGCGGTGTTGTGTTGTGGTTGTCGTGGTGTAGCCGCAGACGCGGCTGTCAGTGAACGTGGCGAGACGGACGGATGCGCGGAGGGGCGGGGGCGGCGCATTTCGCCGGTGCCGTGCCGTGCCATGCCTGAAAGCCGCGTGGTCGCTGTGTTGTTGGTGGCGTGGGGGCGAGGAGAGTACCGTACGGGTGTGCTTGTGCGCCGGAAATGGCACACTGCGCCTGCCCGTCTTGGAGGCTGATGGCTGTGGTGTGGAAATGGGGCGCGGTGATGTTGAAGCAGAAAAGAAACCAAGAAAACGGAAGGCGTGATGCGGCGGTGGTGGTGAGAGCGGGAAAAACAAAACAAAAAAAAAAAAAAAGAAGGAAAAACAACAAGAAACAAAAAAGAAAACAAAAAGTCTATCAATATTAAAATGTAAATGGAAATGGAAATGGACCCAGGTATAACCTCCCTGCACAAATAGCAGAGAGTCCGATGGTAATAAAAATGTGCCAGAATGTTAACGTCCCTACAAAAGAAACCCAACGATAATATTAATGAAAGAATGAACCGTATGTAACATTGCAACAGACACAATGAAACCTGATAAATTGTATAAGGGCAGCAGCGTTGACCTTTGGCCCTGTATTCAGAATAAAAAGAGCCAAAGATTGTTACCCCAATGAAAAAGACACTGAAACACGTATGTAACATAGCAGCGATGGCGAGACATTGTAGCATCTGTGACCAGAGAGTTTGCGCTGGACTGCGCGAGTGTTGCGAGCGGTTCTCAGTCAGTCAGTCAGTCAGTCGTTGCGAGTCTGTAGCTCTGTGTAGTTGAGGGCTGTACTCTGTCAGTAGTCGTCGCGTGCAGTACGCTAATAGTCGTCATGCAGAGCGGTCGGTCAGTAGTAGGAGCCGAGTGCGGTTGTGTGATGTAGGCGGTCGGCAACACTGGTCAAGATGGTGAATAAGGTATACTGTTAATTAATATAATCATTAGATAATGAAAAATTTTATTTATTGTAATTATTCTCCAACAAGTTCCCCAATAATAATGTTTATTTCAAAAGCATTTTTCAAACATTTAATTTTTTATTGAACTAAAGAGTTCGTTGCACTTCACATTTCATTCCACTTCTTTGAAGAAAAATTTCACTAAAATCACAAAAAAAGAGAATATTATTATTTGCAATGCAGTTCCTCCAAGCGCTGCGCAACAACAAGAGCAGAAATGTGACATCCATTTATTCGGAGGTAAGACTTTAATTCTGATTGTTTTGCACAGGGCCAAAGACCGATATTTCGGTTTAATTGAAGTTTCTTGTCACTGAACGGACTTTAAATGTTGTGAAGAATTTATATTTGAGTCAGATTGCGAATTTCACATTTTTGTTGCCATTTTCAATACCTCTCATTGTGGGCGAGGTTACAATTAGCGCAATGTCCATTAGCATCCGTAAATAACATTGTCCATTATTTTAAAATTTGCGGGGAGGTTACAACACACACAAAAAAAAAAAAAAAAAAAAAAAAATTTGCATTTATATCCGCTCCTCAATTGTAGATACCCCTTACACAGCTGTGTGCAATGAATGAGTGCTGGCTGGTAATTAATTGCACTCCTTGGAGGGAAATGCCATAGGAAGTAGTCTTTAAAAAGTGAATGTTTTTCGTTAAAAGACAAAAGGTACTTTAGAAAAAAGTAATAGTGGGGCTTTTGTTGTTGAACAAAATAAGTACAATGAACATACGTTATCAGATTTGCGCAATGCAGCTTCACACTACCTTTTGATTATAACACAATATACTATACATCGTCCCGAACCGTGACCAGAGTCGCGAGACGAGCAGAGCACGCCGCCGACGCCCGCTCAGTACAACCGTCCACCCGCTACTACTGTCGACCGACTACTACCTCTCCCGACTCGCGCTACAATATATATAACAACTGTTCCTGGCGACCCGGTGCGTGCCACTACTGTCGTCTGGCGCGGTCCAAGCGCCGACTAGCAACGATAAATAACTCTCTGGTCAGACAGAGATGCTGTCATGCCTCGCCATCGCTCTGGTAATGAATACATACGTGTTGCAGCGTGCGTACCACCGGAACACGCAGTGGCGGAGCCAAAGACTGTGTTGTCGAGGTCGAGTGCGAGCGGGAAGAGAGGCAGCGTCGGCACGGAGATGCAAGCGAGCGCGAGACGCACGGGGGCTGCGGCGTGGCGCGTTTGCGGTCGGCGCCTTTGGTGGCAACGGCCGGGACAAGCAGCGGTGTATGGTGTGGTGCGGGGCGGACAGGGGCGGCGGTGGACGGGGAGGAGGCGGCGCGACGACGGCATGGGGGCGAAAACGGGACGGGGGACGGCGGATGCTGAGAGGCGTCACGCGCGGACAGGACACAGACACAGAGACACACAGATTGGAAAGGGAGGGTGCGCGGTAGTAGTTGGGAATGTGCGTACCGTGCGGGATGGGAGTGGGCGAGGAACACGGTCGTGGCCCCCTGTTTTTTGGGTGCGTGTGATGACGTCGGTGTGTTGTGGGAAGGGAAGGTGCTGTGGCGGCGGCGCGTAATGGGCGTAGGCCGAAAAGAGAAAGGAACGTGGGCAGTGTGTTGGCAAGCGTCGGTTCGACTGCGACGTTGATGGGCAGGGCAAGGTTAATGGTGGTAGGAGTAGGCGTGTGGGCGCAAAAAATCTGCCGCTGCAGGCGGTGCCGTAACCGCCATGGCGGGAAGGAGAGAGAGAGGGCCAAAGAAAGAAAGAAAGAAAGAAAGAAAGAAGAAAACAAAAAAAAAAACAAAAAAAAAAAAAGGAGGCGGAGGCGAAAGTGGAGAGGCGGTAGTGTGAGAAGGGCGGGGGCGGAAGGAAGGCAGGAAGGACAAGAGGCGAGGCGGCGGCTTGCTTTGTGTATCGGTCGGTCTCTGGCTATGCTTCGTTTTCTGCAGCAGGGTCGGTGCGCGGCGTGGCTCGCGGCAGTGGGAACGCCTGGTGGCTGGACGGCCAGCAATGCGGTTGGATGGGCGGCCACAGCACCGCACCTGTGCCCGAGGAGGAGACGCTGGCGGCGGGCCCTGAGGTGAGGCCGGCTCGGCTGGGGCTGTGGATGTGTAGGTGTGCGCCGCTGCTGCAACAACGAGTAAAACGCGAGAAGAAGGGATGGCGGTAGAGAGAGAGAAAAAAAAAAAGGTCGTGTTGTGTTGATGCGCAGGCAGACGCGTACAGAGAGACGAGCCCGGTCTGCAGCAGGGTGTGGCCGTGCCGAGTGCAGAGCAGCGGCGGCTCGGTTCGGTTCGGTTCGGCCCGGCCCGGCGGGCCGCGCTGTTGTCGCGGACGTGAGCGCCCCCTGGCGGGTGGCCGGAGGCGGCGCGGCGTGTTGGACGTGTGGCTGGTGGCAGTGCACAATTTACGAGTGGCTGGCGGTGTGGTGTGGCGGTTGGCGCGTCGGGCGGCGGAGAGAGAGAGAGAGAGAGAGAGAGAGGGAGGAGAGGTATGTGTTGCGGGCGCCCTTTGCTGCGCTGCGTCGTTGCGTGTGCCGTACAGGGCGGGCGCTTGTCGACTGTGTGGGCGGTGTGGCGAATTGGCGTGAAACGGCTGCCGAGAGGTGTGTGGTAGCGAGCCGGTCGTTGTCAGTGCGAAGGGGAATGTGCGTGCGTTTGGCGGTTTCGGTGTGCTTTTTGCGGCGTGAGAGTGGGAATTAGTGGGGCCGGCTGTTGTGTTGGTTCCTTGTGTCTTGTGTCGCGTAGCTTGATGGCAACGTGGAAGGACGCCGGTTTCGTTTCGAGCCTTGCGTGTGGTTGTCGACGTTGACTGGTTGGCGTGTGCCGATGCACGTGCATGTGTGGGTCGCGAGTGCGTTTTTGGCTGTGTGTGTGTGTGTGTGTGTGTTTTGGGGGGGAAGGGGGAGGCGGTGGTGAAAGTGCAGTCGTTGCCACGGGCGTCGTCGGGTGGGGCTGGGGCTGTGCGTCGTGGCGGAAAGGTGGTAGGTTGCGGGAAGCGAGCCCGTCGTTGACGGTGTCGCGTGAGTTGTGAATCGAGTGGGGCGCGGGGCGCGGGACAGGAGCAGCGTGCCGCTGCGTCGTGGTCGTCAGCAGAGGCTGTGCGTGTGCTTGTCCTTTTTGTGGGCGGTTCGTGCGAGGCGTTTTTGTTTTGTGTTGCCCTAGTTGTTAGTTTATTTTGTTTGTGTTTGTTATTTTGAGACGACGACTGGTTGGTGGCGTGCGCGCGAAGTGGCGGTGTGCGCTTCCCGTGTCGTTTGTGTTGTTTTGTTTTTGTTTTGTTTTTTTTTGCACTGGGCCCCGGGGGGTGGGAGGGTGGGTGGGTGGGTGGGTGGGTGCGTGCGTGCGTGTGTGTCGATTGCCGGCTGGCGAAAGGTGCGCCATCGGCGGGGTGGGTCGCCGGCACAAGTAGAGGCGGCGGCGTTGTTGCTGTTGTTGTGTGATGTTTGTTTTGTTCGGCTGTGTCGGCGAGCTGTGTTGCGGTGCGTGTGAATGGTGGTGCAAAAGTGCTGGCGTTGGGGCTGCGACTGCGACGGCGGCGAGCCGCGGGCGCGCATGATAGTGATGTTGTGAACAGCGGCTGTGTACGGTAGTGGTGTTGTTGTAGCACGACGTGCATCCGGGCCGGCGCGGAAAGCGCAGTTGCGGGCGGTTGCCCTTCGGTGCCAGCCATGTCGCGTGAGCGGCGGGTTGCTCTGGTGTCGACACGTGGTGCTCTGGGTTGTTGTGTGGTGCCCTTTGGCCGGTGGGGGTGGTTCGCGTGTGTCTCGTTCGCGCTCGGTATCTGGTCGTGGTCGTGCTGCTCCCCCGTCTGTCGGCGGTTTTCGACGTCGTCTGTACGTTTTTGTTCGTTTGCGGCGTGCCTGCCGACGTCGCCCCGTCGCGACCTTTCAACCGAAAGTGTGGCGCCCGAAGGTGAACGAACGTAACCCTGACCTCGGCGCTTTACGCTGAGCCGAGCGAACCGAACCTAACCTGTGGTGTGGCGAGGTGAGCTCAGCCTGTGAGCCCCTAACGTCTACGTACGGTAAGCTGTCCGGCTCACGCCTCACGTTTGAACGCTTTTTTAACCTACGTTTGACGCTTCTTAACCTAGCACTGACCCCTTAACCTAACGTGTAACCTAACCTAACCTAACCTAACCTAGCCTAGCCTCTGACGCCTGACGTGTTTGAATGCTTAACCTAAGTTTGACGCTTAACCTAACCCAAGTCCCCTTAACCTAACCCATGTCCACCTAACCTAACCTAACCTAACCTAGACGTGTAAACGTAATGTGTAACGCGTAACGTGTAAGGTCGGCTGGCGTGTGTGCTGACGGCAGATTGGGTTGGTCTGTAGATTCGGATTGCGGTTTGCCTCGGTCGAGGGGTTGGGTCGGAAGCGGCGAGGGGCGGCGGCGCCTGTTGCGCAGGCGGCGTCCGTTTGCGGCGGGCAATTGTTGAGAAACGGCTGTGAATGTTGGCGGGCGAGAGGAGGAGGAGGACGGCGCGCGATGTGGCCCGACGGCTGCGGGCCGATCGGGAAACGGCGGGAGGGCGACGGAAGGCGATGGGGCGGCGGAGGCGCGTTTGCACGGCCGTCATCGCCGCACGCCTCGGCTTGTGTGGCTGTGGCGCCGGCCGCGCTGGCCGGGCTGCCGCGGCGACGGTGTGGGAGTTTTGCCGAAGGTTTGGCCATTGTGGCGGGTCGTCGGCTGGGGCTGTGGGGGCGGCATTTGGGCGGGGGCGGCGATTCTCGGCGGGCCGACCCAGGCTGTAGCGCGCGGTAGCTGCAGTTTGGCCGTGGTTTGCGGCGCTGCCGTGGCGACTGGTTGGCGACTGTGGTGTGGCTGTGTGTAGCCCCATCCTCGGTGGTTTGAAAGGCGCGGGCGGTTGTGGCGCAGGTTTGGGGCTGCTCCGCACAGGCTGTCGGACGTTGGGCGGTAGCAAGCGCCCATCCGCCAGTCGTTATGTCCCAAGAAGAGGAGAGCAACACAGGATTTACCTGGCGGCATTGCCTGCATTCGTCAGAGGAGAGAGGGTGTGTTGAACTTCTTTATTTGTTGTATGGCATCGGGGTATGCGGGATCATAAAAAGAAAATCATAGGGACGGAGCTGCAAGCAGCGTCCGCTTGGTGCACTCCCGAGTCTCAGCGGTCGAGGAGTGCAACAGGCCGCTGATAGCGGTCACGAACATCTTGAGGTGCGCCAACGTCTCGAATGAGTGGATTGGCAGAGGCGCGCGACCGTCGGTAAAAACGGCTGGCATTCTGCTGTATGCGGGGCATCACTTCCAGTTCATCAGCTGCATGGTGGAGGTACTGATGCGGAAACTGCGGGTGTACATGGAAGACCCGCCGGAGGATCTTATTCTGTTGCGCCTGAAGACGCTGAATATGCGTGGGAGCCGCATTGCCCCAGGCCTCACACGCATAGTCCACAATTGGTCGTATAAATAAGCGGAAGATGAGGAGGCCATTCCGGATGGAGAGGTCAGACCCTTCATTAAGGAATGGGTACAGCGCACCCATCCGCTGGTGGACTTTGGTACGGACGGCGTCGATGTGTGGCTTCCACAGTAGGCGATCGTCCATGATAACGCCCAGGTACCGGACGGTCTTCTGCCAGGGGAGGGCGGTCCCATAGAGTCGAAGTGGCGGGGCCGGCATCGTCGTCTTCCTCGTAAAGACGATGGCCTGCGTCTTCAGGGGGTTGAACCGGATGCGCCAGCGAGCTGCCCAGATCTCGAGGTCGTCGCATGCCTGCTGCAACCGGGAATGCATGGCGGCATGCCACCGGCTCCTGGTGTAGAGCATCGTATCGTCGGCGTAGACGGCTTTCTCCACTCGGGGCGACGTCGGAAGGTCCGAGGTAAATATAGTATAAAGGACGGGGCCCAGGACGGAGCCCTGCGGCACCCCGGCGACGATAGGTCTGGCAGTGGAGAGAGCCGCGTCAACGCGGACAGCGAAAGTACGGTGCTGCAGGTACGACGCAATGAGGCGCACGTACGCTCGGGGAAACCCAAGGTGGTCCATCTTCCAGAGAAGTCCAGCATGCCAAACACTGTCAAAGGCCTTCGTGACATCTAGAAGAACCGCTCCACAGTATTCCCGGTTGTTGAAGGCGCGAGTGATGTACTCCACAACACGTACAATCTGCTGGGTCGTGGAGTGGCCGCTGCGGAATCCAAACTGTTCCGGGGGGAGGATTTCCCGAATATCCAGGATGGTCCGGAGTCGCTGAAGAAGAAGCCGCTCAAACAGCTTGCTGATGTGCGGAAGCAAACTGATAGGCCGGTAGGATTTTGGGTCCTTCCGATCCTTGCCCGGCTTAGGAACAGCAATAACGATGGAGTGCTTCCACGCTGCAGGGTAGGTGCGAGTCCGCAGAACCCAATTGAAGATGGCAGTGAGATGAACCACAGCCAGGAGCGGCAGGTTCTTCAGGACCCGGCCGGTAATGTCGTCAACACCTGGAGCCTTGGACGCCGGGAGAGCCTTGATGCTTGCACGGACTGCGGCCACTGAAATAGGTGGTATGTCGTCACGGTCCTCCTCCCCATCCCCGTGGAGGATGGTCTGCACTGCTGCGTCAACCTGGTCGACGTGTAGCTGGTCCACATCGTCTTGAAGGGGGGTAAAATTCTCCTGAAAGATGTCCGCAAGGAGATTCGCCTTATCCTCATGTAGATAGGCCGTCCCAGTCGGTGTTGCAAGAGGGGGCATCCGTGTCCTGCGCTTCGTAAAAAAGCGGACCGCATTCCAGTGCATGGGGTCAGGGGTGAACGCCTGCAGTTTCTCAGCCCAGCGGCGATTCTTATGCTGGACAATTGCGGCCTTGATGTCACGGCGCAGGCTGTTGATGTGGCGCTTCAGCTGTGGGTCCCTGGTCACACGCCATTCCTTGCAGAGGCGATTACGTGTGCGTATGTCCTGGAGGATTTCCGCTGGGAGAGCGGAAGATGCGACTGTGCTGGTGCGCGGGCGGGGCGACGCTCCCACCAGAGCTGCTGTGAGTGTATCAGCAAACTGGGCTGCAGAGGCCTCATGAACGCCGACGCCATCCACCTGTCGCTGCAGGGCTGCAGTAACTCGACGCTGAAAGCACGGCCAGTCCGTGCGGTTGAGATTGAGCCGGCCCGTACTCTGCACCGGGGCGACGTCCAGTTGAAAGAGAACTGGCAGGTGGTCGGAGTTCAGTTCGTGAAGGACTTCAGCAGTCAGGAACTGATTAAGTCCCCGAGTAATGGCGATGTCAAGAATGTCGGGCCTCCCTCTGCTAGGATAACACGTCGGCTCCACGGGCCCACAGACATACGCGTTCACCTCTTCAGTGGCCTGGAGTAGAAGGCGCCCATTACGATTGGTGACCAATGAATTCCAGGCCGCATGTTTGCAATTAAGGTCACCTGCGATGAAATATTTGCCTGGAGTCCGCAGAAGGAGACGGGCATCATCGATGAGGAGCTGGCGGCGAGGGCTCCGGTAGACAGCCATAAACGTGACCGGTCCAGTGGCTGTTTCAACCTGGACAGCAGTGACTTCTATAGACCCGATGGCAGGCGGTTGAATTTCACAATGCGGGATGGAGGAGCGGATGAAGATCGCCGTGCCACCCCCCTGCGTCGGTCTGTCGGTCCGAAAGCAGCGGTAATTTGCGATGTTGGAGCGGATGCCTGGTTTGAGAAACGTCTCATTCACCAGGCATATGTCCACGTCATGTTCAAACAAGAACTGCCGAAGCTCCTCAAGGTCGTAGGTGAGGTTGGCGGCATTATAAGCCACTATGCGGAAATCATCCAAGCGGCGGCGTCTAGGCATGCTGGGCTACTGAAGTGTCGGCAGTGGGAGCCCGAAGGCTGCGTGAGATCGTCGCCTCCACTGTGGCGGCGATGGTTGCAGGCAGGTTGACGATGGCGGTGGTCAACTCGGTCACCATCGTGGTCAGATGCTGCAGCAGCTGGAAAACGTCTTGGAGTCCAACAGTAGGCACAGCTGTAGGCGAAGGAGAAGCTGGCTGGCGGTCCTGGCGTGCAGGAGGCGGTGGGACGCTGGGCACCTCGGCAGCCGCGGTCGCCCGTGGTTGGGAGACGCCCTTTAGTGCATCTGCCACTGTGACACCGGGCTGGATCATCGCGGACCGGCGTTCAAGTAGGGAGGGCCACGTACGCTTGTCACTGGCCGGCTGTGTGGGCGGCGGTTGTCGCCTCCGTCGGGTATCAGCACGTCGGGAAGGCGGGACGGGCGGAAGACCCCGCTGCCGACGGCTAGCCTCCTTATGCTTCGCGCAGGAACGAAAATTGGCAGGATGACTGCCTCCACACAGGCCACAGACGGGCGGCTCATCCTTGCTTCGTGGACAAAGGCGGCTGTCGTGGCCAGCACCACACTTGACGCACATAGGCGGCATAGTGCAGTGACGGGCCACGTGGTTGAACCCTTGGCACCGGAAGCATTGGACCGGGCCACGGGACTTCCGCAGACGTTCCACGGTGACGGAGAGGTCGTAAATCCTGGTTAGCTGGAATATTTCCCGATGCCGAGGAGTGTCCTGCAGGACGACGACGCGGTGGCCAGTAAGCTGATTGGTCCCGGGCATACGATGGTAATCCACCACCGTCGCGACGAAGCCGAGGTCCTCAAGTTCTTCCTTCAGTTCGTCATGGGTGAGAGACGCCGGAATGTGCTTCAACAGCGCCTTCAGAGTCGGCGGACGGACCGCTGGATAGGTATACATGGGGATACCCTCTCGCCCAACCATATCCATTACAGTCACATAATCCTCAGTACAGGAGAGGTTGAGTTTGAGGGTATCACCCCCCGTCTGCTTGGCAGTAAACGACTGCTTACAGTGTTCCTTTAACCACGTGTGCAGTTGCTTGTAGGAATTCTTAAACTGCAACACAATGGGCGGCACCTTCCGCTGCAGCTGAGGCTGGGACGGTGGCTGCTGCGCCCCCTGCTGTTGCTGTTGCTGCTGGGGCGGTGGAACGTCGTCCGCGCCGTCTTGGATGACGTCGTAGCGGTTAGACGTTGGCACCGCGTCCGTGTCAGGCCGCCGCTGCGGCTGCTTCGAGACCTTCTTCTTTGGTGGCTTCCGGAAACCGTCATCTGCCCCGGTGGCGGCGTCGCCGGTGCGCTTACGACTATGCTGCTGGTGGCCGTCGTCATCTTCACCCGAAGAGTCATGAGTGCAATCCATACCGAGATCCAAAGTCCTTGCACAGGTCGTCAACAGATCGTTTTCACGGAGGCGTTGCCTGGTCATCATAGGTGGGGGGCCGGATGAGGCCGCCGACGAAGTATTCTCCGCCGGACGGCGATCCGCCACACCCTCAGCCGGAGTAGCGTCCGTAGACATAACGAGCTCTCGCGCGACACGTCCGCTCTCGTCGGAAGACTAACTCCGAATGGGTAGCAAGCGCGGGAGGCGCGGCGCGGCGGCGCGCAGAGTGGCGGCCGCTCTCTCGGCCGTCCGCGCCCGCCCGCGACACTGGCTGGGCCCTTGTGATTCTCTGCTCCGCTGCTGTGCTGTGCTTGCGTGCCTGCCGTCCCGCTCGCTCTCGCTCTCGCTGTGTGTTACGCGCGTCGTCGAAATGGCAGATCAGGCGGCTACGAACGAGACTGCTGCGGCACCCGCCGCCACCGGCACTACGAAGAAGGCCAAGTCTGCGTCGTCTGCGAAGAAGCCGCGCGCCAAGCCTGCGCACCCGCGCACCTCTGAGATGGTGACGGCCGCCATCAAGAGTCTGAAGGAGCGCGGCGGGTCGTCGCTGCAGGCGATCAAGAAGTACATAGCCGCGCACTACAAGCTGGACGCGGAGAAGCTGGCGCCGTTTATCAAGAAGTACCTCAAGTCGGCCGTCGTGGCGGGCGAGCTGGTGCAGACGAAGGGGAAGGGCGCGTCCGGCTCGTTCAAGCTTGCCGGCGCCGGCGGCGGGGGGGCGGCCGAGGGCGGCAAGGCTCGTGCTGGCGGTGCCAAGAAGAAGCGCGCCGCTCCGGCCAGCAAGGAGAAGAAGGGCGCCCGTGCGGCCGGCGCAAAGAAGGCTGGTGGCGTGAAGGCGGCGACCGGTCGGAAGGCGGGCGCCGCCAAGAAGGCGTCTGCGGCGTCGGCCGCTCCCGCGGGTGCGAAGAAGGCGGCTGCGGCCAAGCCGGCCAAGGCCAAGTCGCCGTCGAAGGCGAAGAAGGCCGCCAAGGTTCCGACGAAGAAGCCGAAGGCGCCGCGCCCGAAGAAGGCGACGACGCCGTCTAAGGCGAAGGCTTCGCCCAAGAAGAAGAAGTAGAGTAGAGGAGAAAGAGATGGGAAAGGAAGGGTTTGGCGCTTGACTCCGTCGTCCCCACCCCCCGTCGTCGTCTAGTGGCGCGCAAGAGACGCGCGGCCCAAAACGGCCCTTCTCAGGGCCATCAAAGCACGTCGGGGAAGGTTTTGATTGTCGTGTTGCGTTTGGTGTGGGTGTCTGTCTGGCGTTTCTGTATGCCCGTGGGGATGCTGTTTGCGTGCCGCGGTGGTTGGATTGCGGGGGTCGGTGGCGGGTGTGGGCGGCGGTAGCGGTAAGCGGTGTTGTTGTTGTTGTTGTTGTTGTTGTTGTCGTGGTTGATTGTCGCCGTGTTTGTGGCGGCGGCCGACGGTTGGTTTTCTGTCACGTTGTTTTGTTTGAATACGTTGGTTGGCTTGCCTGCGTTCGTTCTTCTCGGATGTCTGTCTTGTCGAGTCGTGTCTGGTCTTTGTTTTGTTCCTTTGTGTGTGTTATGTTTTGCAACGGGGGGCACGTTGAGATGTGGAAGGAGTCGGCGGGGATTTCGGTGGCGTGTAGAGCGAGCGAGCGCGCCTGCCTGGCCGTTGGCCGTCGGAGTGGAGTGCGGGGTTTTTTGTTTTCGAAACGAAAGCGGCGGCCGGCCAGCCACCCGTGCGGTGTGACGTCGGCCGTTGGGTATTGTGCGCTTGGAGCGCCGGGGAGGGATGATGTGTGATTGTTGCGCGCTGCTAGCAGGCAGGCAGGCAGGCAGGCAGGCAGAGTGAGCGGGTGTGGCGGACGGACGGGAAGTGGCGGTTTTTGTTTTTGGGTTGCGGGGCGAGAGGCAGGCGACCGACAAAGTTTGCTCGCGACGGAGAGATGTTAGTGGCCCTGAAAAGGGCCGTTTTTGTTTGTGCGGTGCGGTGCCGCGGCGCGGTTTAGGCGCGCTCGCCGCGGATGCGGCGCGCGAGCTGGATGTCCTTGGGCATGATGGTGACGCGCTTGGCGTGGATTGCGCACAGGTTGGTGTCTTCGAAGAGGCCGACGAGGTAGGCCTCGCTGGCCTCCTGCAGGGCCATGACTGCGGAGCTCTGGAAGCGCAGGTCGGTCTTGAAGTCCTGGGCGATCTCGCGCACTAGGCGCTGGAATGGCAGCTTGCGGATGAGCAGCTCTGTGCTCTTCTGGTAGCGCCTGATTTCTCGCAGGGCGACGGTGCCCGGCCTGTAGCGGTGGGGCTTCTTGACGCCTCCGGTGGCGGGCGCGCTCTTCCTCGCCGCCTTGGTGGCGAGCTGTTTGCGCGGCGCCTTTCCGCCGGTGGACTTGCGGGCCGTTTGCTTTGTGCGGGCCATAGCGGTAGCGGAGCGGCGTGCGTGGAGGTTAGGTGCGGCGCGGCGTCCGGTGCTGCCTTGACAACGGGCCCGCGCGACGACGACGACGCACATGATGGAGGGTTGAACCCTCAGCCGGGAACGAAGTTCTAGCGCGTTTAATGCGCTTCTCCTTCTTCATTGATGAGGTGAAAATGTGGTTGTGACATGACGCGTGGTATTGTCCTTGACTGTTGTGCTGTTTTTTTTTTTTTCCTTTTTTTTTTTTTTTTTTTTTTTTTTTTGTTATATATAAAAGAAAGATGAAAGGATAGTAAGAGAGACAGTGAGAGAAATGGAAAACGAAGGGCCGAAGTGACTGGCCGGTGGTTTAAGCTGATGGCTCCGCTACTGCTGTAATGTCCGCACGTGGTGTCCATTACTGAACCTGGCGATGTTTACTGTCAATGTCCATGGCTTCCATAGCTTCCATAGCTTCGCTGTCCATCTTCCGCCGACCAGACCGGTACTCTTCCTTCAGGAATACATCGATAACGTCGACTAAGGCATCCCATTGAGAGGGGGTGAAGATGGGGTGCGAATTGAGCAGGGCTATTTCCTTCTTCGTGAGCACTTCCATAAACGCGTCACGGTATCGGTAGGTGCGCATGTGGAGCGGCCGATGGGGAAGGGAAGGGATGGGCTGGTCTGGCGGAGTGAAGGGATATGGTTGGTCGGCATAGGGGTAGGACCCATTCTTCAGTGCCGCGGCAATGTCCTTCAGGACGACCTGCACGTTGATCACGTCAGGAAAAGGTAGGCGAATCCTCCTCTTCTTCGTTGGCTTCTCGGCTTGCGAGGAGACAGGAGGCGCCTTAGCGCCCTTGCTGGCGACTGCCACCGCGGAGGGGGGCAGCCCAGGCGGCACTTCATCCGTGTCCATGGGCGCCACCTCCTGCATTGCTGCGGGAGGGGGAGCGGCTGCCGTTTGCGTGGCCACGTCGACCACCACTGGACGACTCACAGCGGCGGGTGTTTGCGTGGCCACGGCGACCCCCACCGGACGATTCACAGCGGGGGCGGCGGCGGGAACTGGCGGCTTCTTCTTGAGAACCCGCAGCTCATCGCGCAGCTGTTGGAGCTGGCGATGGACAGCTGCGAGCTCCTCCTTCAGTGCGGCCCGTTCGGCCGTAAAGGCGGCCTGGAAGCCGGCCAGAGCGTCATCGGTGGCGGCCTCACGGCGGCGTGGCAAGCACCCCTCGCCGGAGCGGGGGGGCGGGGCGGCCGTCGTGGCGCTCGACGCCGCCGCAGGACTGGGTGCGGCGGACAGACGGCGGAAGTCCCGAAGGTAGGCGCAGCTACGCGAGTTTGCGGCGTGGGACCCGCCACAGTTCGCGCATCTGCTGGCCATACCACGAGGCTTTGTACAACTGCGGGTGTCGTGAGCCGCCGCGCACTTCAAGCACGCGACGGCGTTCGTGCACTCCCGCGCGGCATGCCCCAGCTGCTGGCAATTGTAGCACTGGAGGCCCTTCCGGCGCTGCTGCGTTTGCCTGCGCTTTGGCGGACGTGGACGGCGGCCGGTAAACCCCATCGCGTGGATGAGAGCTTCGAGTGCGGCGGCAAACTGCTTCACAGCCATAGCGATACGTGCGCGGTGACAAGAGCAAATGTGTCGCAGCGAGTCGAGCAGCGAATACTAACTCGGAATTGGCCCGCGCGCCTCCGTGCTGCGCTTATATGCCCTCGGTTGCGCGTGGTGGGGGGAGGGCGGGCCAGAGTCTATATAGGGGGGCGGCGGGCGCGCCGGGCGCAGACCGTAGCCGACTCGCCAGCCGCTGCAGCTGCTGTTTGTGCACGTTTTGCTTTGCCCGAGGAAGGAAGGATGACAGGCCGCGGCAAGGGAGGAAAGGGGCTCGGCAAGGGTGGCGCCAAGCGGCACCGCAAGGTGTTGCGCGACAACATCCAGGGCATCACGAAGCCCGCCATCCGCCGCCTGGCTCGCAGGGGCGGCGTGAAGCGCATCTCTGGTCTGATCTACGAGGAGACCCGCGGGGTGCTGAAGGTGTTCCTGGAGAACGTGATCCGCGACGCGGTGACGTACACTGAGCACGCCAAGCGCAAGACTGTGACGGCCATGGACGTGGTGTACGCCCTGAAGAGGCAGGGGCGCACCCTGTACGGTTTCGGCGGTTAGGCTGCGTCGCAGCGGGCGCTGGCCTTCCCGCGGCCGTGCTTGTGGGTGGGAGAGACTAGAAAACGGCCCTTTTCAGGGCCACCACACTGTTCGGAAGTTGAAAAGTGCGAAAGAGTCTGTGTTGTTGCTGCTGCGTGTGTGCGCTGTGTTGTTTGTTTGTTTCTTTCTCTCTTTCTTTCTTTGTTTCTTTCTTTCCGTTTGAGCGACGTGATGTGACTGGGAGGGGAGAAGGAAAGGAAACGTGTCATGTGGCTGGCTGTGTGTGGAGCTGCTTCGTTTGTGTGTCTTTGTATCGATCGCGACGGAGATGGCGGGCTGTGTGTTGTTGTGCGAGAGGCGGTGATTATTTGCTTGCGTGGTTTGGCTCTGTGTGTTTGCGGCGGCGTTGGGGTTTCCGAGGCAAGGCGTGTGGGCATAGGCGGCCGGATCAGCTGTTTCGTTCGTGTCGACGGCCGTTGCGCGCGGGAGTGGAGGGCGGTGTGTCGACACGCCTCCCTTTAACAATGGTCATTATTGCTGCCGTTGTCGTTTGGAAGGCGACTGCGACCGTGCAAAATGTGTGTGTGTGTGTGTGTGTGTGTGTGTGTGTGTGTGTGTGTGTGTGTGTGTGTGTTGGGCCACACGGGCTGTGTGGACGACAAGATGGCGGACGTGCGCCGGCGGCGGCTGTGCTGTGAAAGTGCAAAGTTAAAACAAAACAAGGTGCGGCGAGGACGACTGAAATTTTGCTTTGGACGTAGGTTTGTGTGGTGGCCCTGAAAAGGGCCGATTGTTGTGGGCCGAGCCGGCAAAGCGCGTTGCGTGCAGGGGAGCACGCGGCGCTGCGATTGCCTGGCCTCCTTTAGGCCTTCTTCTCGGTCTTCTTTGGCAGCAGGACGGCCTGGATGTTGGGCAGGACACCACCCTGTGCGATGGTGACGCCCGACAGGAGCTTGTTGAGCTCCTCGTCGTTGCGGATGGCAAGCTGCAGGTGGCGCGGGATGATGCGCGTCTTCTTGTTGTCGCGGGCCGCGTTTCCGGCCAGCTCGAGCACCTCAGCCGCGAGGTACTCCATGACGGCGGCGAGGTAGACGGGCGCCCCGGCGCCGACGCGCTCTGCGTAGTTTCCCTTGCGCAGGAGGCGGTGGATTCTGCCGACCGGGAACTGGAGCCCAGCCCTGCTTGAGCGGGACTTTGACTTGCCCTTGACTTTGCCTCCCTTTCCGCGTCCGGACATGGCGATGGGCTAGCGACGGTGCACACGAAACGGAAACGAAAACGACCGGTGCGAGCGGCAGCGAGTCGAGCAGCGGAGTGCGTGCCGGCGCAGCCGGGGTGGGGGTGCTTTATGGGCTCGGGTGCGGCGGCCGGTTGCGCGCGCGCCCCATTGGTCGGCGGCCGCAACAGGGCGAGCTGGTAAAGGTGCGGCGGCGGCTGGCGGCGGGTGCCACTGTGTGGGGAGACGCTGACTAGAGCGGAGCGCTTGCTACTGGTGTTGCTGCCGTCGCGATAGTTTAGTGTGTTTTCCGCGCGATTCTGAGTATTCGGCGTTAGTCGAACGTTCTTTTTCTACGTTTTTCCGCGTCGTCTTTCAGTCGGAGCGGTTATTTTCTGCGTTGGTGTTGGTCGTCGCGCGCGTTGATTTCGTCGTTCGCGGCGGAGTCAAAGGCCACGATGGCCAGTTCTTCAGCCGGTTCTCGAGGTTTGTTTCCCTCGTCTGGCAAGAATATCATGTCATGCGCTGAATTGCTGTCGTATTCATCAGAGTCTTGTCTGCCTATCTCTCGATCAGTCCACCGTCGGCTGTCGGATCCTACAATTCAGTTTACGTCAGAACAAGTCAATCAGGCGACCGATCAGATGCAGCAGGACAGCGTTGAGCTGGGTTCATCCGGCCCAGGGCCGAGTAGCGTGGGGCCAGGCTCCGGCGGGATACCTAACGGTGACAACGATGCCGTCCTGGCCGCCCCTACACCCGGCTCCGCTGACGCTGCACCGCCTGTAACGCGTCGAAAATCGACGAAATCCACGAAGGCGCGGGATGCTCCATACTCGCATGCTTCACGTAAGCATGCGCATCCCCCTTCGCATACCGACTCTGAATCAGCTGAATCCAGGGCGCCTGACAGGAAGAAGCAATCAACCGACCGTCAGGACCCTGTTTCGCCTCAGGACGCCTCCGCTTCCCATGCGGCGACCGACTCCAGTCTGGTCGACATGGCGACTGACTACGAGGTCACAGTTCCAACGTCGAACAGATTTGAAAGTTTAGATGATGTCACACCAGCTGACCTAGACATTCCAGACAATATGCCGGCTCCTACTCCTGTCAAGGCCCCCAAGGTGCCACCTATTATAGTTCACGACACGGTCAACTACCTCGATCGCGTCAGGGAACTGAAGGGGCACCTGAAGGGTTCCTTTTCCTGCCAATATAAAAGAGGTAATATCCGTTACGAGTTTGAACACCCATCAGATTATCGATACATGATCGATTATCTCAAGACTCGTGCCATTCAGTACCACACATATGATCTCGACCCTTTCAAAATTTTGAAGGTCGTCGTCAGGCACCTTGAGCCCACCACCCCTCCCGCTGACGTTAAGGAAGCGCTGGAGGAGCTGGGCTTCACTGTGCAATCTGTCGCTGTTATGCACCAGCAAGTGCCAGACGCACAGGGAAAACTGACCGACGTCAAGTGGCCTCTATTCGTCGCTGTACTGCATTGTACACCGAATGTCTACGACGTCTACAAAATTAAATTCCTCCTGCACATGAAAGTGGATGTAGAATCCTACCGAAATGAATCTGGCTTGACACAATGCTTTAATTGCCAGCGTTTTGGTCACGGCTCCCGCAACTGCGGCCGTCTGCCGCGTTGCGTCAAGTGTGCCAGAGACCATCTCACCCGACTCTGCCAAAAGAAGACTAATGAACCGCCCAAATGCTGTAATTGCGGTCAGGCTCACCCAGCTAATTATCGTAAATGCTCTGCATATCAAAAAGCACTAGCGAACTCTCGCAGTTCTTCCACTCCGGCAGCCTCGGCGCCTTCGACGCCAGCTGCTCCACCAGCTGATACTACCAACTTTCCAAACCTGCGAGCACGTCGTGCCCCTCCCTCACCTTCTTCCTCTGCTGCCGGCCCGGGGCCCTTGCCTCCGCGTCGTCCAGCTTCACGCCCAGAGACAGCCTCCCACTCTGCTTGGGGAAAAACAAACCCATCCCCAGAGCCTTCTACACCCCCGCCCCCTACCTTCTCCTTCCCATTTTCAAACCATCTTGCAGATCTTGCTGCCTTACTGCAGCAGTTCAACATCCGCAAAATCATTTCTACATTCCGTTCAACTATCCAACAACTCAACTCAGCTTCTGATCCGTTCAGTAAATTAATGATAATTCTGTCTGCCTTCATCTCTTACTTCTCAGATGGACCGTAATCTACACCGCCCATTTCGTATATTCAGTTGGAACGCCGATGGTGTTCTCCGCCAACGCCATTCTCTCGAGGGCTTTCTCGATGACAGGGGGATCGACATTGCCCTCATTTGCGAAACGCACTTAAAACCACATCAACAGTTTTCCGTTCCTAATTATTACGCATACCGATCCGACCGCGCGGATCGGCCACATGGAGGTACTCTTGTCCTAGTCAAACAGTGCCATACGCACAGACTTCGACAGATACCGCAACTACAACACCTGGAGGCCACAGCTATAGATATACAGCTATATGGACAGTCGTTGACTCTCGCCGCAGCTTACAACTCCCCCGCTCGAGCTATACTCCCGGCCGACTTGGATATCCTCTTCCACCTGGGCCCCAAGGTCCTCGTGGGAGGGGACTTCAATTCCAAGCACGGGACGTGGGGATGCCGTTCCACAAATGCAAATGGACGTCGGCTATTCCAGTACCTCGAACTGAACGCCGCTATCCGTGTTATTGCACCAGACTCTCCCACACACTATCACAAAACCGGTCTTTACCGTCCTGACATCCTCGACATTTTCCTGGCGCGGGACATTCCGTGGGTCCACCGGATCTCTGTGATTTCGGAACTTGATTCCGACCACAATCCGGTGACCCTCGAATTCCTAGACGCTCGCCCACAAGACCAGCTCCGTCCGGCTTACGTTATCAACACAGACTGGGAGCGCTACCAACAACTTGTTGACCTTCATGTCCTTGAGCTTCCGCCCATTACCCGCCGCAGCCACATCGATCCGTCGGCGGACCGTTTTGCAAAAATCCTCACCGAATGCTACCGTACCTCTTCCCGACGAGTCCTCCAGCCTCCTCGTCGCCTGGACCTTCCGCCAGACGTCCAGGAACTAATTCGTACCAAACGTCGATTTCGTCGCCGGTGGCAACGCCTCCGCGACCCAATCGACAAGCGAATTTGGAAGTCACTGGCTCAAGAGCTTCGGGTACGCTTACAAGAGGTCCATGATCAGGCATGGAACCAACGCCTTCGAGAGGCCGCAGACCGTCCTGACCGACTGTGGCGCATAGTCAAGGAGACTACAACCACTCCCCCTCCTTCTCAGCCCCTCCATGGTCCCCAAGGCCTGGTTTACTCGCCTCAAGACAAGGCGGAGGCCCTCGCACACAGCCTTGAGCGGCAATTTCGCCTCAACGAAGTCGACGACGACGAGGCTGACGCCCACGAGACCCGCGTTCATCGTCGGGTCCGTCAGCTTCTTCGCCGTCGTACAGACACCACCTTTCCACCGGTCACTCTCCCGGTGGTGGCGACTTACATTAGTAGTATTCCAGCCCGAAAGGCCCCTGGCCCCGACGGTATCCGGCCGACCCTTCTTCATCACCTCTCTCCAGTTGCGCTTTCGTACCTGGTTAATCTTTACAATAGCTGCCTTTCCTACAACTACTTCCCTCCCGTATGGAAACTGGCCCGTGTCATTGCCCTCCCGAAACCTCGCAAAGATCCACTCTTCCCACAGAACTACCGTCCCATCTCACTCCTCAACTTCCTTGGCAAGATTCTAGAACGCATCATCCTCTCCCACCTTCAATCCTTCCTCGATTCTCATTCTACCCTCATTCCCCAACAGTTTGGGTTTCGGGCGGGCCATGGCACGGTCCACCAACTCATCCGCCTCCACGACACCATCCGCAGAGCGCAACTGGAGCGACAAAGCACAGGCATGGTCTTACTAGACATTGAAAAAGCATTTGACCGAGTGTGGCACGAGGGCTTACTATATAAGCTTGACGAATATGGTTGCCCTCTCCACATCATTCACATTCTACGACGCTTCTTAACTGGGCGCACATTTTATGTCATGCAAGGCCGAAGCCGAAGCTCAATCCGGGCCGTGGAAGCTGGTGTGCCCCAGGGGTCTCTCCTCTCCCCGATTTTGTACGCTATTTACACTAATGATATCCCCTCCCGTGTCCCCAACCATCTGGCCCTCTATGCTGATGATACTGCCGTCTTCACTTCACACCGAAACCTCCAGTTTATCGCTCTGAACCTTACACGCCACCTAGAACAGATCACTCAATGGAGCAACATATGGAAAATAAAAATTAACGCAGACAAGACACAGGCCATCCTCTTTACAAACAAACGAACTCCGCCAGCTCGCCTGGTGGAACTCGAAGGCCGACACATTCCTTGGTCACAGACAGTAACCTACCTAGGTCTCACCTTCGACAGCCGCCTCACTTGGAAACCCCACGTTGATGGCGCCTGCCACAAGGCTTACGGAATGATACACAAACTCTACCCTCTGCTGAAGAGCCCCGGCCTTTCGATACAATCCAAGTTGCTTATCTGGACGTCCTGTGTCCTGTCACTCCTGCTATATGGATGTGAACTATGGGGACTAGCTGCTGACACTCACGTACTCCAGGTCCAAATAGTGCAAAGCAAATCACTCAGGATCATATTAAACGCTCCACGTTATGTCTCCAACTACGACATCCGCCGTCTTCTCCACATTCCACCCCTTGTCCATCAAATCCGCCTTCGCGCCTCAAATACCCTTACCTTCCTACAAAACTCACCTCATGATCACCTCACAGTTCTTAGTCGTGCTGTTGGAGACACACCTTACGCTCATCCGACGCTGATACTCCAGCGCCGGTACCGTCCCAACTGACGGTATCACTGCAGTTGCGTATCTACTGATCTTTTCAATCTATCAAACTTTATCACTTCTATCGACCTAGACACATAACAAAGCCATTTCGAACCTAATACTCAATCTGAAGGCAGGCCTAAGGCGATCCTTCGGCACATAAGTGGACGAAAGTCCCGTCAAGTTTGCGGTGGCGGTGGCGGCGGGTGCCACTGTGTGGGGAGACGCTGACTAGAGCGGAGCGCTTGCTACTGGTGTTGCTGCTGCCGTACGTTCGTTCGAGATGCCGCCCAAGACTAGCGGGAAGGCCGCCAAGAAGGCTGGCAAGGCGCAGAAGAACATTTCGAAGGGCGACAAGAAGAAGAAGCGCAAGAGGAAGGAGAGCTATGCCATCTACATCTACAAGGTGCTGAAGCAGGTGCACCCTGACACGGGCATCTCGTCGAAGGCGATGAGCATCATGAACAGCTTCGTGAACGACATTTTCGAGCGCATTGCGGCCGAGGCTTCTCGCCTGGCGCACTACAACAAGTGCTCGACCATCACGTCCCGCGAGATCCAGACCGCTGTGCGGCTGTTGCTGCCTGGCGAGCTGGCCAAGCACGCCGTGAGCGAGGGCACGAAGGCGGTGACCAAGTACACGAGCTCCAAGTAAGGAGGTGGCTCTGGAATGGAAGGAAGGAAGGATGGAGAAGGCTCCTCCGTTGCGAGAGCGGCAAAACGGCCCTTTTCAGGGCCACCAACTTGCCTTTTGCGGGAAGGGCGGAATTGTTGTTGTTGTTGTTGTTGTTGTTTGTGTGGACGGCTGTGATGTATGTGTGCATTTTGATTGTGGGTGGGGGGGGCGCGTCAAAGCGTGTTGCGGGGTACGGCCACGAGGTTGGTCGCCGTGGCGTGGAATGGTGGCACGCCTCGTTGGAGTGGTTTTGACCCATTGGTGTTGGTGTTGGTGTGTGTTACCTGTCTGCGAGGGGGGACAGTGCGATCGGCGACTTTTGTGTCACCGTAACGACGGCCGTTTGCGGGTTTGTTTTTTTTTTTTTTGCACATCATACATGGCGAGGGTGAAATGTGAAATGTTTTTGTTTGGTTTGTTTTTTTTTTCTTTGCCGCCCACTATTCCCTTTGCTGTACGCCGAGTTTGACAATGGTGCGACGTAACTGCAGCGTGGAGGTGTGTGAGTGACGTTGAAATGAACGTGCCATTAAGACGCATTGTTGTTGTATTGTACTGTACGTGTACGGCGACACGCACGATGATGTACCATTCGACTCTGATTTTTGATAGCCGTGTCTGACTGATTGCGTACGACGCACGCACACCGATGTCGTCATTCAAGATGCACGCGTGTCCAGTGCAGTACAGTAAGCGCGACGCTAGACGACGACGACGACGACGACGACGACGGCGGCGGCGGTCGTCGTCGTTTGTTTGGCGAATGTCTGTACACGTGTTTGTCTGTGTCCATCCGGTATGTATTTGTTTGTTTGAAAGTGTTTTGTGTGTCGGTGACGTGGTCCGATCCGTCGCCCCCTGAGTAACTGTCGATCGGCGCGATAGACCGGCGTCACGCAACTGAACCGAAGTCTTGGGCACACCCGTCATACTGTTGTACACCGTCGCGCTGAGAACGGTAACGAAAGGTTGACTTTGATCGGTCGAATGTGTGGGCAGAACGTGAGGAATGAGGCAAGAGTGCAAGGAGGGGGGGCAAAAGAGAGAGGAAGGGAAAAAGGGGAGAAACGCATTCGTAGAGCAACGGAACGTTCCCGTGTCGGAGGCGTATTGGAGCCGCACTGAAATGCGTTTAACGGCGGCGCGGCTGCAAGTGTCTGCCGTGGTGAACGTTACCTTTGACGGCTGCATTGGGCTTTGCTTTCGCTTTCGCTTTCCCGGATGTACGTAACGTTTGTTGATATGGTTCTGAGGAAGAGTGTATGACAGTGCCGTGCCGTCCATGTTCGTGTGCCCTCCCATTGTGTGTATGCTATTGTCTGTGTACTTGAATGATGTATGTAGGTGTTAGTGGACATGTTTTACCAGTGGGGGGAAATGGATCGTCGATAGTTGCCGTCACTCTGTCACGGTCGAGATGACGCACCCTCCGTACAGAAAGGTGTCGAGAAAGTGAGTGTGTGTGTGTGTGTGTGTGTGTGTGTGTGTGTGTGTGTGTGTGTGTGTGTGTGTGCGCGTCCGTGAATTGGCAGTGTTTGGAGGTGGGCGTGCCCTGCATGTGGCCCGGAAGGCTGTTCGTTTGGCGGTAGTGTTGTGTGGACAGGGGAGGGGCATGCGTAACGCTGCTGGCATGGCATTTCGGGAGATGGGAGGGGGCAAACGAGGAAACGAGGAGCGGCGACCAAAGACGGGACGGGGAGGGGCGCGGTGTGGGTGGCTTGCGCCTGTGCTCGGCGTTGTGGTTTGTGCAAAAGAGGAGGAGAAAAACAATGAGTTGCCAGGGAGGGGAGCGGTGTTGTGTTGTGGTTGTCGTGGTGTAGCCGCAGACGCGGCTGTCAGTGAACGTGGCGAGACGGACGGATGCGCGGAGGGGCGGGGGCGGCGCATTTCGCCGGTGCCGTGCCGTGCCATGCCTGAAAGCCGCGTGGTCGCTGTGTTGTTGGTGGCGTGGGGGCGAGGAGAGTACCGTACGGGTGTGCTTGTGCGCCGGAAATGGCACACTGCGCCTGCCCGTCTTGGAGGCTGATGGCTGTGGTGTGGAAATGGGGCGCGGTGATGTTGAAGCAGAAAAGAAACCAAGAAAACGGAAGGCGTGATGCGGCGGTGGTGGTGAGAGCGGGAAAAACAAAACAAAAAAAAAAAAAAGAAGGAAAAACAACAAGAAACAAAAAAGAAAACAAAAAGTCTATCAATATTAAAATGTAAATGGAAATGGAAATGGACCCAGGTATAACCTCCCTGCACAAATAGCAGAGAGTCCGATGGTAATAAAAATGTGCCAGAATGTTAACGTCCCTACAAAAGAAACCCAACGATAATATTAATGAAAGAATGAACCGTATGTAACATTGCAACAGACACAATGAAACCTGATAAATTGTATAAGGGCAGCAGCGTTGACCTTTGGCCCTGTATTCAGAATAAAAAGAGCCAAAGATTGTTACCCCAATGAAAAAGACACTGAAACACGTATGTAACATAGCAGCGATGGCGAGACATTGTAGCATCTGTGACCAGAGAGTTTGCGCTGGACTGCGCGAGTGTTGCGAGCGGTTCTCAGTCAGTCAGTCAGTCAGTCGTTGCGAGTCTGTAGCTCTGTGTAGTTGAGGGCTGTACTCTGTCAGTAGTCGTCGCGTGCAGTACGCTAATAGTCGTCATGCAGAGCGGTCGGTCAGTAGTAGGAGCCGAGTGCGGTTGTGTGATGTAGGCGGTCGGCAACACTGGTCAAGATGGTGAATAAGGTATACTGTTAATTAATATAATCATTAGATAATGAAAAATTTTATTTATTGTAATTATTCTCCAACAAGTTCCCCAATAATAATGTTTATTTCAAAAGCATTTTTCAAACATTTAATTTTTTATTGAACTAAAGAGTTCGTTGCACTTCACATTTCATTCCACTTCTTTGAAGAAAAATTTCACTAAAATCACAAAAAAAGAGAATATTATTATTTGCAATGCAGTTCCTCCAAGCGCTGCGCAACAACAAGAGCAGAAATGTGACATCCATTTATTCGGAGGTAAGACTTTAATTCTGATTGTTTTGCACAGGGCCAAAGACCGATATTTCGGTTTAATTGAAGTTTCTTGTCACTGAACGGACTTTAAATGTTGTGAAGAATTTATATTTGAGTCAGATTGCGAATTTCACATTTTTGTTGCCATTTTCAATACCTCTCATTGTGGGCGAGGTTACAATTAGCGCAATGTCCATTAGCATCCGTAAATAACATTGTCCATTATTTTAAAATTTGCGGGGAGGTTACAACACACACAAAAAAAAAAAAAAAAAAAAAAATTTGCATTTATATCCGCTCCTCAATTGTAGATACCCCTTACACAGCTGTGTGCAATGAATGAGTGCTGGCTGGTAATTAATTGCACTCCTTGGAGGGAAATGCCATAGGAAGTAGTCTTTAAAAAGTGAATGTTTTTCGTTAAAAGACAAAAGGTACTTTAGAAAAAAGTAATAGTGGGGCTTTTGTTGTTGAACAAAATAAGTACAATGAACATACGTTATCAGATTTGCGCAATGCAGCTTCACACTACCTTTTGATTATAACACAATATACTATACATCGTCCCGAACCGTGACCAGAGTCGCGAGACGAGCAGAGCACGCCGCCGACGCCCGCTCAGTACAACCGTCCACCCGCTACTACTGTCGACCGACTACTACCTCTCCCGACTCGCGCTACAATATATATAACAACTGTTCCTGGCGACCCGGTGCGTGCCACTACTGTCGTCTGGCGCGGTCCAAGCGCCGACTAGCAACGATAAATAACTCTCTGGTCAGACAGAGATGCTGTCATGCCTCGCCATCGCTCTGGTAATGAATACATACGTGTTGCAGCGTGCGTACCACCGGAACACGCAGTGGCGGAGCCAAAGACTGTGTTGTCGAGGTCGAGTGCGAGCGGGAAGAGAGGCAGCGTCGGCACGGAGATGCAAGCGAGCGCGAGACGCACGGGGGCTGCGGCGTGGCGCGTTTGCGGTCGGCGCCTTTGGTGGCAACGGCCGGGACAAGCAGCGGTGTATGGTGTGGTGCGGGGCGGACAGGGGCGGCGGTGGACGGGGAGGAGGCGGCGCGACGACGGCATGGGGGCGAAAACGGGACGGGGGACGGCGGATGCTGAGAGGCGTCACGCGCGGACAGGACACAGACACAGAGACACACAGATTGGAAAGGGAGGGTGCGCGGTAGTAGTTGGGAATGTGCGTACCGTGCGGGATGGGAGTGGGCGAGGAACACGGTCGTGGCCCCCTGTTTTTTGGGTGCGTGTGATGACGTCGGTGTGTTGTGGGAAGGGAAGGTGCTGTGGCGGCGGCGCGTAATGGGCGTAGGCCGAAAAGAGAAAGGAACGTGGGCAGTGTGTTGGCAAGCGTCGGTTCGACTGCGACGTTGATGGGCAGGGCAAGGTTAATGGTGGTAGGAGTAGGCGTGTGGGCGCAAAAAATCTGCCGCTGCAGGCGGTGCCGTAACCGCCATGGCGGGAAGGAGAGAGAGAGGGCCAAAGAAAGAAAGAAAGAAAGAAAGAAAGAAGAAAACAAAAAAAAAAAACAAAAAAAAAAAAGGAGGCGGGGGCGAAAGTGGAGAGGCGGTGGTGTGAGAAGGGCGGGGGCGGAAGGAAGGCAGGAAGGACAAGAGGCGAGGCGACGGCTTGCTTTGTGTATCGGTCGGTCTCTGGCTATGCTTCGTTTTCTGCAGCAGGGTCGGTGCGCGGCGTGGCTCGCGGCAGTGGGAACGCCTGGTGGCTGGACGGCCAGCAATGCGGTTGGATGGGCGGCCACCGCACCGCACCTGTGCCCGAGGAGGAGACGCTGGCGGCGGGCCCTGAGGTGAGGCCGGCTCGGCTGGGGCTGTGGATGTGTAGGTGTGCGCCGCTGCTGCAACAACGAGTAAAACGCGAGAAGAAGGGATGGCGGTAGAGAGAGAGAAAAAAAAAAAGGTCGTGTTGTGTTGATGCGCAGGCAGACGCGTACAGAGAGACGAGCCCGGTCTGCAGCAGGGTGTGGCCGTGCCGAGTGCAGAGCAGCGGCGGCTCGGTTCGGTTCGGTTCGGCCCGGCCCGGCGGGCCGCGCTGTTGTCGCGGACGTGAGCGCCCCCTGGCGGGTGGCCGGAGGCGGCGCGGCGTGTTGGACGTGTGGCTGGTGGCAGTGCACAATTTGCGAGTGGCTGGCGGTGTGGTGTGGCGGTTGGCGCGTCGGGCGGCGGAGAGAGAGAGAGAGAGAGAGAGAGGGAGGAGAGGTATGTGTTGCGGGCGCCCTTTGCTGCGCTGCGTCGTTGCGTGTGCCGTACAGGGCGGGCGCTTGTCGACTGTGTGGGCGGTGTGGCGAATTGGCGTGAAACGGCTGCCGAGAGGTGTGTGGTAGCGAGCCGGTCGTTGTCAGTGCGAAGGGGAATGTGCGTGCGTTTGGCGGTTTCGGTGTGCTTTTTTGCGGCGTGAGAGTGGGAATTAGTGGGGCCGGCTGTTGTGTTGGTTCCTTGTGTCTTGTGTCGCGTAGCTTGATGGCAACGTGGAAGGACGCCGGTTTCGTTTCGAGCCTTGCGTGTGGTTGTCGACGTTGACTGGTTGGCGTGTGCCGATGCACGTGCATGTGTGGGTCGCGAGTGCGTTTTTGGCTGTGTGTGTGTGTGTGTGTGTGTGTTTTGGGGGGGAAGGGGGAGGCGGTGGTGAAAGTGCAGTCGTTGCCACGGGCGTCGTCGGGTGGGGCTGGGGCTGTGCGTCGTGGCGGAAAGGTGGTAGGTTGCGGGAAGCGAGCCCGTCGTTGACGGTGTCGCGTGAGTTGTGAATCGAGTGGGGCGCGGGGCGCGGGACAGGAGCAGCGTGCCGCTGCGTCGTGGTCGTCAGCAGAGGCTGTGCGTGTGCTTGTCCTTTTTGTGGGCGGTTCGTGCGAGGCGTTTTTGTTTTGTGTTGCCCTAGTTGTTAGTTTATTTTGTTTGTGTTTGTTATTTTGAGACGACGACTGGTTGGTGGCGTGCGCGCGAAGTGGCGGTGTGCGCTTCCCGTGTCGTTTGTGTTGTTTTGTTTTTGTTTTGTTTTTTTTTGCACTGGGCCCCGGGGGGTGGGTGGGTGGGTGGGTGGGTGGGTGGGTGCGTGCGTGCGTGTGTGTCGATTGCCGGCTGGCGAAAGGTGCGCCATCGGCGGGGTGGGTCGCCGGCACAAGTAGAGGCGGCGGCGTTGTTGCTGTTGTTGTGTGGTGTTTGTTTTGTTCGGCTGTGTCGGCGAGCTGTGTTGCGGTGCGTGTGAATGGTGGTGCAAAAGTGCTGGCGTTGGGGCTGCGACTGCGACGGCGGCGAGCCGCGGGCGCGCATGATAGTGATGTTGTGAACAGCGGCTGTGTACGGTAGTGGTGTTGTTGTAGCACGACGTGCATCCGGGCCGGCGCGGAAAGCGCAGTTGCGGGCGGTTGCCCTTCGGTGCCAGCCATGTCGCGTGAGCGGCGGGTTGCTCTGGTGTCGACACGTGGTGCTCTGGGTTGTTGTGTGGTGCCCTTTGGCCGGTGGGGGTGGTTCGCGTGTGTCTCGTTCGCGCTCGGTATCTGGTCGTGGTCGTGCTGCTCCCCCGTCTGTCGGCGGTTTTCGACGTCGTCTGTACGTTTTTGTTCGTTTGCGGCGTGCCTGCCGACGTCGCCCCGTCGCGACCTTTCAACCGAAAGTGTGGCGCCCGAAGGTGAACGAACGTAACCCTGACCTCGGCGCTTTACGCTGAGCCGAGCGAACCGAACCTAACCTGTGGTGTGGCGAGGTGAGCTCAGCCTGTGAGCCCCTAACGTCTACGTACGGTAAGCTGTCCGGCTCACGCCTCACGTTTGAACGCTTTTTTAACCTACGTTTGACGCTTCTTAACCTAGCACTGACCCCTTAACCTAACGTGTAACCTAACCTAACCTAACCTAACCTAGCCTAGCCTCTGACGCCTGACGTGTTTGAATGCTTAACCTAAGTTTGACGCTTAACCTAACCCAAGTCCCCTTAACCTAACCCATGTCCACCTAACCTAACCTAACCTAACCTAGACGTGTAAACGTAATGTGTAACGCGTAACGTGTAAGGTCGGCTGGCGTGTGTGCTGACGGCAGATTGGGTTGGTCTGTAGATTCGGATTGCGGTTTGCCTCGGTCGAGGGGTTGGGTCGGAAGCGGCGAGGGGCGGCGGCGCCTGTTGCGCAGGCGGCGTCCGTTTGCGGCGGGCAATTGTTGAGAAACGGCTGTGAATGTTGGCGGGCGAGAGGAGGAGGACGGCGCGCGATGTGGCCCGACGGCTGCGGGCCGATCGGGAAACGGCGGGAGGGCGACGGAAGGCGATGGGGCGGCGGAGGCGCGTTTGCACGGCCGTCATCGCCGCACGCCTCGGCTTGTGTGGCTGTGGCGCCGGCCGCGCTGGCCGGGCTGCCGCGGCGACGGTGTGGGAGTTTTGCCGAAGGTTTGGCCATTGTGGCGGGTCGTCGGCTGGGGCTGTGGGGGCGGCATTTGGGCGGGGGCGGCGATTCTCGGCGGGCCGACCCAGGCTGTAGCGCGCGGTAGCTGCAGTTTGGCCGTGGTTTGCGGCGCTGCCGTGGCGACTGGTTGGCGACTGTGGTGTGGCTGTGTGTAGCCCCATCCTCGGTGGTTTGAAAGGCGCGGGCGGTTGTGGCGCAGGTTTGGGGCTGCTCCGCACAGGCTGTCGGACGTTGGGCGGTAGCAAGCGCGGGAGGCGCGGCGCGGCGGCGCGCAGAGTGGCGGCCGCTCTCTCGGCCGTCCGCGCCCGCCCGCGACACTGGCTGGGCCCTTGTGATTCTCTGCTCCGCTGCTGTGCTGTGCTTGCGTGCCTGCCGTCCCGCTCGCTCTCGCTCTCGCTGTGTGTTACGCGCGTCGTCGAAATGGCAGATCAGGCGGCTACGAACGAGACTGCTGCGGCACCCGCCGCCACCGGCACTACGAAGAAGGCCAAGTCTGCGTCGTCTGCGAAGAAGCCGCGCGCCAAGCCTGCGCACCCGCGCACCTCTGAGATGGTGACGGCCGCCATCAAGAGTCTGAAGGAGCGCGGCGGGTCGTCGCTGCAGGCGATCAAGAAGTACATAGCCGCGCACTACAAGCTGGACGCGGAGAAGCTGGCGCCGTTTATCAAGAAGTACCTCAAGTCGGCCGTCGTGGCGGGCGAGCTGGTGCAGACGAAGGGGAAGGGCGCGTCCGGCTCGTTCAAGCTTGCCGGCGCCGGCGGCGGGGGGGCGGCCGAGGGCGGCAAGGCTCGTGCTGGCGGTGCCAAGAAGAAGCGCGCCGCTCCGGCCAGCAAGGAGAAGAAGGGCGCCCGTGCGGCCGGCGCAAAGAAGGCTGGTGGCGTGAAGGCGGCGACCGGTCGGAAGGCGGGCGCCGCCAAGAAGGCGTCTGCGGCGTCGGCCGCTCCCGCGGGTGCGAAGAAGGCGGCTGCGGCCAAGCCGGCCAAGGCCAAGTCGCCGTCGAAGGCGAAGAAGGCCGCCAAGGTTCCGACGAAGAAGCCGAAGGCGCCGCGCCCGAAGAAGGCGACGACGCCGTCTAAGGCGAAGGCTTCGCCCAAGAAGAAGAAGTAGAGTAGAGGAGAAAGAGATGGGAAAGGAAGGGTTTGGCGCTTGACTCCGTCGTCCCCACCCCCCGTCGTCGTCTAGTGGCGCGCAAGAGACGCGCGGCCCAAAACGGCCCTTCTCAGGGCCATCAAAGCACGTCGGGGAAGGTTTTGATTGTCGTGTTGCGTTTGGTGTGGGTGTCTGTCTGGCGTTTCTGTATGCCCGTGGGGATGCTGTTTGCGTGCCGCGGTGGTTGGATTGCGGGGGTCGGTGGCGGGTGTGGGCGGCGGTAGCGGTAAGCGGTGTTGTTGTTGTTGTTGTTGTTGTTGTTGTCGTGGTTGATTGTCGCCGTGTTTGTGGCGGCGGCCGACGGTTGGTTTTCTGTCACGTTGTTTTGTTTGAATACGTTGGTTGGCTTGCCTGCGTTCGTTCTTCTCGGATGTCTGTCTTGTCGAGTCGTGTCTGGTCTTTGTTTTGTTCCTTTGTGTGTGTTATGTTTTGCAACGGGGGGCACGTTGTGATGTGGAAGGAGTCGGCGGGGATTTCGGTGGCGTGTAGAGCGAGCGAGCGCGCCTGCCTGGCCGTTGGCCGTCGGAGTGGAGTGCGGGGTTTTTTGTTTTCGAAACGAAAGCGGCGGCCGGCCAGCCACCCGTGCGGTGTGACGTCGGCCGTTGGGTATTGTGCGCTTGGAGCGCCGGGGAGGGATGATGTGTGATTGTTGCGCGCTGCTAGCAGGCAGGCAGGCAGGCAGGCAGGCAGAGTGAGCGGGTGTGGCGGACGGACGGGAAGTGGCGGTTTTTGTTTTTGGGTTGCGGGGCGAGAGGCAGGCGACCGACAAAGTTTGCTCGCGACGGAGAGATGTTAGTGGCCCTGAAAAGGGCCGTTTTTGTTTGTGCGGTGCGGTGCCGCGGCGCGGTTTAGGCGCGCTCGCCGCGGATGCGGCGCGCGAGCTGGATGTCCTTGGGCATGATGGTGACGCGCTTGGCGTGGATTGCGCACAGGTTGGTGTCTTCGAAGAGGCCGACGAGGTAGGCCTCGCTGGCCTCCTGCAGGGCCATGACTGCGGAGCTCTGGAAGCGCAGGTCGGTCTTGAAGTCCTGGGCGATCTCGCGCACTAGGCGCTGGAATGGCAGCTTGCGGATGAGCAGCTCTGTGCTCTTCTGGTAGCGCCTGATTTCTCGCAGGGCGACGGTGCCCGGCCTGTAGCGGTGGGGCTTCTTGACGCCTCCGGTGGCGGGCGCGCTCTTCCTCGCCGCCTTGGTGGCGAGCTGTTTGCGCGGCGCCTTTCCGCCGGTGGACTTGCGGGCCGTTTGCTTTGTGCGGGCCATAGCGGTAGCGGAGCGGCGTGCGTGGAGGTTAGGTGCGGCGCGGCGTCCGGTGCTGCCTTGACAACGGGCCCGCGCGTTTTTTTTTTTTTTTTTTTTTTTTTTTTTTTTTTTTTTTAGCACATTTCATTCCCTTCTCGGATGGAGAAGGGCGGGCTGTTTTAGAGCATGCTTGGGCTCTTTTCAGCCAAGGGTTGTATTTATGCTGTTTTGGCACAATTTATTGTTTTGGTTGCTGGGGTGCTGGGAAAGGGGTGGATATCTCCCAATTGGGAATTTATTTGCAGGAGATTGTTGGGGACAGTTCCGGTATTCACCTTAGCGGCCAAGGAAAACCTGCAAAACCCGGCCAGAACTGCTTGTAATGGCTTGACTTCTCTTTATTTGCCGTGTTGCCAGCGTTGGCGCTGGCGATCACGGTGGGCTTCGCGTCGTCTGTCACGCTCCGCCTCTTCCTCCTCTCGCCTTCTCCTGAGCTGCTCTTCTCGGGCTTCCTTCTTTCTTCTTATGAGCTCCTTGCTTTGCAGGAAGCTCATTTGGTGTGTCTCTTCTCGGTCGGCCAAGTTTGGGATGGTGTTGTCGAGGATTTCGCTGTCCACTAGGGCATTCCAGTGGTTGACGAATTCCTTCGTTTGGACGCTAGAGTCCTGACGTGCTCCCGTGCCTTCTGGCGAGACCTGTATGGCTCGACCGATGGTCAATTTCTTCGGCCAGGCCGTTTGTGTGGCCTGGTCACACCTGGGGTGTGCTGCGTCTGTTGCCGACCCGTGGTCTTTGTGCTGCTGATCCGTCTGCAGCGCCTGCGTCTCCTTGCTGGTATTGCGACGGAGGTGTTCACGGAGAGTGAGGCACGCGGCCTCCATCTCTGCATGGAGGACCATGCGGAATCGTGTTTCCGCCTCCTGGAGGGCCGAGTCGAAGTCGGGACCAGCTGTCGTCGCCGTCTTCCCACTCGCTGCGTCGCACCGCCGCCCCCCTCCACCGCCCTTGCCACAGGCGGCGGGGGAAGGCGGCCGCACGTGAGCGGTGGCCGTCCTCGTATCTCCTCCGGGGGCCGCCGTTGTTCCCGCGGCGTTGCCTCCTCCTCTCGCTGTTTCTGTCCCTCCGTTGCTCGCCGCAGCTGCAGAACGTTGTCTCCTTCTCCTGCGGCGTCGCCTCTTTGTCTGGGCCGCAGTCTTCTTTGCAGTGGCGGGATTTTGGCCGTTGAAGGCCTGACATCCGCGCCAGCTGGCGACGTGCTCGCCGCCGCAGCGGGCGCACGTTGGTTTGACGGCTTTGGTGCTGGTACAGGTGCGGGTGTCATGGTGACATCCGCACTTGACGCACCTGGCGGCGTTGCGGCAGTGCTTTGCCACATGCCCCTCCTCCTGGCACTTGAAACACTGCGGCTTCATGTCCAGGTGGGGGGGGAGAGTCTCCGGCTGCACGTGGAAGCCCAACAGCTTCCGGATGCCAAGAACGTCCCTGCCGTTGTCCGCCGCTGGTGTGGCGACAATGAACAGAGGCGGCTTCGTCCTATTGGTTCTGTTGTGCAACCTGACGGTTGCCCCAACAAAACCTTGGCGGCGCAGTCCTTCTTCCACTGCCCGCTCCGTCAGAATCCAAGGTAGTCCCCTCAGAAGCGCCTTGGTGACTTCTTTGCGACGAGTCTTTTGACCCGTCGCACCTCTTTCCGGGGCGTCTACCGTGTGAACGGCCACAAGTGCCTTCAGGGCCCTGTAGTCCTTCCAGTCACCGGCCTGGAGCTTGACGGTGGCGTCGGAGTCGACGGACTCAACGACGACCTCCTTGTCGCAGCTCTGCCCCATCTCATCGTATAGTTCCACCCATTCGACCTCCTTGCACTTGATGTACAGGGCGGGAGTGGGGGAAACTGCTTCTTCTGTCGCAGGGTTGCCGCCTCTCGCGACATCTCGTCCCACGCTGCTCATCTTAACCATACTGCGCGAGGGTTTGACAATTTGCTTTTTTGCCGTCAAAACAGCAACACGACAATTTGCCACCCGCGCGCAGTACGTTCTCCTCGCTGACTCTCCCGCAGGAGCTGAGCGCCGCGTGCAACAGTGACCTGCGCGCTACGGCTGCCACAACTCGACTCGGGAGGGCACGCGCGCCTCCGTGCTGCGCTTATATGCCCTCGGTTGCGCGTGGTGGGGGGAGGGCGGGCCAGAGTCTATATAGGGGGGCGGCGGGCGCGCCGGGCGCAGACCGTAGCCGACTCGCCAGCCGCTGCAGCTGCTGTTTGTGCACGTTTTGCTTTGCCCGAGGAAGGAAGGATGACAGGCCGCGGCAAGGGAGGAAAGGGGCTCGGCAAGGGTGGCGCCAAGCGGCACCGCAAGGTGTTGCGCGACAACATCCAGGGCATCACGAAGCCCGCCATCCGCCGCCTGGCTCGCAGGGGCGGCGTGAAGCGCATCTCTGGTCTGATCTACGAGGAGACCCGCGGGGTGCTGAAGGTGTTCCTGGAGAACGTGATCCGCGACGCGGTGACGTACACTGAGCACGCCAAGCGCAAGACTGTGACGGCCATGGACGTGGTGTACGCCCTGAAGAGGCAGGGGCGCACCCTGTACGGTTTCGGCGGTTAGGCTGCGTCGCAGCGGGCGCTGGCCTTCCCGCGGCCGTGCTTGTGGGTGGGAGAGACTAGAAAACGGCCCTTTTCAGGGCCACCACACTGTTCGGAAGTTGAAAAGTGCGAAAGAGTCTGTGTTGTTGCTGCTGCGTGTGTGCGCTGTGTTGTTTGTTTGTTTCTTTCTCTCTTTCTTTCTTTGTTTCTTTCTTTCCGTTTGAGCGACGTGATGTGACTGGGAGGGGAGAAGGAAAGGAAACGTGTCATGTGGCTGGCTGTGTGTGGAGCTGCTTCGTTTGTGTGTCTTTGTATCGATCGCGACGGAGATGGCGGGCTGTGTGTTGTTGTGCGAGAGGCGGTGATTATTTGCTTGCGTGGTTTGGCTCTGTGTGTTTGCGGCGGCGTTGGGGTTTCCGAGGCAAGGCGTGTGGGCATAGGCGGCCGGATCAGCTGTTTCGTTCGTGTCGACGGCCGTTGCGCGCGGGAGTGGAGGGCGGTGTGTCGACACGCCTCCCTTTAACAATGGTCATTATTGCTGCCGTTGTCGTTTGGAAGGCGACTGCGACCGTGCAAAATGTGTGTGTGTGTGTGTGTGTGTGTGTGTGTGTGTGTGTGTGTTGGGCCACACGGGCTGTGTGGACGACAAGATGGCGGACGTGCGCCGGCGGCGGCTGTGCTGTGAAAGTGCAAAGTTAAAACAAAACAAGGTGCGGCGAGGACGACTGAAATTTTGCTTTGGACGTAGGTTTGTGTGGTGGCCCTGAAAAGGGCCGATTGTTGTGGGCCGAGCCGGCAAAGCGCGTTGCATGCAGGGGAGCACGCGGCGCTGCGATTGCCTGGCCTCCTTTAGGCCTTCTTCTCGGTCTTCTTTGGCAGCAGGACGGCCTGGATGTTGGGCAGGACACCACCCTGTGCGATGGTGACGCCCGACAGGAGCTTGTTGAGCTCCTCGTCGTTGCGGATGGCAAGCTGCAGGTGGCGCGGGATGATGCGCGTCTTCTTGTTGTCGCGGGCCGCGTTTCCGGCCAGCTCGAGCACCTCAGCCGCGAGGTACTCCATGACGGCGGCGAGGTAGACGGGCGCCCCGGCGCCGACGCGCTCTGCGTAGTTTCCCTTGCGCAGGAGGCGGTGGATTCTGCCGACCGGGAACTGGAGCCCAGCCCTGCTTGAGCGGGACTTTGACTTGCCCTTGACTTTGCCTCCCTTTCCGCGTCCGGACATGGCGATGGGCTAGCGACGGTGCACACGAAACGGAAACGAAAACGACCGGTGCGAGCGGCAGCGAGTCGAGCAGCGGAGTGCGTGCCGGCGCAGCCTGCCTGCTGCTCCTTTTCTGACTTCCTCACTGTGAGGAGGTTCAGGTGGAAGTTTGTGGCCTGTTGGCCTTTACTCCCCTGGGATGATTGATGAGTCTTCTTTCTTGACTTGTAGGTTGTTCTGTACTGGCAAGGAGTGCCGATAACCTATTTTCTGTATTTGTCGGTGTGACGACTTTTCTTCTTCTTCTTTTTACTTGAGGGCTCTCCCTCGGTTGGGATAGTGGATACAGTGTATCCAGCTTTCTCATACTCTCCGTGGACGAGAGCGAAGATGACGTAGCGCATTTGCCACTCTGTGAAAATTGGGAAGGAATTGATCAGATCGTAATCCTCCTTGGAAAGACCAACAAGGCCTTCTGGATATTCGATTGGTTGGTGTGGAGGTGAAGGTTTAGAAAGGTTAGGAGGAACGAAGGGATAAGGGTTGTCGTGGTGGGGATATGTACCATCGCGAAGCGATGCAGCTATCTTCTGCGTCACAGCGCTTGCGCTGTACATGTCGGGAAGGGGGAGGAATGGGACTTCTTCCCACCCTTCTTCTTGCGCTTCTGCTTCTGCGTCCGTCTTGGGCAGTGTTGCCTCCCCTTCGGCAGGCACGTCGGTCTGCGTGGCCACCGTCGCAAACTTCTTCTCTCGAGGAGGAGTCGTCTGGCTGGCGGTGTCGACCGCTGTGGCGGAAGCTGCCTTGGCTGAGCGAAGCTCCTGCGTCAGCTCAGCAATCTGACGCCGAGCCTCGCCCAGTTCCGCCAGCATGGCCGCCCTCTCTTCCGCCATGGCGGATTTGAAGGTGGACATGGCTTCTTCTACGGCGTCGCTGAGGCGCCTGGTGATGGCGTCTTCTGAGCGAGTGACCACCTCTTCGCGTGTGGTGGTCACTTGCTTCTGCGTCTTCTCTGGTCCGCGCCAATTTCTCCTGTACGCGCAGGAACGGGCGTTAGCCGCGTGTGCGCCACCGCAGTTGGCGCAAGTGCAGGGGGCGTCCTTCGGCTTCTTGCAGTCGCGTGTGTCGTGTGCTTGCGCACACTTCAAGCACGCGACTGCTCCGCTGCAGTGCTTGGCAACGTGGCCAAGCTTTTGGCAGCGAAAGCACTGCGGTGTAGACTTCTTCTTCTTCTTCCCGGCAGGTCCTGCTAACGTGAGCAGAAACTCCGCCAAGGCAGCAGCTTTGCGTCCACTTCCGCGTCCCGACATCACGATAAGCAACAGTGACAACGAACTAACGTGTACTCTCCGCGGCGTGAGCGGGAATGCCGGCGCAGCTCTCTCTCTCGCATATATGACGTACTCGGACGTTGAGTAGTCTTGTGGTGGAGGTTCTTTGTCCTTTGACATTTCCTCCAAGCCTGTACGTTAAATTTTGCATGTAGAATGCACCTTACTTTTAGTTTTGTCCTTGCTTTTTATGCTAGTTTTTCTGAACCACTATTTTGTGTTTATGGTAATTATTTTGTGTTTAATTTAGGATGCATTTTGGCCTCCTGTATTTGAGGTTGTAGGTGTTGTAATTGCCTAAGTGTTTAATTAGCTGGTTTTCAGATTGGCTCGCAGTTTGGTAGAATGCTACCGCGAGTTCTCTGAACCTGTCTTTCAGCATCTTTACTTCCGTTGCCTCGTGGGTGTCGGCAGTGGGGAAGCGCGTCCTGACATGAATTGCCCGTCTGAGTGCCCGATTTTGGACTCTCTGCAGCCTTTGCAGGTGCGTTTTGGCTGCATAGCCCCAGACTGGACAGGCATATTCGATGATGGGGCGGACAAGCGTACAGTACAGCCTCACTCCTGTAGTTGCCGCCAGGCTGCTTTCAGTATTTAGTATGGGGTAAATGTCGTTAAGTCTGGCGCTGGCCTTCCTTCTGATGTCGTCGATATGTGCGCGCCATGTCAGTCTTTTGTCAAGGGTGACACCCAGGTATTTGGCCGTGGCCCTCCATGGGATGTCGCGTCTGTGTAGTCTTAGTTGTCTGTTTTGTCGATGGCGGTGGGCAGGGTTGCGTTTGCCTTTCCTTTGGGTGAGCATTATCGCTTGTGTTTTCTCCCCATTTATTGTAATCCGCCATTTCCTGGCCCAGGCTTCAGTCTGGTGTAGTAGGTTTTGGAGTCTTGTCGTCACTATCCCCCTATTTGTACTAACGGCGAAGAATGCCGTGTCGTCGGCGTATTGGGCTGTCTGAGTCTGTGGGGCAGACGGTGTGTCGGCCGTGTACAGGTTGTACAGTATTGGGCCTAACACCGATCCCTGTGGTACTCCAGCTTTGATGGTGCGCTTTGAGGACCTCGCAGTGTCCACTTTGACGCAAAATGTGCGGTTGGCTAGGTAGCTCTTCAGGAGCTTAACGACATGGCCGGGGAATCCTAACGTGTACAATTTGTACAGTAGTCCAGTGTGCCACACACTGTCGAAGGCCTTGGCTACGTCTAGCAGCACTAGTCCACAGTAGCCTTTCCGGTTAAAGGCTTCTGTTGCGGCTTCGACCACTCGCATGAGTTGTTGGGGTGCTGAGTGTTGGTTGCGAAATCCGAACTGGAATTTGGGGAGCATGTTCTCTCTTCTTATGTGCCTGTCTATGTGCACTAAGATGAGGCGCTCGTACAGCTTACTCAGTGTTGGGAGTAGGCTTATGGGGCGATGGTGCTGGGGAAAGATGGGGTCTTTTCCAGGCTTAGCGATCGCGACCACTTCCGCGTGTTTCCACTGTTTCGGGAATTTTTGTGATCGCGTGATTTCGTTGAACGTTTCTGTCAATTTTTCTATCGCTAGCTGGGGCAGGTGCTTAAGCAGTTCATTGGTGAGGAGATCGTGTCCTGGGGCTTTCTTGTTGGGCAGCGTTTTGATGGCTTTCGCTACCTCCTCCGTGGAGAAGGCAGGTGCATCGTCATCGACGTCGTCATCCGCTGCCAGAAATGCGGTTAGTTGTCTGCGGACCATTCTTTCATGTTCGTGGTCCTGCGCCTCTGCTGGTGTGAACTGTTTCTCAAAGACGTCGGCGAGTGCGTTGGCTTTATCTTGGGCGCTGAACACTAGTCCTCTCTCGCCGTGCAGAGGCGGCATTCTTGCGCGTCTTTTAGTGAACTGCTTGGTGGCTTGCCAGAGGCTGTTATCCTGCACTTTGAGAGCTGTAAGGCGGTTTGACCATTGCTGGTTTCTGTGCTCAGTGAGCGCCACCTTAAGTTCTCTCTGTAGCCTATTAAGCAGCTTCCTGGTGTCCGGATTTCGCGTAAGTTTCCATTCCTTCGCGGTCCTGTTTTTGTGCCTAATCTGGGCAAGCAGCTGGGGTGGCAGTCGCTGTGTGTGGGGAGGGGGCGGAGGTAGTTCAGGTGTTGCGCCCTGTGCTGCTTGCAGGACCGCGTCTGTGAAGGTACTCAGCGTTTGTTCTGTGTCCTCTGTCGGGAGCGGGGTGTTGGTGAGTTCTTCCATGACTTGTGTTTTGAATCTTTCCCAGTCGATGCGTTTGTACGAGGTTGTATGCTGGTTGCGCGGTAACCAGCCGCCCATGTCAATCTCGAATGTGACAGGGTTGTGATCGGACGACATTCTATTCAGCGAATGCGCCGTCACAAACCCTGTGAGACCTTTGGTGATTGCTACATCGATTACGTCCGGGTTGTTTCCGTTTCTGGGAAAGTGTGTGGGCTCCTCGGGGGCCCACACGTGCATGTGGTGGATGCGCGCAATGCTTTTTAATTGTCGGCCGGCTTGGTTTGTCCTCCTGGAATTCCAGTCGGAGTGCTTGGAGTTAAGGTCTCCTCCAAGTATCAGCTTGCCTCCAATTTGTCCTAATTTGACGATGTCGTCTTCAACTAACCTGTGGTTTTTGGGTTGTCGATATGCTGACACCACAGTTACCGGTCCTGTGGATGTCTGTACCTCTAATGCTACTGTTTCCAACTGCGTCATTTCTGGTGTGTGAATCTGGTGGTGCGGAATCCCCCTTTTTATGTAGATTGCTACCCCGCCCCCTGCAGTTGGTCGGTCTCGTCTGTAGCAGAGGTAGTTTGGTGCAGAAACTCTGATTCCCGGTTTCAGGTTGGTCTCCTGCACCATGCATATGTCTATCTCTTCTTCCGCCAGGAATTGTCTAAATTCTAGACCCTGAGGGAAGAGGCTCATGACGTTAAACGTGCATAGTTTGAAACCCTGAATTGCTGGCCTAGCCATGTTGCGGTGTTGTAGCGCTTGTTGTCGCAGTGGACTGCGAGGGCCTAACTGCCGATGAGATGTCGGCGGAGAGCTGATCAAATTTCTTTGTCATGGTCTGCATCAGCTTGTCCATGAGCTTGATGACTTCCGTCAGGGCTTGGGAGAAGTGGTGTATGGGTGTGTTGCTTGTTTGTCTTGTTGTTGCTGCTGCTGGGTTCGTGTTTTCTGTTGTGGGGGTCTGTGCGGGTGATACTGCTCTTGCGTAAGAGCGTGTGTCGTCCTGTATTCGTGTACTTGGGCGCGCGCGCTCCTCTCTAATTTCTTCCTCTTATTGGAAGGTGTTGCTGGGAAGGTTATTGTCCCTTGGGGACATTTCCTTCACTGTGGCTGTGTGTTTTGGATGTACTGTTCTTTTGTTTTTATCTGTTGTGGTGAGAGGTGTGTGGTTCTGTTGTTTTACTCGTAAGAGGTGTGTGGTTCTGTTGTTTTACTCAGAAGAGTATTGATTTGGGTCGCTTGTATTTATCATTTGTTTGGTCGTATTGGCCAAGTGTGTTGATGAGTTCATTATGTGCGGTACCGGCTGTGGCATAGAACTGTTCTGCCAGGTTTCGGAACCGTGTTTGTAATGTATCGATATCCGCCGCAGCATGTAGATCTGCTGTGGGGAATCGTGGAGGTAAGTGTAAGGCTCTCCGGAGAGCTCTGTTTTGAATTTTTTGTAGGCGGCCTATTGTCGATCTGGCTGCATAGCCCCATACGGGGCATGCGTATTCCAGTATCGGCCTAATAAGGCTTCTATAGACCGCTACTCCGGTGCTGGGGTCTAGTGAACTGCGTTCATTCAATATAGGGTAGAGGACTTGCATCCTTCCAAGGGCTTTCTTGCGGAGTTCCTCGATGTGGCACTTCCAAGTTAGTCGCTTGTCCAGTGTCACACCGAGGTATCTCGCCGTGTTTCTCCAGGGGAGATTTTGCCCTTGTAGCTGCAGCAGTTGGATGGGTCTTCTTAGGGGGCGGCGTTTCCCGATGCGTCTTGTTATCATAAGTGCCTGGGTCTTTTCAGTATTCAATGAGATGCGCCATTTCTTGGCCCATGAGTCAGTCCTGTTTAGTGCCGTTTGTAGTCTTCTCGTTACCAGGTTCCTGTTCGTGGAGCAGGAGAAGAAGGCGGTGTCGTCTGCATATTGTGCTGTTTGGACGTGCTGCGTTACAGGGATGTCGGCTGTGTAAAGGTTGTACAGGGTAGGACCCAGTACGGACCCTTGGGGCACTCCAGCGCGTATTCTTCTCCTGCTCGACTGTGATCGATCGATCTTAACGGAGAATGTCCTACTGGTTAGATAGCTCTGTATAAGTTTTACTATCGTCCCTGGGAAGCCTTGGGTGTACATTTTGTGCAAGATTCCGGTGTGCCAGACTGAATCAAAAGCCTTGGCGACGTCTAATAAGACGATCCCGCAGTAGCCCTTTCGGTTGAAGCTTTCTGTAGCTGCTTCAACTACCCTCATTATTTGTTGGGGGGCGGAGTGTTGTTGCTGGAAACCGAATTGAAATTTTGGCATAATTTGCTCTCTTCTGATGTGATCTTGAATCGGAGTTAAGAGGAGGCGCTCGTACAGTTTGCTGAGGGTGGGCAGGAGACTAATTGGTCTGTAGTGCTGCGGGAACACCGGGTCTTTCCCTGGTTTTGCGATCGCGACTACTTCTGCATGTTTCCACTGGGTCGGGAATTTTTGTGATCGCGTAATTTCATTGAAGATATCAGCTAAGTGGGTTATTGCCAGTGGCGGGATATGTTTTAGGAGTTCGTTGGTGAGCTGGTCGTGGCCTGGTGCCTTTTTTATTGGCAGTGACTTGATGGCTCCTGCCACGTCTTCAGGGCTGAAGAGTGGCGTGTATTCATCTTCGTCTTCTGCTGCTAAAAAGGTGGCCAGTTGTCTGCGAACTGTTTCGACGTGTTCCCTGTCCTGTGCCTCTGCTGGCGTGAATTGCTTCTCGAACACGTCGGCTAGCGCGTTTGCTTTGTCTACGGCGCTGAACTGCAGTCCACGTTCGCCGTGCAGAGGCGGCATTCTAGCGCGTCTTTTCGTGAACTGTTTTGTGGCTTGCCATAGACTATGGTCTTCTAAGTTGAGAGTTGATAGTCTTTCGGACCATTGCTGGTTGCGGTGCTCAGTGAGCGCAACTTTCAACTCTCTTTGTAGTCTGTTGAGCAGCCTCCTTGTGTTTCTGTTGCCTGTGAGTTTCCACTCTTTGGCGATCCTGTTTTTGTGTCTTATTTGTGCAAGCAGGTGCTGGGGAAGTTGCCTGGGGCGGGGGGGACCCGCTGGCACAGGCGTGGCTTCCTCAGCTGCTTGCAGGATCGCTTTCGTGAGGTCTTCCAGCGTTTGCTCGACAGTGTCTGCTGTTGGAGGCGGGGCTTGGGTCAGTTCTGTAGCTATATTGGCGCGGAACTGTTCCCAATTTGTGTGTTTGTGTGAGGTTCTTAGCTGTGGGATAGAGAGCCATTCTCCCATATCGACCTCGAGAATGACAGGGTTGTGGTCCGACGACATTCTATTCATTGAACTTGCGGACACAAAACCCATGATGTGTTTAGTGAGCGCAATGTCGAGGACGTCTGCCCTGTTCCCGTTTTTCGGGAAGTGGGTGGGTTCCTCTGGGCCCCACACTTGGAACTGATGCGTGCGCGCGAGTCGTTGCAGTTGTCGACCAGCTCTATTACTTACTCTTGAGTGCCAGTCTGCGTGTTTGGCATTGAGGTCTCCTCCTATTAGGAGCTTGCCTCTTATTTGGCTTAATGCAGCTATGTCGTCCTCTTCAAGCGTTGGGGAAGGGGGGCGGTAGGCTGCAACGACTGTGAGGGGTCCTGTTACGGTGGCTATTTGTATTGCGACCGTTTCTACCTGTTGGGTTGCTGGTGGGTACACCTGGTGGTGTTCTATGCCTCGTTTGACGTATACTGCGACCCCGCCTCCTGCAGTGGGCCGATCGCGTCTGTAACAATTGTAATTTGGTACAGATGCCCTTACCCCTGGTTTAAGGTGTGTTTCGGCTACTAGGCATACGTCAATGTTTTCCTCTTTTATGAATTCTCTAAATTCGAGGGCTTGATTGAATAGACCGTCTGCGTTGAAGACGCAGATTTTGAGACCTTGTATATTTGGTCGTCTATCCATGGTGGGGTGTGGGGTTTCCTGTGGTAGTCGCTGTAGGTTGCGACTGCTTAGCTGCCGTAGCGAGTTCGGCTGGAAGGCGCGTGATGCTGGCAAGAACGTTGACCAAGTGGGTCATCTGTTCTTGCAGCATTTTGATCGACGAGGCGAGTCCCTGTACAGTGGCGTCCTCGGTTGATTGATGCAGACTGGGCTTGGGGGGGCGCTGAGGGGCTTCCCTAGGCAGTTCTCCGTTTCCAGGAACCTGGTTTGGGTCGGGTGGTTTGTTGGGATCGCCTACGGTTGCTGCGTATGTACGCGATGCGTACACTCTCGTTGTTGTCTGCCTAAATTGTCGGTAAGGGGGCGGTTGTTGGGGTGCCGTTTTATTTGCCGGTCTTTGAGAGCGGTCACCGTAGGTTTGTTTTCCCCTGTGGCGATCCCTGGCGTGCCGATATGCAGGGCACCCTAGGTAGCTGGCAGGGTGTGCTCCTCTGCAGTTGCAGCACGATTCCTTGCCTTCCCCCCTAGGCACCTTGCATTCGTCATATGTGTGGGCATCTCCGCATCTGACGCATCTCATTGGCATGCCACAGTCCCTTGCTAGGTGTCCTATTTCCTGGCAGTTGAAGCATCTACCCGGCCCTGATTTCTTCTTCAGTTTTTCGGGAGTTACTTCCACTGCCAGGATTCTCTCCACCTCCCAAATCTTTCTGTTCTGTGATGAATCTGGGAGGGTGACAGTGTGTAGGGGCCATGGCCTCTTTGGGTGGGTTTTTACCACCGTGCTTACCTCGAAGCCTTGTTCCTCGAGGAATGTTTTGATGTCAGCTGTGTTAGTTTTATGCGGCATGCCGCGGAACACTACCTTAATGGGTTTCTTAGCCGCTATTGGAAACGTATAGTAGTGGACTTTGTGGTTTTGTAGCAATTGTTTGACGTTTTTGTATTCGTCAACTGTTTGTAGCGTTACTTTTATTTTATCTTCCCCTGTAGTTTTTACCGTAAATTTGCTGTCTCCTACGGTTTGTTTAATCAGGTCGTAGATGATTTTATACGACTGATCGTAATGAACTACAAGTGGGGGAATTCTATATTTTGTCACCTCTTCCTCTGTTGTTTTTGTGTTGTTGGTTGGTGTTGCGTCTGGTGCCGCTGTTTCTGCGTTATGTTCGTCTATTATCTCGTATCTATTGTGTGTTGTGACTGGTGTGTGTGCGACGGAGGTGGAGGGTCGACTGACTTTTTTTCTGGCGAGTATGAAGCCATCCTCGTCTGCGTCTGTTGTTGTGTTCACGTCGGCGTGGTCGAGTTCTTCGACGCCCGTCGTGACGGCTCGTTGCGGCCCGCCGGCCGCGGCCACTTCATCGTGCCGCGGCCCACTGGTCGCCCGCGCCGCCACGGTCGGCGCGTCGCCACGCGGCTCGCGTTCTGTGCAGCTCCGCTCCTGCACGTGGTCGGGTGACTCAGCCGGCTCGGGCTGCCGGCCGCATACCTGAGGGCTTTGTTCGCGCGGGCGGTCGCCCTCCCCGCCGCCGGGGTGGGCGGCCGCCTTTGTTTGGTGTAGTCCAGCGCTCGCTTGTGCTACCTGCTGCTCCGCGCTCGGGTCTGCTGGCAGGTGTGAGATTTTACGTTTGCGAGTCCGTGTATCTGTCTGCTTTTGTTTTCTGCTTTTTGGCGAGCCGCGCGGTTTTTTCGTGGAGGTCTTTATTTGCCGCGGTCCACTGTTCGATTTCGGAGGTCGTGTGGGTGTTGGTGTTTGTTCTTTAGCTGTTTTTGGTTTCAGCGCTCTTTCGAGGCGCCGTTCGTATTTCTTCCTATCTTTTCCCGTAAGTCCCGCGATAGCGTTAGCAAGCAAAAGCTTGGACTTCGGGCTGATCTCGACCTGGCAGTCCGTGTGGTCAGTCCTTTGGACCGCGTAGCTGCCAGGCGTCTCTGTGTTTCTTGTGACCGTTAAGACCACTGGGGACTGTGTCATTTGCTCCATGTCCGGACGTAAACGGGAGGCTGCCAAGGGAATGTCAGTCACCGCCTTGGTTGGCACCGTTAGGTTTCCAGCAGGTTGTTCTGACCCTAACAAGCCTATCACGCGCGGGTAACTGGCCATCGACCAGGCCCTGGCGTGCAGTTTGCCCTAACTTAGGAGGAGCAGAGCTATTCTCTGCGGCAGCAGGAGTACCTGTGCGGCTGAGGCGCTCGACGTGGCCGGAAAAACGGCGCGCGACAACAGAAAGGCGCGCACCAAACCGCGCCAACAACAGCCCGCTAAACACAACGACGAGTATTGCCCACCAGACGCCGTCTTAGGTGCTGGTGCCAGATCGTAATGAGTGCCCGTCTACGTTTTAATAAAAACGCATCCGAGATCACCCCTTGTTTGTCTCCCGTACAAGCGGGGGCCTGTGGCTTTGTGTCACAGACTGACGGAGACGATGCTCGACGCCAGACTGCCGGGCTCGGGTGCGGCGGCCGGTTGCGCGCGCGCCCCATTGGTCGGCGGCCGCAACAGGGCGAGCTGGTAAAGGTGCGGCGGCGGCTGGCGGCGGGTGCCACTGTGTGGGGAGACGCTGACTAGAGCGGAGCGCTTGCTACTGGTGTTGCTGCTGCCGTACGTTCGTTCGAGATGCCGCCCAAGACTAGCGGGAAGGCCGCCAAGAAGGCTGGCAAGGCGCAGAAGAACATTTCGAAGGGCGACAAGAAGAAGAAGCGCAAGAGGAAGGAGAGCTATGCCATCTACATCTACAAGGTGCTGAAGCAGGTGCACCCTGACACGGGCATCTCGTCGAAGGCGATGAGCATCATGAACAGCTTCGTGAACGACATTTTCGAGCGCATTGCGGCCGAGGCTTCTCGCCTGGCGCACTACAACAAGCGCTCGACCATCACGTCCCGCGAGATCCAGACCGCTGTGCGGCTGTTGCTGCCTGGCGAGCTGGCCAAGCACGCCGTGAGCGAGGGCACGAAGGCGGTGACCAAGTACACGAGCTCCAAGTAAGGAGGTGGCTCTGGAATGGAAGGAAGGAAGGATGGAGAAGGCTCCTCCGTTGCGAGAGCGGCAAAACGGCCCTTTTCAGGGCCACCAACTTGCCTTTTGCGGGAAGGGCGGAATTGTTGTTGTTGTTGTTGTTGTTGTTGTTTGTGTGGACGGCTGTGATGTATGTGTGCATTTTGATTGTGGGTGGGGGGGGCGCGTCAAAGCGTGTTGCGGGGTACGGCCACGAGGTTGGTCGCCGTGGCGTGGAATGGTGGCACGCCTCGTTGGAGTGGTTTTGACCCATTGGTGTTGGTGTTGGTGTGTGTTACCTGTCTGCGAGGGGGGACAGTGCGATCGGCGACTTTTGTGTCACCGTAACGACGGCCGTTTGCGGGTTTGTTTTTTTTTTTTTTGCACATCATACATGGCGAGGGTGAAATGTGAAATGTTTTTGTTTGGTTTGTTTTTTTTTTCTTTGCCGCCCACTATTCCCTTTGCTGTACGCCGAGTTTGACAATGGTGCGACGTAACTGCAGCGTGGAGGTGTGTGAGTGACGTTGAAATGAACGTGCCATTAAGACGCATTGTTGTTGTATTGTACTGTACGTGTACGGCGACACGCACGATGATGTACCATTCGACTCTGATTTTTGATAGCCGTGTCTGACTGATTGCGTACGACGCACGCACACCGATGTCGTCATTCAAGATGCACGCGTGTCCAGTGCAGTACAGTAAGCGCGACGCTAGACGACGACGACGACGACGACGACGACGACGACGACGACGGCGGCGGCGGTCGTCGTCGTTTGTTTGGCGAATGTCTGTACACGTGTTTGTCTGTGTCCATCCGGTATGTATTTGTTTGTTTGAAAGTGTTTTGTGTGTCGGTGACGTGGTCCGATCCGTCGCCCCCTGAGTAACTGTCGATCGGCGCGATAGACCGGCGTCACGCAACTGAACCGAAGTCTTGGGCACACCCGTCATACTGTTGTACACCGTCGCGCTGAGAACGGTAACGAAAGGTTGACTTTGATCGGTCGAATGTGTGGGCAGAACGTGAGGAATGAGGCAAGAGTGCAAGGAGGGGGGGCAAAAGAGAGAGGAAGGGAAAAAGGGGAGAAACGCATTCGTAGAGCAACGGAACGTTCCCGTGTCGGAGGCGTATTGGAGCCGCACTGAAATGCGTTTAACGGCGGCGCGGCTGCAAGTGTCTGCCGTGGTGAACGTTACCTTTGACGGCTGCATTGGGCTTTGCTTTCGCTTTCGCTTTCCCGGATGTACGTAACGTTTGTTGATATGGTTCTGAGGAAGAGTGTATGACAGTGCCGTGCCGTCCATGTTCGTGTGCCCTCCCATTGTGTGTATGCTATTGTCTGTGTACTTGAATGATGTATGTAGGTGTTAGTGGACATGTTTTACCAGTGGGGGGAAATGGATCGTCGATAGTTGCCGTCACTCTGTCACGGTCGAGATGACGCACCCTCCGTACAGAAAGGTGTCGAGAAAGTGAGTGTGTGTGTGTGTGTGTGTGTGTGTGTGTGTGTGTGTGTGTGTGTGTGTGCGCGTCCGTGAATTGGCAGTGTTTGGAGGTGGGCGTGCCCTGCATGTGGCCCGGAAGGCTGTTCGTTTGGCGGTAGTGTTGTGTGGACAGGGGAGGGGCATGCGTAACGCTGCTGGCATGGCATTTCGGGAGATGGGAGGGGGCAAACGAGGAAACGAGGAGCGGCGGCCAAAGACGGGACGGGGAGGGGCGCGGTGTGGGTGGCTTGCGCCTGTGCTCGGCGTTGTGGTTTGTGCAAAAGAGGAGGAGAAAAACAATGAGTTGCCAGGGAGGGGAGCGGTGTTGTGTTGTGGTTGTCGTGGTGTAGCCGCAGACGCGGCTGTCAGTGAACGTGGCGAGACGGACGGATGCGCGGAGGGGCGGGGGCGGCGCATTTCGCCGGTGCCGTGCCGTGCCATGCCTGAAAGCCGCGTGGTCGCTGTGTTGTTGGTGGCGTGGGGGCGAGGAGAGTACCGTACGGGTGTGCTTGTGCGCCGGAAATGGCACACTGCGCCTGCCCGTCTTGGAGGCTGATGGCTGTGGTGTGGAAATGGGGCGCGGTGATGTTGAAGCAGAAAAGAAACCAAGAAAACGGAAGGCGTGATGCGGCGGTGGTGGTGAGAGCGGGAAAAACAAAACAAAAAAAAAAAAAAGAAGGAAAAACAACAAGAAACAAAAAAGAAAACAAAAAGTCTATCAATATTAAAATGTAAATGGAAATGGAAATGGACCCAGGTATAACCTCCCTGCACAAATAGCAGAGAGTCCGATGGTAATAAAAATGTGCCAGAATGTTAACGTCCCTACAAAAGAAACCCAACGATAATATTAATGAAAGAATGAACCGTATGTAACATTGCAACAGACACAATGAAACCTGATAAATTGTATAAGGGCAGCAGCGTTGACCTTTGGCCCTGTATTCAGAATAAAAAGAGCCAAAGATTGTTACCCCAATGAAAAAGACACTGAAACACGTATGTAACATAGCAGCGATGGCGAGACATTGTAGCATCTGTGACCAGAGAGTTTGCGCTGGACTGCGCGAGTGTTGCGAGCGGTTCTCAGTCAGTCAGTCAGTCAGTCGTTGCGAGTCTGTAGCTCTGTGTAGTTGAGGGCTGTACTCTGTCAGTAGTCGTCGCGTGCAGTACGCTAATAGTCGTCATGCAGAGCGGTCGGTCAGTAGTAGGAGCCGAGTGCGGTTGTGTGATGTAGGCGGTCGGCAACACTGGTCAAGATGGTGAATAAGGTATACTGTTAATTAATATAATCATTAGATAATGAAAAATTTTATTTATTGTAATTATTCTCCAACAAGTTCCCCAATAATAATGTTTATTTCAAAAGCATTTTTCAAACATTTAATTTTTTATTGAACTAAAGAGTTCGTTGCACTTCACATTTCATTCCACTTCTTTGAAGAAAAATTTCACTAAAATCACAAAAAAAGAGAATATTATTATTTGCAATGCAGTTCCTCCAAGCGCTGCGCAACAACAAGAGCAGAAATGTGACATCCATTTATTCGGAGGTAAGACTTTAATTCTGATTGTTTTGCACAGGGCCAAAGACCGATATTTCGGTTTAATTGAAGTTTCTTGTCACTGAACGGACTTTAAATGTTGTGAAGAATTTATATTTGAGTCAGATTGCGAATTTCACATTTTTGTTGCCATTTTCAATACCTCTCATTGTGGGCGAGGTTACAATTAGCGCAATGTCCATTAGCATCCGTAAATAACATTGTCCATTATTTTAAAATTTGCGGGGAGGTTACAACACACACAAAAAAAAAAAAAAAAAAAAAAAAATTTGCATTTATATCCGCTCCTCAATTGTAGATACCCCTTACACAGCTGTGTGCAATGAATGAGTGCTGGCTGGTAATTAATTGCACTCCTTGGAGGGAAATGCCATAGGAAGTAGTCTTTAAAAAGTGAATGTTTTTCGTTAAAAGACAAAAGGTACTTTAGAAAAAAGTAATAGTGGGGCTTTTGTTGTTGAACAAAATAAGTACAATGAACATACGTTATCAGATTTGCGCAATGCAGCTTCACACTACCTTTTGATTATAACACAATATACTATACATCGTCCCGAACCGTGACCAGAGTCGCGAGACGAGCAGAGCACGCCGCCGACGCCCGCTCAGTACAACCGTCCACCCGCTACTACTGTCGACCGACTACTACCTCTCCCGACTCGCGCTACAATATATATAACAACTGTTCCTGGCGACCCGGTGCGTGCCACTACTGTCGTCTGGCGCGGTCCAAGCGCCGACTAGCAACGATAAATAACTCTCTGGTCAGACAGAGATGCTGTCATGCCTCGCCATCGCTCTGGTAATGAATACATACGTGTTGCAGCGTGCGTACCACCGGAACACGCAGTGGCGGAGCCAAAGACTGTGTTGTCGAGGTCGAGTGCGAGCGGGAAGAGAGGCAGCGTCGGCACGGAGATGCAAGCGAGCGCGAGACGCACGGGGGCTGCGGCGTGGCGCGTTTGCGGTCGGCGCCTTTGGTGGCAACGGCCGGGACAAGCAGCGGTGTATGGTGTGGTGCGGGGCGGACAGGGGCGGCGGTGGACGGGGAGGAGGCGGCGCGACGACGGCATGGGGGCGAAAACGGGACGGGGGACGGCGGATGCTGAGAGGCGTCACGCGCGGACAGGACACAGACACAGAGACACACAGATTGGAAAGGGAGGGTGCGCGGTAGTAGTTGGGAATGTGCGTACCGTGCGGGATGGGAGTGGGCGAGGAACACGGTCGTGGCCCCCTGTTTTTTGGGTGCGTGTGATGACGTCGGTGTGTTGTGGGAAGGGAAGGTGCTGTGGCGGCGGCGCGTAATGGGCGTAGGCCGAAAAGAGAAAGGAACGTGGGCAGTGTGTTGGCAAGCGTCGGTTCGACTGCGACGTTGATGGGCAGGGCAAGGTTAATGGTGGTAGGAGTAGGCGTGTGGGCGCAAAAAATCTGCCGCTGCAGGCGGTGCCGTAACCGCCATGGCGGGAAGGAGAGAGAGAGGGCCAAAGAAAGAAAGAAAGAAAGAAAGAAAGAAGAAAACAAAAAAAAAAACAAAAAAAAAAAAAGGAGGCGGGGGCGAAAGTGGAGAGGCGGTGGTGTGAGAAGGGCGGGGGCGGAAGGAAGGCAGGAAGGACAAGAGGCGAGGCGACGGCTTGCTTTGTGTATCGGTCGGTCTCTGGCTATGCTTCGTTTTCTGCAGCAGGGTCGGTGCGCGGCGTGGCTCGCGGCAGTGGGAACGCCTGGTGGCTGGACGGCCAGCAATGCGGTTGGATGGGCGGCCACAGCACCGCACCTGTGCCCGAGGAGGAGACGCTGGCGGCGGGCCCTGAGGTGAGGCCGGCTCGGCTGGGGCTGTGGATGTGTAGGTGTGCGCCGCTGCTGCAACAACGAGTAAAACGCGAGAAGAAGGGATGGCGGTAGAGAGAGAGAAAAAAAAAAAGGTCGTGTTGTGTTGATGCGCAGGCAGACGCGTACAGAGAGACGAGCCCGGTCTGCAGCAGGGTGTGGCCGTGCCGAGTGCAGAGCAGCGGCGGCTCGGTTCGGTTCGGTTCGGCCCGGCCCGGCGGGCCGCGCTGTTGTCGCGGACGTGAGCGCCCCCTGGCGGGTGGCCGGAGGCGGCGCGGCGTGTTGGACGTGTGGCTGGTGGCAGTGCACAATTTGCGAGTGGCTGGCGGTGTGGTGTGGCGGTTGGCGCGTCGGGCGGCGGAGAGAGAGAGAGAGAGAGAGAGAGGGAGGAGAGGTATGTGTTGCGGGCGCCCTTTGCTGCGCTGCGTCGTTGCGTGTGCCGTACAGGGCGGGCGCTTGTCGACTGTGTGGGCGGTGTGGCGAATTGGCGTGAAACGGCTGCCGAGAGGTGTGTGGTAGCGAGCCGGTCGTTGTCAGTGCGAAGGGGAATGTGCGTGCGTTTGGCGGTTTCGGTGTGCTTTTTTGCGGCGTGAGAGTGGGAATTAGTGGGGCCGGCTGTTGTGTTGGTTCCTTGTGTCTTGTGTCGCGTAGCTTGATGGCAACGTGGAAGGACGCCGGTTTCGTTTCGAGCCTTGCGTGTGGTTGTCGACGTTGACTGGTTGGCGTGTGCCGATGCACGTGCATGTGTGGGTCGCGAGTGCGTTTTTGGCTGTGTGTGTGTGTGTGTGTGTGTGTTTTGGGGGGGAAGGGGGAGGCGGTGGTGAAAGTGCAGTCGTTGCCACGGGCGTCGTCGGGTGGGGCTGGGGCTGTGCGTCGTGGCGGAAAGGTGGTAGGTTGCGGGAAGCGAGCCCGTCGTTGACGGTGTCGCGTGAGTTGTGAATCGAGTGGGGCGCGGGGCGCGGGACAGGAGCAGCGTGCCGCTGCGTCGTGGTCGTCAGCAGAGGCTGTGCGTGTGCTTGTCCTTTTTGTGGGCGGTTCGTGCGAGGCGTTTTTGTTTTGTGTTGCCCTAGTTGTTAGTTTATTTTGTTTGTGTTTGTTATTTTGAGACGACGACTGGTTGGTGGCGTGCGCGCGAAGTGGCGGTGTGCGCTTCCCGTGTCGTTTGTGTTGTTTTGTTTTTGTTTTGTTTTTTTTTGCACTGGGCCCCGGGGGGTGGGTGGGTGGGTGGGTGGGTGGGTGGGTGCGTGCGTGCGTGTGTGTCGATTGCCGGCTGGCGAAAGGTGCGCCATCGGCGGGGTGGGTCGCCGGCACAAGTAGAGGCGGCGGCGTTGTTGCTGTTGTTGTGTGGTGTTTGTTTTGTTCGGCTGTGTCGGCGAGCTGTGTTGCGGTGCGTGTGAATGGTGGTGCAAAAGTGCTGGCGTTGGGGCTGCGACTGCGACGGCGGCGAGCCGCGGGCGCGCATGATAGTGATGTTGTGAACAGCGGCTGTGTACGGTAGTGGTGTTGTTGTAGCACGACGTGCATCCGGGCCGGCGCGGAAAGCGCAGTTGCGGGCGGTTGCCCTTCGGTGCCAGCCATGTCGCGTGAGCGGCGGGTTGCTCTGGTGTCGACACGTGGTGCTCTGGGTTGTTGTGTGGTGCCCTTTGGCCGGTGGGGGTGGTTCGCGTGTGTCTCGTTCGCGCTCGGTATCTGGTCGTGGTCGTGCTGCTCCCCCGTCTGTCGGCGGTTTTCGACGTCGTCTGTACGTTTTTGTTCGTTTGCGGCGTGCCTGCCGACGTCGCCCCGTCGCGACCTTTCAACCGAAAGTGTGGCGCCCGAAGGTGAACGAACGTAACCCTGACCTCGGCGCTTTACGCTGAGCCGAGCGAACCGAACCTAACCTGTGGTGTGGCGAGGTGAGCTCAGCCTGTGAGCCCCTAACGTCTACGTACGGTAAGCTGTCCGGCTCACGCCTCACGTTTGAACGCTTTTTTAACCTACGTTTGACGCTTCTTAACCTAGCACTGACCCCTTAACCTAACGTGTAACCTAACCTAACCTAACCTAACCTAGCCTAGCCTCTGACGCCTGACGTGTTTGAATGCTTAACCTAAGTTTGACGCTTAACCTAACCCAAGTCCCCTTAACCTAACCCATGTCCACCTAACCTAACCTAACCTAACCTAGACGTGTAAACGTAATGTGTAACGCGTAACGTGTAAGGTCGGCTGGCGTGTGTGCTGACGGCAGATTGGGTTGGTCAGTAGATTCGGATTGCGGTTTGCCTCGGTCGAGGGGTTGGGTCGGAAGCGGCGAGGGGCGGCGGCGCCTGTTGCGCAGGCGGCGTCCGTTTGCGGCGGGCAATTGTTGAGAAACGGCTGTGAATGTTGGCGGGCGAGAGGAGGAGGACGGCGCGCGATGTGGCCCGACGGCTGCGGGCCGATCGGGAAACGGCGGGAGGGCGACGGAAGGCGATGGGGCGGCGGAGGCGCGTTTGCACGGCCGTCATCGCCGCACGCCTCGGCTTGTGTGGCTGTGGCGCCGGCCGCGCTGGCCGGGCTGCCGCGGCGACGGTGTGGGAGTTTTGCCGAAGGTTTGGCCATTGTGGCGGGTCGTCGGCTGGGGCTGTGGGGGCGGCATTTGGGCGGGGGCGGCGATTCTCGGCGGGCCGACCCAGGCTGTAGCGCGCGGTAGCTGCAGTTTGGCCGTGGTTTGCGGCGCTGCCGTGGCGACTGGTTGGCGACTGTGGTGTGGCTGTGTGTAGCCCCATCCTCGGTGGTTTGAAAGGCGCGGGCGGTTGTGGCGCAGGTTTGGGGCTGCTCCGCACAGGCTGTCGGACGTTGGGCGGTAGCAAGCGCGGGAGGCGCGGCGCGGCGGCGCGCAGAGTGGCGGCCGCTCTCTCGGCCGTCCGCGCCCGCCCGCGACACTGGCTGGGCCCTTGTGATTCTCTGCTCCGCTGCTGTGCTGTGCTTGCGTGCCTGCCGTCCCGCTCGCTCTCGCTCTCGCTGTGTGTTACGCGCGTCGTCGAAATGGCAGATCAGGCGGCTACGAACGAGACTGCTGCGGCACCCGCCGCCACCGGCACTACGAAGAAGGCCAAGTCTGCGTCGTCTGCGAAGAAGCCGCGCGCCAAGCCTGCGCACCCGCGCACCTCTGAGATGGTGACGGCCGCCATCAAGAGTCTGAAGGAGCGCGGCGGGTCGTCGCTGCAGGCGATCAAGAAGTACATAGCCGCGCACTACAAGCTGGACGCGGAGAAGCTGGCGCCGTTTATCAAGAAGTACCTCAAGTCGGCCGTCGTGGCGGGCGAGCTGGTGCAGACGAAGGGGAAGGGCGCGTCCGGCTCGTTCAAGCTTGCCGGCGCCGGCGGCGGGGGGGCGGCCGAGGGCGGCAAGGCTCGTGCTGGCGGTGCCAAGAAGAAGCGCGCCGCTCCGGCCAGCAAGGAGAAGAAGGGCGCCCGTGCGGCCGGCGCAAAGAAGGCTGGTGGCGTGAAGGCGGCGACCGGTCGGAAGGCGGGCGCCGCCAAGAAGGCGTCTGCGGCGTCGGCCGCTCCCGCGGGTGCGAAGAAGGCGGCTGCGGCCAAGCCGGCCAAGGCCAAGTCGCCGTCGAAGGCGAAGAAGGCCGCCAAGGTTCCGACGAAGAAGCCGAAGGCGCCGCGCCCGAAGAAGGCGACGACGCCGTCTAAGGCGAAGGCTTCGCCCAAGAAGAAGAAGTAGAGTAGAGGAGAAAGAGATGGGAAAGGAAGGGTTTGGCGCTTGACTCCGTCGTCCCCACCCCCCGTCGTCGTCTAGTGGCGCGCAAGAGACGCGCGGCCCAAAACGGCCCTTCTCAGGGCCATCAAAGCACGTCGGGGAAGGTTTTGATTGTCGTGTTGCGTTTGGTGTGGGTGTCTGTCTGGCGTTTCTGTATGCCCGTGGGGATGCTGTTTGCGTGCCGCGGTGGTTGGATTGCGGGGGTCGGTGGCGGGTGTGGGCGGCGGTAGCGGTAAGCGGTGTTGTTGTTGTTGTTGTTGTTGTTGTTGTCGTGGTTGATTGTCGCCGTGTTTGTGGCGGCGGCCGACGGTTGGTTTTCTGTCACGTTGTTTTGTTTGAATACGTTGGTTGGCTTGCCTGCGTTCGTTCTTCTCGGATGTCTGTCTTGTCGAGTCGTGTCTGGTCTTTGTTTTGTTCCTTTGTGTGTGTTATGTTTTGCAACGGGGGGCACGTTGAGATGTGGAAGGAGTCGGCGGGGATTTCGGTGGCGTGTAGAGCGAGCGAGCGCGCCTGCCTGGCCGTTGGCCGTCGGAGTGGAGTGCGGGGTTTTTTGTTTTCGAAACGAAAGCGGCGGCCGGCCAGCCACCCGTGCGGTGTGACGTCGGCCGTTGGGTATTGTGCGCTTGGAGCGCCGGGGAGGGATGATGTGTGATTGTTGCGCGCTGCTAGCAGGCAGGCAGGCAGGCAGGCAGGCAGAGTGAGCGGGTGTGGCGGACGGACGGGAAGTGGCGGTTTTTGTTTTTGGGTTGCGGGGCGAGAGGCAGGCGACCGACAAAGTTTGCTCGCGACGGAGAGATGTTAGTGGCCCTGAAAAGGGCCGTTTTTGTTTGTGCGGTGCGGTGCCGCGGCGCGGTTTAGGCGCGCTCGCCGCGGATGCGGCGCGCGAGCTGGATGTCCTTGGGCATGATGGTGACGCGCTTGGCGTGGATTGCGCACAGGTTGGTGTCTTCGAAGAGGCCGACGAGGTAGGCCTCGCTGGCCTCCTGCAGGGCCATGACTGCGGAGCTCTGGAAGCGCAGGTCGGTCTTGAAGTCCTGGGCGATCTCGCGCACTAGGCGCTGGAATGGCAGCTTGCGGATGAGCAGCTCTGTGCTCTTCTGGTAGCGCCTGATTTCTCGCAGGGCGACGGTGCCCGGCCTGTAGCGGTGGGGCTTCTTGACGCCTCCGGTGGCGGGCGCGCTCTTCCTCGCCGCCTTGGTGGCGAGCTGTTTGCGCGGCGCCTTTCCGCCGGTGGACTTGCGGGCCGTTTGCTTTGTGCGGGCCATAGCGGTAGCGGAGCGGCGTGCGTGGAGGTTAGGTGCGGCGCGGCGTCCGGTGCTGCCTTGACAACGGGCCCGCGCGCCTCCGTGCTGCGCTTATATGCCCTCGGTTGCGCGTGGTGGGGGGAGGGCGGGCCAGAGTCTATATAGGGGGGCGGCGGGCGCGCCGGGCGCAGACCGTAGCCGACTCGCCAGCCGCTGCAGCTGCTGTTTGTGCACGTTTTGCTTTGCCCGAGGAAGGAAGGATGACAGGCCGCGGCAAGGGAGGAAAGGGGCTCGGCAAGGGTGGCGCCAAGCGGCACCGCAAGGTGTTGCGCGACAACATCCAGGGCATCACGAAGCCCGCCATCCGCCGCCTGGCTCGCAGGGGCGGCGTGAAGCGCATCTCTGGTCTGATCTACGAGGAGACCCGCGGGGTGCTGAAGGTGTTCCTGGAGAACGTGATCCGCGACGCGGTGACGTACACTGAGCACGCCAAGCGCAAGACTGTGACGGCCATGGACGTGGTGTACGCCCTGAAGAGGCAGGGGCGCACCCTGTACGGTTTCGGCGGTTAGGCTGCGTCGCAGCGGGCGCTGGCCTTCCCGCGGCCGTGCTTGTGGGTGGGAGAGACTAGAAAACGGCCCTTTTCAGGGCCACCACACTGTTCGGAAGTTGAAAAGTGCGAAAGAGTCTGTGTTGTTGCTGCTGCGTGTGTGCGCTGTGTTGTTTGTTTGTTTCTTTCTCTCTTTCTTTCTTTGTTTCTTTCTTTCCGTTTGAGCGACGTGATGTGACTGGGAGGGGAGAAGGAAAGGAAACGTGTCATGTGGCTGGCTGTGTGTGGAGCTGCTTCGTTTGTGTGTCTTTGTATCGATCGCGACGGAGATGGCGGGCTGTGTGTTGTTGTGCGAGAGGCGGTGATTATTTGCTTGCGTGGTTTGGCTCTGTGTGTTTGCGGCGGCGTTGGGGTTTCCGAGGCAAGGCGTGTGGGCATAGGCGGCCGGATCAGCTGTTTCGTTCGTGTCGACGGCCGTTGCGCGCGGGAGTGGAGGGCGGTGTGTCGACACGCCTCCCTTTAACAATGGTCATTATTGCTGCCGTTGTCGTTTGGAAGGCGACTGCGACCGTGCAAAATGTGTGTGTGTGTGTGTGTGTGTGTGTGTGTGTGTGTTGGGCCACACGGGCTGTGTGGACGACAAGATGGCGGACGTGCGCCGGCGGCGGCTGTGCTGTGAAAGTGCAAAGTTAAAACAAAACAAGGTGCGGCGAGGACGACTGAAATTTTGCTTTGGACGTAGGTTTGTGTGGTGGCCCTGAAAAGGGCCGATTGTTGTGGGCCGAGCCGGCAAAGCGCGTTGCGTGCAGGGGAGCACGCGGCGCTGCGATTGCCTGGCCTCCTTTAGGCCTTCTTCTCGGTCTTCTTTGGCAGCAGGACGGCCTGGATGTTGGGCAGGACACCACCCTGTGCGATGGTGACGCCCGACAGGAGCTTGTTGAGCTCCTCGTCGTTGCGGATGGCAAGCTGCAGGTGGCGCGGGATGATGCGCGTCTTCTTGTTGTCGCGGGCCGCGTTTCCGGCCAGCTCGAGCACCTCAGCCGCGAGGTACTCCATGACGGCGGCGAGGTAGACGGGCGCCCCGGCGCCGACGCGCTCTGCGTAGTTTCCCTTGCGCAGGAGGCGGTGGATTCTGCCGACCGGGAACTGGAGCCCAGCCCTGCTTGAGCGGGACTTTGACTTGCCCTTGACTTTGCCTCCCTTTCCGCGTCCGGACATGGCGATGGGCTAGCGACGGTGCACACGAAACGGAAACGAAAACGACCGGTGCGAGCGGCAGCGAGTCGAGCAGCGGAGTGCGTGCCGGCGCAGCCAGCACGCACTCGCACCTTTTGTACCCTGGCCTTCAGGGTGACTAGTGGTGAAGTTTTTGTCCTTGGACATTTACTTCGAATTGGGAATGTGTGATTGTTGTGTTGTGTCTTTACTTTTGCGGTATGTCTTGTGTGTTTATGTGCGTATTTGCTACTTAACTTGTACTGCCTGATCTATGGCGGTTTTTGGGTGATGATGTTGGCGAGTTGATGGGGGCTGAGAGAGGGTGATGTGATGGTGGGCGAGTGTGTGTTCAGTCAAAGAAAATTGACCTGGGAGTTTTGTGACGCTTGATGGTGGGGTCATATTGACCCAGTGAATTGATGAGGGGGTTTGTTGACCTGCTGGCTGTTTCGTAGAACGCTTTAGCCAGGTCAGCAAAGCGCTGTTGTAGTCGAATTACGTCCGCAGACGCGTGTAGGTCGTCTGTGGGGAATCGGGAGGGGAGGTGTAAGGCTCGTTTGAGGGCCCTATTTTGAACCCTTTGGAGTTTGAGTACGTGCGTCTTGGCCGCATAGCCCCATACTGGGCACGCGTATTCCATTATGGGGCGTATGAGGGTGCAGTAGACGCGTACTCCTAGGTCTGCTGTTAGCGCACTGCTGGTATTAAGGACTGGGTATAGTACGCTCAAGCGAGCGCTGGCTCGGCGGCGCAGGTCATCGATGTGCGCCTGCCATGTCAGCCTCTTATCTAAGGTCACCCCTAGATACTTTGCGGTGTTTCGCCAAGGGAGTTCTTGGCCGTTTAATCTTAGATTTAAGGGTGGTCGCCTGCGTGGTCCTCGCGGTCCTAATCGGCGCGTAATCACAATTGCCTGCGTTTTCCCGCTGTTTATTGTGATGCGCCACCTTTTGGACCATTCCTCTGTGGCGTTGAGAACTCTTTGGAGGCGTCTTGTGACCAGATCCCTGTTTGGGTTGCGGGTGAAAAATGCTGTATCATCTGCATATTGTGCAGTGTGCACCAGGGGTGAGGTGGGTGTGTCTGCCGTGTACAGGCTGTACAGGACAGGCCCTAGCACCGATCCCTGGGGCACCCCTGCACGTATGCGTCTTTTTGTTGACAGGGAGTTGTCAACCCTGACGGAAAATGTCCTATTCGAGAGATAGCTTTTCAGCAGCTTTACTATCGTCCCGGGGAAGCCTTGTGTGTATAGTTTGTACAATAACCCATTGTGCCATACGGAATCGAAGGCCTTGGCTACATCAAGTAGCACTATCCCACAGTAGCTTCTGCGGTTGAAGGCCTCGGTGGCTGCTTCAACAACTCTCATGATCTGTTGGGGGGCGGAGTGTTTCTGCCTGAATCCAAACTGGAAATCAGGCAGAACTTGCTCTCTGGAGATGTGTTGCTCAATAGGTGTGATTAGGAGGCGCTCGTAGATTTTACTGAGAGTGGGCAGAAGACTAATCGGTCTGTAGTGCTGTGGGAATAATGGGTCCTTACCGGGTTTAGCTATCGCGACCACCTCCGCGTGTTTCCAGCACGCTGGAAACTCGCGGGATCGAGTAATCTCGTTGAAGACGTTCGCGATGTGTGTGATTGCCAGTGGCGGGAGGTTCTTAACTAACTGGTTTGTGAGCCGGTCGTGGCCTGGGGCCTTTTTGTTGGGCAGGGACCTAATGACTTTTGCCACGTCTTCTGGGGCGAAAAGTGGAGTGTGTTCATTCTCGTCGTCTTCAGCTGCAAGGAATACTGCAAGCTGCTGACGGACTATGATTTCGTGGTCCTCGTCCTGCGCCTCTGCTGGTTGAAACTGTTGTTCGAACGAGTCGGCGAGCGCGTTGGCCTTGTCGACAGGGCTGAAGACAAGGCTTCCACGCTCGCCGTGCAGAGGTGGCATACGCGCGCGTGTACGTGTGAATTGCTTGGTAGCTTGCCATAGGCTGTTGTCGTCTACTTTGAGGGCTGATAGGCGGGCAGACCATTGCTGGTTGCGGTGCTCATTGAGTGCTACTTTCAACTCTCTCTGTAGACGGTTGAGCAGCCTCCTAGTTGCCGGATTTCTTGTTATTTTCCATTCTTTTGCGACCCTGTTTTTGTGCCTAATTTGCGCAAGCAGGTGCTCCGGGAGTTGTATTTGAGGAGGAGGGCCTTCCCGCTGCCGGGGTGTGGCCTCCTCAGCAGCCTGCAGGATCGTGTTGGTAAGGTCTTTAAGCGCCTGTTCTGCAGTATCTGCAGTTGGAGGCGGGGCGCGAGCTATTTCAGAAGCGACATTTACCTGAAAGTGCTCCCAGTTCGTGTGCTTATACGACACCTGGTGTTGTGGGAGAGCTACCCTTTCTCCCACGTCGACCTCGATTATAACTGGGTTGTGATCGGAGGACATTCTATTTATTGTTCTCGCAGTCACGAAGCCTGTTATTCTCCTTGTGAGAGCTATGTCAAGGACGTCTGGCCGGCCTCCGTTTTTAGGGAAGTGTGTCGGCTCTTCTGGGCCCCAGACGTCGAACTGGTGGTCTCGCGCGAGTCGCTGCAGTTGACGACCGGCTCTGGTCGTGAGTCTAGAATGCCAGTCTGCGTGTTTTGCATTGAGGTCTCCTCCTATTAGGAGCTTGCCTCTGATTTGTGCTAGTGCGGGAATGTCGTCCTCATCTAAGGTTGGGGTCGGTTGGCGGTAAGCTGCAACGACTGTGAGGGGGCCTGTAACTGTGGCTATTTCCACAGCTACCGTTTCTAACGAGCGGGTAGCTGGGGGGAATATCTGGTGATGGGGGATCCCTCTCTTTACGTATATGGCCACCCCGCCTCCTGCGGTTGGCCTGTCTCGTCTGTAACTGTTATAGTTTGGGGCTGCCGCTTTTACTCCCGGTTTTAGGTGTGTTTCTGACATCATGCAAACGTCGATATTAAGCTCCTTCATGAGCTCTCGGAACTCCATGACTTGGTTGAAGATGCCGTCTGCGTTAAAGACGCACATTTTCAGACCTTGGATATGGGGGCGTCTATCCATGTTTGGCTGTTGTTGTTGCTTGGGAAGTCGCTGAGGGATGCGACTGCTTAACTGCTGCTTGTAGGGCGGCGAGGATCTGTGCATTTTGCTGCTGAATCTCCCGCATCATCTGCGCGAGAAGATTCAGAGTTTGCCGGCGCAGCCGGGGTGGGGGTGCTTTATGGGCTCGGGTGCGGCGGCCGGTTGCGCGCGCGCCCCATTGGTCGGCGGCCGCAACAGGGCGAGCTGGTAAAGGTGCGGCGGCGGCTGGCGGCGGGTGCCACTGTGTGGGGAGACGCTGACTAGAGCGGAGCGCTTGCTACTGGTGTTGCTGCTGCCGTACGTTCGTTCGAGATGCCGCCCAAGACTAGCGGGAAGGCCGCCAAGAAGGCTGGCAAGGCGCAGAAGAACATTTCGAAGGGCGACAAGAAGAAGAAGCGCAAGAGGAAGGAGAGCTATGCCATCTACATCTACAAGGTGCTGAAGCAGGTGCACCCTGACACGGGCATCTCGTCGAAGGCGATGAGCATCATGAACAGCTTCGTGAACGACATTTTCGAGCGCATTGCGGCCGAGGCTTCTCGCCTGGCGCACTACAACAAGCGCTCGACCATCACGTCCCGCGAGATCCAGACCGCTGTGCGGCTGTTGCTGCCTGGCGAGCTGGCCAAGCACGCCGTGAGCGAGGGCACGAAGGCGGTGACCAAGTACACGAGCTCCAAGTAAGGAGGTGGCTCTGGAATGGAAGGAAGGAAGGATGGAGAAGGCTCCTCCGTTGCGAGAGCGGCAAAACGGCCCTTTTCAGGGCCACCAACTTGCCTTTTGCGGGAAGGGCGGAATTGTTGTTGTTGTTGTTGTTGTTGTTTGTGTGGACGGCTGTGATGTATGTGTGCATTTTGATTGTGGGTGGGGGGGGCGCGTCAAAGCGTGTTGCGGGGTACGGCCACGAGGTTGGTCGCCGTGGCGTGGAATGGTGGCACGCCTCGTTGGAGTGGTTTTGACCCATTGGTGTTGGTGTTGGTGTGTGTTACCTGTCTGCGAGGGGGGACAGTGCGATCGGCGACTTTTGTGTCACCGTAACGACGGCCGTTTGCGGGTTTGTTTTTTTTTTTTTTGCACATCATACATGGCGAGGGTGAAATGTGAAATGTTTTTGTTTGGTTTGTTTTTTTTTTCTTTGCCGCCCACTATTCCCTTTGCTGTACGCCGAGTTTGACAATGGTGCGACGTAACTGCAGCGTGGAGGTGTGTGAGTGACGTTGAAATGAACGTGCCATTAAGACGCATTGTTGTTGTATTGTACTGTACGTGTACGGCGACACGCACGATGATGTACCATTCGACTCTGATTTTTGATAGCCGTGTCTGACTGATTGCGTACGACGCACGCACACCGATGTCGTCATTCAAGATGCACGCGTGTCCAGTGCAGTACAGTAAGCGCGACGCTAGACGACGACGACGACGACGACGACGACGACGACGACGACGGCGGCGGCGGTCGTCGTCGTTTGTTTGGCGAATGTCTGTACACGTGTTTGTCTGTGTCCATCCGGTATGTATTTGTTTGTTTGAAAGTGTTTTGTGTGTCGGTGACGTGGTCCGATCCGTCGCCCCCTGAGTAACTGTCGATCGGCGCGATAGACCGGCGTCACGCAACTGAACCGAAGTCTTGGGCACACCCGTCATACTGTTGTACACCGTCGCGCTGAGAACGGTAACGAAAGGTTGACTTTGATCGGTCGAATGTGTGGGCAGAACGTGAGGAATGAGGCAAGAGTGCAAGGAGGGGGGGCAAAAGAGAGAGGAAGGGAAAAAGGGGAGAAACGCATTCGTAGAGCAACGGAACGTTCCCGTGTCGGAGGCGTATTGGAGCCGCACTGAAATGCGTTTAACGGCGGCGCGGCTGCAAGTGTCTGCCGTGGTGAACGTTACCTTTGACGGCTGCATTGGGCTTTGCTTTCGCTTTCGCTTTCCCGGATGTACGTAACGTTTGTTGATATGGTTCTGAGGAAGAGTGTATGACAGTGCCGTGCCGTCCATGTTCGTGTGCCCTCCCATTGTGTGTATGCTATTGTCTGTGTACTTGAATGATGTATGTAGGTGTTAGTGGACATGTTTTACCAGTGGGGGGAAATGGATCGTCGATAGTTGCCGTCACTCTGTCACGGTCGAGATGACGCACCCTCCGTACAGAAAGGTGTCGAGAAAGTGAGTGTGTGTGTGTGTGTGTGTGTGTGTGTGTGTGTGTGTGTGTGTGTGTGTGTGCGCGTCCGTGAATTGGCAGTGTTTGGAGGTGGGCGTGCCCTGCATGTGGCCCGGAAGGCTGTTCGTTTGGCGGTAGTGTTGTGTGGACAGGGGAGGGGCATGCGTAACGCTGCTGGCATGGCATTTCGGGAGATGGGAGGGGGCAAACGAGGAAACGAGGAGCGGCGGCCAAAGACGGGACGGGGAGGGGCGCGGTGTGGGTGGCTTGCGCCTGTGCTCGGCGTTGTGGTTTGTGCAAAAGAGGAGGAGAAAAACAATGAGTTGCCAGGGAGGGGAGCGGTGTTGTGTTGTGGTTGTCGTGGTGTAGCCGCAGACGCGGCTGTCAGTGAACGTGGCGAGACGGACGGATGCGCGGAGGGGCGGGGGCGGCGCATTTCGCCGGTGCCGTGCCGTGCCATGCCTGAAAGCCGCGTGGTCGCTGTGTTGTTGGTGGCGTGGGGGCGAGGAGAGTACCGTACGGGTGTGCTTGTGCGCCGGAAATGGCACACTGCGCCTGCCCGTCTTGGAGGCTGATGGCTGTGGTGTGGAAATGGGGCGCGGTGATGTTGAAGCAGAAAAGAAACCAAGAAAACGGAAGGCGTGATGCGGCGGTGGTGGTGAGAGCGGGAAAAACAAAACAAAAAAAAAAAAAGAAGGAAAAACAACAAGAAACAAAAAAGAAAACAAAAAGTCTATCAATATTAAAATGTAAATGGAAATGGAAATGGACCCAGGTATAACCTCCCTGCACAAATAGCAGAGAGTCCGATGGTAATAAAAATGTGCCAGAATGTTAACGTCCCTACAAAAGAAACCCAACGATAATATTAATGAAAGAATGAACCGTATGTAACATTGCAACAGACACAATGAAACCTGATAAATTGTATAAGGGCAGCAGCGTTGACCTTTGGCCCTGTATTCAGAATAAAAAGAGCCAAAGATTGTTACCCCAATGAAAAAGACACTGAAACACGTATGTAACATAGCAGCGATGGCGAGACATTGTAGCATCTGTGACCAGAGAGTTTGCGCTGGACTGCGCGAGTGTTGCGAGCGGTTCTCAGTCAGTCAGTCAGTCAGTCGTTGCGAGTCTGTAGCTCTGTGTAGTTGAGGGCTGTACTCTGTCAGTAGTCGTCGCGTGCAGTACGCTAATAGTCGTCATGCAGAGCGGTCGGTCAGTAGTAGGAGCCGAGTGCGGTTGTGTGATGTAGGCGGTCGGCAACACTGGTCAAGATGGTGAATAAGGTATACTGTTAATTAATATAATCATTAGATAATGAAAAATTTTATTTATTGTAATTATTCTCCAACAAGTTCCCCAATAATAATGTTTATTTCAAAAGCATTTTTCAAACATTTAATTTTTTATTGAACTAAAGAGTTCGTTGCACTTCACATTTCATTCCACTTCTTTGAAGAAAAATTTCACTAAAATCACAAAAAAAGAGAATATTATTATTTGCAATGCAGTTCCTCCAAGCGCTGCGCAACAACAAGAGCAGAAATGTGACATCCATTTATTCGGAGGTAAGACTTTAATTCTGATTGTTTTGCACAGGGCCAAAGACCGATATTTCGGTTTAATTGAAGTTTCTTGTCACTGAACGGACTTTAAATGTTGTGAAGAATTTATATTTGAGTCAGATTGCGAATTTCACATTTTTGTTGCCATTTTCAATACCTCTCATTGTGGGCGAGGTTACAATTAGCGCAATGTCCATTAGCATCCGTAAATAACATTGTCCATTATTTTAAAATTTGCGGGGAGGTTACAACACACACAAAAAAAAAAAAAAAAAAAAAAAATTGCATTTATATCCGCTCCTCAATTGTAGATACCCCTTACACAGCTGTGTGCAATGAATGAGTGCTGGCTGGTAATTAATTGCACTCCTTGGAGGGAAATGCCATAGGAAGTAGTCTTTAAAAAGTGAATGTTTTTCGTTAAAAGACAAAAGGTACTTTAGAAAAAAGTAATAGTGGGGCTTTTGTTGTTGAACAAAATAAGTACAATGAACATACGTTATCAGATTTGCGCAATGCAGCTTCACACTACCTTTTGATTATAACACAATATACTATACATCGTCCCGAACCGTGACCAGAGTCGCGAGACGAGCAGAGCACGCCGCCGACGCCCGCTCAGTACAACCGTCCACCCGCTACTACTGTCGACCGACTACTACCTCTCCCGACTCGCGCTACAATATATATAACAACTGTTCCTGGCGACCCGGTGCGTGCCACTACTGTCGTCTGGCGCGGTCCAAGCGCCGACTAGCAACGATAAATAACTCTCTGGTCAGACAGAGATGCTGTCATGCCTCGCCATCGCTCTGGTAATGAATACATACGTGTTGCAGCGTGCGTACCACCGGAACACGCAGTGGCGGAGCCAAAGACTGTGTTGTCGAGGTCGAGTGCGAGCGGGAAGAGAGGCAGCGTCGGCACGGAGATGCAAGCGAGCGCGAGACGCACGGGGGCTGCGGCGTGGCGCGTTTGCGGTCGGCGCCTTTGGTGGCAACGGCCGGGACAAGCAGCGGTGTATGGTGTGGTGCGGGGCGGACAGGGGCGGCGGTGGACGGGGAGGAGGCGGCGCGACGACGGCATGGGGGCGAAAACGGGACGGGGGACGGCGGATGCTGAGAGGCGTCACGCGCGGACAGGACACAGACACAGAGACACACAGATTGGAAAGGGAGGGTGCGCGGTAGTAGTTGGGAATGTGCGTACCGTGCGGGATGGGAGTGGGCGAGGAACACGGTCGTGGCCCCCTGTTTTTTGGGTGCGTGTGATGACGTCGGTGTGTTGTGGGAAGGGAAGGTGCTGTGGCGGCGGCGCGTAATGGGCGTAGGCCGAAAAGAGAAAGGAACGTGGGCAGTGTGTTGGCAAGCGTCGGTTCGACTGCGACGTTGATGGGCAGGGCAAGGTTAATGGTGGTAGGAGTAGGCGTGTGGGCGCAAAAAATCTGCCGCTGCAGGCGGTGCCGTAACCGCCATGGCGGGAAGGAGAGAGAGAGGGCCAAAGAAAGAAAGAAAGAAAGAAAGAAAGAAGAAAACAAAAAAAAAAACAAAAAAAAAAAAGGAGGCGGGGGCGAAAGTGGAGAGGCGGTGGTGTGAGAAGGGCGGGGGCGGAAGGAAGGCAGGAAGGACAAGAGGCGAGGCGACGGCTTGCTTTGTGTATCGGTCGGTCTCTGGCTATGCTTCGTTTTCTGCAGCAGGGTCGGTGCGCGGCGTGGCTCGCGGCAGTGGGAACGCCTGGTGGCTGGACGGCCAGCAATGCGGTTGGATGGGCGGCCACAGCACCGCACCTGTGCCCGAGGAGGAGACGCTGGCGGCGGGCCCTGAGGTGAGGCCGGCTCGGCTGGGGCTGTGGATGTGTAGGTGTGCGCCGCTGCTGCAACAACGAGTAAAACGCGAGAAGAAGGGATGGCGGTAGAGAGAGAGAAAAAAAAAAAGGTCGTGTTGTGTTGATGCGCAGGCAGACGCGTACAGAGAGACGAGCCCGGTCTGCAGCAGGGTGTGGCCGTGCCGAGTGCAGAGCAGCGGCGGCTCGGTTCGGTTCGGTTCGGCCCGGCCCGGCGGGCCGCGCTGTTGTCGCGGACGTGAGCGCCCCCTGGCGGGTGGCCGGAGGCGGCGCGGCGTGTTGGACGTGTGGCTGGTGGCAGTGCACAATTTGCGAGTGGCTGGCGGTGTGGTGTGGCGGTTGGCGCGTCGGGCGGCGGAGAGAGAGAGAGAGAGAGAGAGAGGGAGGAGAGGTATGTGTTGCGGGCGCCCTTTGCTGCGCTGCGTCGTTGCGTGTGCCGTACAGGGCGGGCGCTTGTCGACTGTGTGGGCGGTGTGGCGAATTGGCGTGAAACGGCTGCCGAGAGGTGTGTGGTAGCGAGCCGGTCGTTGTCAGTGCGAAGGGGAATGTGCGTGCGTTTGGCGGTTTCGGTGTGCTTTTTGCGGCGTGAGAGTGGGAATTAGTGGGGCCGGCTGTTGTGTTGGCTCCTTGTGTCTTGTGTCGCGTAGCTTGATGGCAACGTGGAAGGACGCCGGTTTCGTTTCGAGCCTTGCGTGTGGTTGTCGACGTTGACTGGTTGGCGTGTGCCGATGCACGTGCATGTGTGGGTCGCGAGTGCGTTTTTGGCTGTGTGTGTGTGTGTGTGTGTGTTTTGGGGGGGAAGGGGGAGGCGGTGGTGAAAGTGCAGTCGTTGCCACGGGCGTCGTCGGGTGGGGCTGGGGCTGTGCGTCGTGGCGGAAAGGTGGTAGGTTGCGGGAAGCGAGCCCGTCGTTGACGGTGTCGCGTGAGTTGTGAATCGAGTGGGGCGCGGGGCGCGGGACAGGAGCAGCGTGCCGCTGCGTCGTGGTCGTCAGCAGAGGCTGTGCGTGTGCTTGTCCTTTTTGTGGGCGGTTCGTGCGAGGCGTTTTTGTTTTGTGTTGCCCTAGTTGTTAGTTTCTTTTGTTTGTGTTTGTTATTTTGAGACGACGACTGGTTGGTGGCGTGCGCGCGAAGTGGCGGTGTGCGCTTCCCGTGTCGTTTGTGTTGTTTTGTTTTTGTTTTGTTTTTTTTTTGCACTGGGCCCCGGGGGGTGGGTGGGTGGGTGGGTGGGTGGGTGGGTGCGTGCGTGCGTGTGTGTCGATTGCCGGCTGGCGAAAGGTGCGCCATCGGCGGGGTGGGTCGCCGGCACAAGTAGAGGCGGCGGCGTTGTTGCTGTTGTTGTGTGGTGTTTGTTTTGTTCGGCTGTGTCGGCGAGCTGTGTTGCGGTGCGTGTGAATGGTGGTGCAAAAGTGCTGGCGTTGGGGCTGCGACTGCGACGGCGGCGAGCCGCGGGCGCGCATGATAGTGATGTTGTGAACAGCGGCTGTGTACGGTAGTGGTGTTGTTGTAGCACGACGTGCATCCGGGCCGGCGCGGAAAGCGCAGTTGCGGGCGGTTGCCCTTCGGTGCCAGCCATGTCGCGTGAGCGGCGGGTTGCTCTGGTGTCGACACGTGGTGCTCTGGGTTGTTGTGTGGTGCCCTTTGGCCGGTGGGGGTGGTTCGCGTGTGTCTCGTTCGCGCTCGGTATCTGGTCGTGGTCGTGCTGCTCCCCCGTCTGTCGGCGGTTTTCGACGTCGTCTGTACGTTTTTGTTCGTTTGCGGCGTGCCTGCCGACGTCGCCCCGTCGCGACCTTTCAACCGAAAGTGTGGCGCCCGAAGGTGAACGAACGTAACCCTGACCTCGGCGCTTTACGCTGAGCCGAGCGAACCGAACCTAACCTGTGGTGTGGCGAGGTGAGCTCAGCCTGTGAGCCCCTAACGTCTACGTACGGTAAGCTGTCCGGCTCACGCCTCACGTTTGAACGCTTTTTTAACCTACGTTTGACGCTTCTTAACCTAGCACTGACCCCTTAACCTAACGTGTAACCTAACCTAACCTAACCTAACCTAGCCTAGCCTCTGACGCCTGACGTGTTTGAATGCTTAACCTAAGTTTGACGCTTAACCTAACCCAAGTCCCCTTAACCTAACCCATGTCCACCTAACCTAACCTAACCTAACCTAGACGTGTAAACGTAATGTGTAACGCGTAACGTGTAAGGTCGGCTGGCGTGTGTGCTGACGGCAGATTGGGTTGGTCTGTAGATTCGGATTGCGGTTTGCCTCGGTCGAGGGGTTGGGTCGGAAGTGGCGAGGGGCGGCGGCGCCTGTTGCGCAGGCGGCGTCCGTTTGCGGCGGGCAATTGTTGAGAAACCCCTGTGAATGTTGGCGGGCGAGAGGAGGAGGACGGCGCGCGATGTGGCCCGACGGCTGCGGGCCGATCGGGAAACGGCGGGAGGGCGACGGAAGGCGTTGGGGCGGCGGAGGCGCGTTTGCACGGCCGTCATCGCCGCACGCCTCGGCTTGTGTGGCTGTGGCGCCGGCCGCGCTGGCCGGGCTGCCGCGGCGACGGTGTGGGAGTTTTGCCGAAGGTTTGGCCATTGTGGCGGGTCGTCGGCTGGGGCTGTGGGGGCGGCATTTGGGCGGGGGCGGCGATTCTCGGCGGGCCGACCCAGGCTGTAGCGCGCGGTAGCTGCAGTTTGGCCGTGGTTTGCGGCGCTGCCGTGGCGACTGGTTGGCGACTGTGGTGTGGCTGTGTGTAGCCCCATCCTCGGTGGTTTGAAAGGCGCGGGCGGTTGTGGCGCAGGTTTGGGGCTGCTCCGCACAGGCTGTCGGACGTTGGGCGGTAGCAAGCGCGGGAGGCGCGGCGCGGCGGCGCGCAGAGTGGCGGCCGCTCTCTCGGCCGTCCGCGCCCGCCCGCGACACTGGCTGGGCCCTTGTGATTCTCTGCTCCGCTGCTGTGCTGTGCTTGCGTGCCTGCCGTCCCGCTCGCTCTCGCTCTCGCTGTGTGTTACGCGCGTCGTCGAAATGGCAGATCAGGCGGCTACGAACGAGACTGCTGCGGCACCCGCCGCCACCGGCACTACGAAGAAGGCCAAGTCTGCGTCGTCTGCGAAGAAGCCGCGCGCCAAGCCTGCGCACCCGCGCACCTCTGAGATGGTGACGGCCGCCATCAAGAGTCTGAAGGAGCGCGGCGGGTCGTCGCTGCAGGCGATCAAGAAGTACATAGCCGCGCACTACAAGCTGGACGCGGAGAAGCTGGCGCCGTTTATCAAGAAGTACCTCAAGTCGGCCGTCGTGGCGGGCGAGCTGGTGCAGACGAAGGGGAAGGGCGCGTCCGGCTCGTTCAAGCTTGCCGGCGCCGGCGGCGGGGGGGCGGCCGAGGGCGGCAAGGCTCGTGCTGGCGGTGCCAAGAAGAAGCGCGCCGCTCCGGCCAGCAAGGAGAAGAAGGGCGCCCGTGCGGCCGGCGCAAAGAAGGCTGGTGGCGTGAAGGCGGCGACCGGTCGGAAGGCGGGCGCCGCCAAGAAGGCGTCTGCGGCGTCGGCCGCTCCCGCGGGTGCGAAGAAGGCGGCTGCGGCCAAGCCGGCCAAGGCCAAGTCGCCGTCGAAGGCGAAGAAGGCCGCCAAGGTTCCGACGAAGAAGCCGAAGGCGCCGCGCCCGAAGAAGGCGACGACGCCGTCTAAGGCGAAGGCTTCGCCCAAGAAGAAGAAGTAGAGTAGAGGAGAAAGAGATGGGAAAGGAAGGGTTTGGCGCTTGACTCCGTCGTCCCCACCCCCCGTCGTCGTCTAGTGGCGCGCAAGAGACGCGCGGCCCAAAACGGCCCTTCTCAGGGCCATCAAAGCACGTCGGGGAAGGTTTTGATTGTCGTGTTGCGTTTGGTGTGGGTGTCTGTCTGGCGTTTCTGTATGCCCGTGGGGATGCTGTTTGCGTGCCGCGGTGGTTGGATTGCGGGGGTCGGTGGCGGGTGTGGGCGGCGGTAGCGGTAAGCGGTGTTGTTGTTGTTGTTGTTGTTGTTGTTGTTGTTGTTGTCGTGGTTGATTGTCGCCGTGTTTGTGGCGGCGGCCGACGGTTGGTTTTCTGTCACGTTGTTTTGTTTGAATACGTTGGTTGGCTTGCCTGCGTTCGTTCTTCTCGGATGTCTGTCTTGTCGAGTCGTGTCTGGTCTTTGTTTTGTTCCTTTGTGTGTGTTATGTTTTGCAACGGGGGGCACGTTGAGATGTGGAAGGAGTCGGCGGGGATTTCGGTGGCGTGTAGAGCGAGCGAGCGCGCCTGCCTGGCCGTTGGCCGTCGGAGTGGAGTGCGGGGTTTTTTGTTTTCGAAACGAAAGCGGCGGCCGGCCAGCCACCCGTGCGGTGTGACGTCGGCCGTTGGGTATTGTGCGCTTGGAGCGCCGGGGAGGGATGATGTGTGATTGTTGCGCGCTGCTAGCAGGCAGGCAGGCAGGCAGGCAGGCAGAGTGAGCGGGTGTGGCGGACGGACGGGAAGTGGCGGTTTTTGTTTTTGGGTTGCGGGGCGAGAGGCAGGCGACCGACAAAGTTTGCTCGCGACGGAGAGATGTTAGTGGCCCTGAAAAGGGCCGTTTTTGTTTGTGCGGTGCGGTGCCGCGGCGCGGTTTAGGCGCGCTCGCCGCGGATGCGGCGCGCGAGCTGGATGTCCTTGGGCATGATGGTGACGCGCTTGGCGTGGATTGCGCACAGGTTGGTGTCTTCGAAGAGGCCGACGAGGTAGGCCTCGCTGGCCTCCTGCAGGGCCATGACTGCGGAGCTCTGGAAGCGCAGGTCGGTCTTGAAGTCCTGGGCGATCTCGCGCACTAGGCGCTGGAATGGCAGCTTGCGGATGAGCAGCTCTGTGCTCTTCTGGTAGCGCCTGATTTCTCGCAGGGCGACGGTGCCCGGCCTGTAGCGGTGGGGCTTCTTGACGCCTCCGGTGGCGGGCGCGCTCTTCCTCGCCGCCTTGGTGGCGAGCTGTTTGCGCGGCGCCTTTCCGCCGGTGGACTTGCGGGCCGTTTGCTTTGTGCGGGCCATAGCGGTAGCGGAGCGGCGTGCGTGGAGGTTAGGTGCGGCGCGGCGTCCGGTGCTGCCTTGACAACGGGCCCGCGCGCCTCCGTGCTGCGCTTATATGCCCTCGGTTGCGCGTGGTGGGGGGAGGGCGGGCCAGAGTCTATATAGGGGGGCGGCGGGCGCGCCGGGCGCAGACCGTAGCCGACTCGCCAGCCGCTGCAGCTGCTGTTTGTGCACGTTTTGCTTTGCCCGAGGAAGGAAGGATGACAGGCCGCGGCAAGGGAGGAAAGGGGCTCGGCAAGGGTGGCGCCAAGCGGCACCGCAAGGTGTTGCGCGACAACATCCAGGGCATCACGAAGCCCGCCATCCGCCGCCTGGCTCGCAGGGGCGGCGTGAAGCGCATCTCTGGTCTGATCTACGAGGAGACCCGCGGGGTGCTGAAGGTGTTCCTGGAGAACGTGATCCGCGACGCGGTGACGTACACTGAGCACGCCAAGCGCAAGACTGTGACGGCCATGGACGTGGTGTACGCCCTGAAGAGGCAGGGGCGCACCCTGTACGGTTTCGGCGGTTAGGCTGCGTCGCAGCGGGCGCTGGCCTTCCCGCGGCCGTGCTTGTGGGTGGGAGAGACTAGAAAACGGCCCTTTTCAGGGCCACCACACTGTTCGGAAGTTGAAAAGTGCGAAAGAGTCTGTGTTGTTGCTGCTGCGTGTGTGCGCTGTGTTGTTTGTTTGTTTCTTTCTCTCTTTCTTTCTTTGTTTCTTTCTTTCCGTTTGAGCGACGTGATGTGACTGGGAGGGGAGAAGGAAAGGAAACGTGTCATGTGGCTGGCTGTGTGTGGAGCTGCTTCGTTTGTGTGTCTTTGTATCGATCGCGACGGAGATGGCGGGCTGTGTGTTGTTGTGCGAGAGGCGGTGATTATTTGCTTGCGTGGTTTGGCTCTGTGTGTTTGCGGCGGCGTTGGGGTTTCCGAGGCAAGGCGTGTGGGCATAGGCGGCCGGATCAGCTGTTTCGTTCGTGTCGACGGCCGTTGCGCGCGGGAGTGGAGGGCGGTGTGTCGACACGCCTCCCTTTAACAATGGTCATTATTGCTGCCGTTGTCGTTTGGAAGGCGACTGCGACCGTGCAAAATGTGTGTGTGTGTGTGTGTGTGTGTGTGTGTGTGTGTGTGTGTGTGTGTGTGTGTGTTGGGCCACACGGGCTGTGTGGACGACAAGATGGCGGACGTGCGCCGGCGGCGGCTGTGCTGTGAAAGTGCAAAGTTAAAACAAAACAAGGTGCGGCGAGGACGACTGAAATTTTGCTTTGGACGTAGGTTTGTGTGGTGGCCCTGAAAAGGGCCGATTGTTGTGGGCCGAGCCGGCAAAGCGCGTTGCGTGCAGGGGAGCACGCGGCGCTGCGATTGCCTGGCCTCCTTTAGGCCTTCTTCTCGGTCTTCTTTGGCAGCAGGACGGCCTGGATGTTGGGCAGGACACCACCCTGTGCGATGGTGACGCCCGACAGGAGCTTGTTGAGCTCCTCGTCGTTGCGGATGGCAAGCTGCAGGTGGCGCGGGATGATGCGCGTCTTCTTGTTGTCGCGGGCCGCGTTTCCGGCCAGCTCGAGCACCTCAGCCGCGAGGTACTCCATGACGGCGGCGAGGTAGACGGGCGCCCCGGCGCCGACGCGCTCTGCGTAGTTTCCCTTGCGCAGGAGGCGGTGGATTCTGCCGACCGGGAACTGGAGCCCAGCCCTGCTTGAGCGGGACTTTGACTTGCCCTTGACTTTGCCTCCCTTTCCGCGTCCGGACATGGCGATGGGCTAGCGACGGTGCACACGAAACGGAAACGAAAACGACCGGTGCGAGCGGCAGCGAGTCGAGCAGCGGAGTGCGTGCCGGCGCAGCCGCGCGCTCGCACCTTTTGTACCCTGGCCTTCAGGGTGACTAGTGGTGAAGTGTTTGTCCTTGGACATTTACTTCGAATTGGGAATGTGTGATTGTTGTGTTGTGTCTTTACTTTTGCGGTATGTCTTGTGTGTTTATGTGCGTATTTGCTACTTATCTTGTACTGCCTGATCTATGGCGGTTTTTGGGTGATGATGTTGGCGAGTTGATGGGGGCTGAGAGAGGGTGATGTGATGGTGGGCGAGTGTGTGTTCAGTCAAAGAATATTGACCTGGGAGTTTTGTGACGCTTGATGGTGGGGTCATATTGACCCAGTGAATTGATGAGGGGGTTTGTTGACCTGCTGGCTGTTTCGTAGAACGCTTTAGCCAGGTCAGCAAAGCGCTGTTGTAGTCGAATTACGTCCGCAGACGCGTGTAGGTCGTCTGTGGGGAATCGGGAGGGGAGGTGTAAGGCTCGTTTGAGGGCCCTATTTTGAACCCTTTGGAGTTTGAGTACGTGCGTCTTGGCCGCATAGCCCCATACTGGGCACGCGTATTCCATTATGGGGCGTATGAGGGTGCAGTAGATGCGTACTCCTAGGTCTGCTGTTAGCGCACTACTGGTATTAAGGACTGGGTATAGTACGCTCAAGCGAGCGCTGGCTCGGCGGCGCAGGTCATCGATGTGCGCCTGCCATGTCAGCCTCTTATCTAAGGTCACCCCTAGATACTTTGCGGTGTTTCGCCAAGGGAGTTCTTGGCCGTTTAATCTTAGATTTAAGGGTGGTCGCCTGCGTGGTCCTCGCGGTCCTAATCGGCGCGTAATCACAATTGCCTGCGTTTTCCCGCTGTTAATTGTGATGCGCCACCTTTTGGACCATTCCTCTGTGGCGTTGAGAACTCTTTGGAGGCGTCTTGTGACCAGATCCCTGTTTGGGTTGCGGGTGAAAAATGCTGTATCATCTGCATATTGTGCAGTGTGCACCAGGGGTGAGGTGGGTGTGTCTGCCGTGTACAGGCTGTACAGGACAGGCCCTAGCACCGATCCCTGGGGCACCCCTGCACGTATGCGTCTTTTTGTTGACAGGGAGTTGTCAACCCTGACGGAAAATGTCCTATTCGAGAGATAGCTTTTCAGCAGCTTTACTATCGTCCCGGGGAAGCCTTGTGTGTATAGTTTGTACAATAACCCATTGTGCCATACGGAATCGAAGGCCTTGGCTACATCAAGTAGCACTATCCCACAGTAGCTTCTGCGGTTGAAGGCCTCGGTGGCTGCTTCAACAACTCTCATGATCTGTTGGGGGGCGGAGTGTTTCTGCCTGAATCCAAACTGGAAATCAGGCAGAACTTGCTCTCTGGAGATGTGTTGCTCAATAGGTGTGATTAGGAGGCGCTCGTAGATTTTACTGAGAGTGGGCAGAAGACTAATCGGTCTGTAGTGCTGTGGGAATAATGGGTCCTTACCGGGTTTAGCTATCGCGACCACCTCCGCGTGTTTCCAGCACGCTGGAAACTCGCGGGATCGAGTAATCTCGTTGAAGACGTTCGCGATGTGTGTGATTGCCAGTGGCGGGAGGTTCTTAACTAACTGGTTTGTGAGCCGGTCGTGGCCTGGGGCCTTTTTGTTGGGCAGGGACCTAATGACTTTTGCCACGTCTTCTGGGGCGAAAAGTGGAGTGTGTTCATTCTCGTCGTCTTCAGCTGCAAGGAATACTGCAAGCTGCTGACGGACTATGATTTCGTGGTCCTCGTCCTGCGCCTCTGCTGGTTGAAACTGTTGTTCGAACGAGTCGGCGAGCGCGTTGGCCTTGTCGACAGGGCTGAAGACAAGGCTTCCACGCTCGCCGTGCAGAGGTGGCATACGCGCGCGTGTACGTGTGAATTGCTTGGTAGCTTGCCATAGGCTGTTGTCGTCTACTTTGAGGGCTGATAGGCGGGCAGACCATTGCTGGTTGCGGTGCTCATTGAGTGCTACTTTCAACTCTCTCTGTAGACGGTTGAGCAGCCTCCTAGTTGCCGGATTTCTTGTTATTTTCCATTCTTTTGCGACCCTGTTTTTGTGCCTAATTTGCGCAAGCAGGTGCTCCGGGAGTTGTATTTGAGGAGGAGGGCCTTCCCGCTGCCGGGGTGTGGCCTCCTCAGCAGCCTGCAGGATCGTGTTGGTGAGGTCTTTAAGCGCCTGTTCTGCAGTATCTGCAGTTGGAGGCGGGGCGCGAGCTATTTCAGAAGCGACATTTACCTGAAAGTGCTCCCAGTTCGTGTGCTTATTCGACACCTGGTGTTGTGGGAGAGCTACCCTTTCTCCCACGTCGACCTCGATTATAACTGGGTTGTGATCGGAGGACATTCTATTTATTGTTCTCGCAGTCACGAAGCCTGTTATTCTCCTTGTGAGAGCTATGTCAAGGACGTCTGGCCGGCCTCCGTTTTTAGGGAAGTGTGTCGGCTCTTCAGGGCCCCAGACGTCGAACTGGTGGTCTCGCGCGAGTCGCTGCAGTTGACGACCGGCTCTGGTCGTGAGTCTAGAATGCCAGTCTGCGTGTTTTGCATTGAGGTCTCCTCCTATTAGGAGCTTGCCTCTGATTTGTGCTAGTGCGGGAATGTCGTCCTCATCTAAGGTTGGGGTCGGTTGGCGGTAAGCTGCAACGACTGTGAGGGGGCCTGTAACTGTGGCTATTTCCACGGCTACCGTTTCTAACGAGCGGGTAGCTGGGGGGAATATCTGGTGATGGGGGATCCCTCTCTTTACGTATATGGCCACCCCGCCTCCTGCGGTTGGCCTGTCTCGTCTGTAACTGTTATAGTTTGGGACTGCCGCTTTTACTCCCGGTTTTAGGTGTGTTTCTGACATCATGCAAACGTCGATATTAAGCTCCTTCATGAGCTCTCGGAACTCCATGACTTGGTTGAAGATGCCGTCTGCGTTAAAGACGCACATTTTCAGACCTTGGATATGGGGGCGTCTATCCATGTTTGGCTGTTGTTGTTGCTTGGGAAGTCGCTGAGGGATGCGACTGCTTAACTGCTGCTTGTAGGGCGGCGAGGATCTGTGCATTTTGCTGCTGAATCTCCCGCATCATCTGCGCGAGAAGATTCAGAGTTTGGGACATGACTCCCAGCACAGGATCGTCTGTGGAGGGCGAGGGCGCAGCTTCGCTCAGACTTTGAGTGACAGGATGTCTGCCAGCGGTCTGACGGTCCGCGCCCCCTGCCCGCCGCAGACTGGTCTTTGGGGCAGGGGTTAGGACTTCCCTAGGGTATTCTCCGTCGTCAGGGATCTGGTCAAGGAGAGGAGTGTCCTGGGTTGTTTCCGGGGAGCGTCGGCCGCAAGATTCCGGTCCCATCTCGGCCGGCAGAGGGGCGCTACTGCGCGCCTCAGTGTCGGCCGCGATGTTTGCGAACGTCGCGGCGGTCGTCACCTCCCGGGATTTGCCTCTGTAGGGCGGCCTATCTCGTCTTGTGATTTCAGGTCGGTTTGGGGGTTTAGCTTGGGGTTTGTTTGGGGGTGCATTCGTGCCTCGATAGCGTTGGGCGTAGTTCTTATGAACCCTGCATCCCAGGTAGCTGGCGGTGTGCCCTTCGCCGCATAGCGCACACTTTATTCTTGGGTCTTCTATTTTAATTTGACAGGTCCTGGAGTCGTGTCCCTCCGCACACTTCCTGCATCGTACAGGCATGTCGCAGTGTGAGGCCACATGTCCCAGTCCCTGGCACCTAAAGCATTGTTGAGACCGATTTTTCTTTTTTAACAGTTCGGTGGTTATGGGTATCTGCAGGACACTCCTCATAGGCTTTTTGTTTATCGGTATGTCTGGCATTACGGCGAGGTAGAGGGGCCACTTGTTATTAGAACCGGGTGGTTTCATTTGTGTGACTGTTTTAACATCGAAATTTTGGCGGATCAGGTCTTCTTTTATCGCTGAGGGCGATAGTTTGCGCGGTAGGTCGCGGATAACTATATTTAGGTTCCTGATCCTTTCGGTCGGGAAAGTGTAGTGCGGAACTTTCTTATCACTCAAAAGTTGTTTTACCGCCATGTATTCGTCCATGGAGTGGAGGGTGAGCTTTATTTTGTCACCCCCTGCCGGTTTGGCTTTGAATCTATCACCTACTGCGCTCTTCACTAGATCATAGAGCTCTTTGTAGTCCTTGTCAAATTCAGCAACGATTGGGGGGAGGTATGCTCGTTTCTGCGAGCCCACTGGTGGTTGGAGTGGCGCATCATTGGTCGTGGGTTCGTCGTCTATGGCGGAAAAACGGTTAGATGTTGGTGCCGCTTCCGTGGCCGGCGGGGGTGTGGGTTGGCGGATGGTTTTTCTGGCTAGTTGAAAGCCGTCACCTTCACCGCTAGTAGCGGTTTCCCCGATCTCGTTTTCCTGCTCCTGCCTGGACTCATCGATAACCAGAGGGCTATCTGATTCGGAATCGTGTTCCTTTTGTTTGTTCTCAGCTTCCGGAGATTGGCTGGAAGCTTTGAGTCGCTTTACGAGGTTTTTACGCCTGCCTCGGTTCTTTTTCTGGGTCCTGGAAAGTTTAACTTTAGGGGACGGTGGGAGGGTGGATTTGAGGTTGGGAGTGGTTTTGCGGGTAGGTTTGGGTTGGGCTTTGGAAGAGGGTTTCGGGAGAATTTTTACTGGGAGACGATTCCCTTTTTCACGCCTGCGGGACGCAAGATAAGGGAGGAGGTTATTCTGTGCGTTTTCTAGTAGTAGTCTGTCAACGTCTGGATTTGGGGAATTAGTGGCGCTGCTCATACTGACAATGAAAGACGTAGTGCTGGTTTGTTGTTTGACGGCGTTAGGCGCCCTATTGATCTCGTTGGGGGCGGAAGTGGAAGCAAAGTCGAGGGCTGCCTTGGGTATGCCAGACGCCGCCTTCGTTGCCGACACCGTTAGGTTTCCGGCGGCTGTGCTTGGCCCTAACAAACTGGCAGGCGCGGGACACTGGCCAGTGACCAGGCCCTGACCTGCAGAGTCCCTAACACTCGGGGGAGCAGAGCATGGCTCTGCGGCAGCAGAAGTACCCGAACCGCCCGGAAAAGCGGCCCGCGACATCGAGGAGACGACATCGACGCCGCCAGCAGCGAGCTGCTGGGACCCCGAATCGTCACCGCAGATTGAAACCGCACACGACAATTTGCTCATCGTGCAGCCTGACCGTGCTGCGCTTCGACGTGTGCACCCGTCAACGCTTTAATAAAAGCGAAGCCGAAGAAGCACCTGGATTGTCACCCGTGCAAGCGGGGGCCTATGGCTTTGCGTAACAGACGCACGGAGACTAGCTCAACGTTCGACTGCCGCTCGGCGAGTGCCGGCGCGCGCGGCCTCCTTTCGTCTGGACTGGGTGTGGAACATCCCAGGCTATCGTGAACGTAGGGTTTACCTAGAGGCATTTCCTACCAAGGCTGCAGGGTGTGGTTGGCGGTGGTCAGCGCGTATGATATCTTGAAGTCGCTGAGAGGAAGAAGTGGTGGTGAGTCTTCTGGGCTGACCTGATTATTCGATCAGGGCAACGGGCCGCCTGTAGTGGTCGTGATGGTCATTATGTCGTCCTAACCTCCGGACGAGGGGATTGTCTGAAGTGCGGGTGGCAGTATAAAACCGGCGCGCTGCGTCTTTAAATCTCTCCCGGACGAGGGGTTCCTCAGCCGCCTGATGGAGGGGGCGATGAGGGAAATCACGCGGCACATGGTAAACTCGGCGCAAGAGCTTGTTTTGTAGTTGCTGGAGCCTCTGAATATGGGAGGGGGCAGCATTGCCCCAGACTTCACAGGCATAGTCCATAACCGGACGAATGCACGTGCGATAGATATGCAGTCCGTTGGCGACAGGGAGCGAGGAAGTTTCGTTGAGCATGGGGTACAATGCCCCAGCCCTCTGAGATGTCTTCCGGTGTACAGCGGTGACGTGAGGCTTCCATGTCAGGGTGCGATCGAGAATGACCCCAAGGTAGGTAGCAGTCGTGGTCCAGGTGATGGCCTGATTACAAAGCACCAGGGGCGGCACGTCAGGTGGGAGACGGCGAGTGAGGAGCATCGCCTGAGATTTGGTGGCGTTGAAGCCGATCCGCCAGTCGGCGGCCCAGCGCTCGAGGTCCTGCAGAGCAGCTTGCAGACGTCGGAGGACGGCGTCGATGTTGCGATGGCGCGAGAAAAGGGCCGTGTCATCAGCATAGATGGCACGACCAACCCTCGGGGAAATCGGCAGGTCAGAGGTGTAGACAGCATACAATATCGGTCCCAGAACACTCCCTTGTGGCACTCCAGCAAGGACCGGGCGAACAGAGGAAGTCGTGCTGCCAACTCGGACGACAAATGTACGGCCCTCAAGGTAGGTGCCAAGTAGGCGGACGAAGCACGAAGGGATGCCGAGATGGAACAACTTGAAGAGCAGGCCGTGGTGCCAGACGGTGTCAAAGGCCTTGGACACATCAAGCAAGACAAGGCCGCAAAACTCCCGATTGTTGAACGCCAGTGTCGCCTCCTCGACGACGCGGAGCAACTGTTGGGTGGTGGAGTGGTGCTGGCGGAAGCCAAACTGTTCCCGAGGAATGATGTTGTCCTGGTGAAGCAGCCGGCCGAACCTAGAGAGGAGGATCCTCTCGAAAACTTTGCTCAGCGTCGGGAGGAGACTAATGGGGCGATAATGCTCCGGTACTGTCCTGTTTTTGCCCGGCTTCGGGACCGCCACAACGACAGCCTTCTTCCAAGCTTCTGGGTACTGCAGTTGGTGAAAGACGGCGTTGAAGAGAGCGACCACGTACAGGATGGCAATCCTGGGCAGCATGCGGAGGACTCTCCCGTCAACGTTGTCGTGCCCCGGGGCCTTCGTCTGGGGAAGCCGGCGAAGATGGTCAGTGACCTCCCTTTCCGACGTTGGCACAATGGTGGCGTCACCGTGGTCGCCGTGGAGGAAGGCAGCAAGTCTGGTCTCAACTGTGCGGACGTTCTCGTTGTCGACCGGCGCCGCAAGGGGCCGGAAGTTGGCCTCAAAAGTCGTCGCCAGGGCCTCGGCTTTAGCGGCGGGCGTGTAAGCAGGTCCATCGGTAGTTGTGAGCGGCGGCATGTGTGGGCGATGCCGTGTGAGGGAACGGACCAACTCCCACGTGTCGGCCCCAGGATCAACTGAGGCAAGCTTCTCCTCCCACCGGCGGATACGGTGAGCAGCAAGGGCAGCCTTGATGACGCGGCGGAGATGATTGATGCGCCGCTTCAGCACCGGCTGGCGTGTTTCATGCCAAACTCTGTTGAGACGGTTTCGTTCTCGGATAAGGTCCCTTAAGTCGGCAGGGAGTGCTGGAGCGGCCACTGAAGAAACCCGTGGAGGCGGGGTGGAGTCAGCAACAGCCGTGGTGAGAGCCGCAGTCAGGGTGTGAAGAGCAGCATTAACATCCGTGTCCAGTGGAGGTGACTCATCTGGGAGGCGTTGCAGAACAAGCTGCCGGAAGCGCGGCCAGTCGGTCTTCCGGGTGTCGAGCTTCGCCGCTGGTGGAAGCGGAGTGACATGTAGTCGAAAGAGCACCGGCAAGTGGTCGGAGCTCAAGGCGTGCAGAACGTCGGGGGTGACAAACCAGTCGACACCCTTGACGAGACAAATGTCCAAAACGTCGGGAGCAGAGCCGTTCGAAGGGTAGTGCGTCGGCTCAGCAGGTCCATACACAGAAGCTCGTGCCCTCTCAGCGGCGTGATAGAGCCGCCTCCCACTGACGTTCAGCGTCCGAGAATTCCAGAGCGGGTGCTTGGCATTCAGGTCTCCGGCGAGGAAGAGCTTGACCCCAGCACGAAGGAGAGTGTCAGCATCATGGACGGTGAGGTGGCCTCGTGGCGGACGGTACACGGAGAGAAAGATGACCGTTCCAAGGGACGTCTCCACTGCAACGGCCGTGGCTTCACAGGAGTCCAACCTCGGCAGAGGGACACGATAGTGTCGGAGTGTCCGCTTGACACAGATGGCTGTCCCACCGCCAGCCGTCAGCCTGTCGTCGCGATAGCAGACGTAATTCGGTGCGTTCGCTCGAAGTCCAGGCTTGAGATGGGTCTCGGTGAGGAGACACACATCCACGCTGTAATCCTGGAGGAACTGCCGGAATTCGAGAAGCGCAGGAAAGAGGCCATTCGCGTTCCACGTTACAGCCGTGAAGGTCTGGTGGCGCCTAAGGTTGTGAGCCATGGCCAGCGGATGCGATCGCCGTGGCAGTGGGGAAACTTCGGAGGGCTGCATGGACTGCAGCAGTGATGGCGGTCGGCAGCTGAGTGCCGGCGCAGCCGGGGTGGGGGTGCTTTATGGGCTCGGGTGCGGCGGCCGGTTGCGCGCGCGCCCCATTGGTCGGCGGCCGCAACAGGGCGAGCTGGTAAAGGTGCGGCGGCGGCTGGCGGCGGGTGCCACTGTGTGGGGAGACGCTGACTAGAGCGGAGCGCTTGCTACTGGTGTTGCTGCTGCCGTACGTTCGTTCGAGATGCCGCCCAAGACTAGCGGGAAGGCCGCCAAGAAGGCTGGCAAGGCGCAGAAGAACATTTCGAAGGGCGACAAGAAGAAGAAGCGCAAGAGGAAGGAGAGCTATGCCATCTACATCTACAAGGTGCTGAAGCAGGTGCACCCTGACACGGGCATCTCGTCGAAGGCGATGAGCATCATGAACAGCTTCGTGAACGACATTTTCGAGCGCATTGCGGCCGAGGCTTCTCGCCTGGCGCACTACAACAAGCGCTCGACCATCACGTCCCGCGAGATCCAGACCGCTGTGCGGCTGTTGCTGCCTGGCGAGCTGGCCAAGCACGCCGTGAGCGAGGGCACGAAGGCGGTGACCAAGTACACGAGCTCCAAGTAAGGAGGTGGCTCTGGAATGGAAGGAAGGAAGGATGGAGAAGGCTCCTCCGTTGCGAGAGCGGCAAAACGGCCCTTTTCAGGGCCACCAACTTGCCTTTTGCGGGAAGGGCGGAATTGTTGTTGTTGTTGTTGTTGTTGTTTGTGTGGACGGCTGTGATGTATGTGTGCATTTTGATTGTGGGTGGGGGGGGCGCGTCAAAGCGTGTTGCGGGGTACGGCCACGAGGTTGGTCGCCGTGGCGTGGAATGGTGGCACGCCTCGTTGGAGTGGTTTTGACCCATTGGTGTTGGTGTTGGTGTGTGTTACCTGTCTGCGAGGGGGGACAGTGCGATCGGCGACTTTTGTGTCACCGTAACGACGGCCGTTTGCGGGTTTGTTTTTTTTTTTTTTGCACATCATACATGGCGAGGGTGAAATGTGAAATGTTTTTGTTTGGTTTGTTTTTTTTTTCTTTGCCGCCCACTATTCCCTTTGCTGTACGCCGAGTTTGACAATGGTGCGACGTAACTGCAGCGTGGAGGTGTGTGAGTGACGTTGAAATGAACGTGCCATTAAGACGCATTGTTGTTGTATTGTACTGTACGTGTACGGCGACACGCACGATGATGTACCATTCGACTCTGATTTTTGATAGCCGTGTCTGACTGATTGCGTACGACGCACGCACACCGATGTCGTCATTCAAGATGCACGCGTGTCCAGTGCAGTACAGTAAGCGCGACGCTAGACGACGACGACGACGACGACGACGACGACGACGACGACGGCGGCGGCGGTCGTCGTCGTTTGTTTGGCGAATGTCTGTACACGTGTTTGTCTGTGTCCATCCGGTATGTATTTGTTTGTTTGAAAGTGTTTTGTGTGTCGGTGACGTGGTCCGATCCGTCGCCCCCTGAGTAACTGTCGATCGGCGCGATAGACCGGCGTCACGCAACTGAACCGAAGTCTTGGGCACACCCGTCATACTGTTGTACACCGTCGCGCTGAGAACGGTAACGAAAGGTTGACTTTGATCGGTCGAATGTGTGGGCAGAACGTGAGGAATGAGGCAAGAGTGCAAGGAGGGGGGGCAAAAGAGAGAGGAAGGGAAAAAGGGGAGAAACGCATTCGTAGAGCAACGGAACGTTCCCGTGTCGGAGGCGTATTGGAGCCGCACTGAAATGCGTTTAACGGCGGCGCGGCTGCAAGTGTCTGCCGTGGTGAACGTTACCTTTGACGGCTGCATTGGGCTTTGCTTTCGCTTTCGCTTTCCCGGATGTACGTAACGTTTGTTGATATGGTTCTGAGGAAGAGTGTATGACAGTGCCGTGCCGTCCATGTTCGTGTGCCCTCCCATTGTGTGTATGCTATTGTCTGTGTACTTGAATGATGTATGTAGGTGTTAGTGGACATGTTTTACCAGTGGGGGGAAATGGATCGTCGATAGTTGCCGTCACTCTGTCACGGTCGAGATGACGCACCCTCCGTACAGAAAGGTGTCGAGAAAGTGAGTGTGTGTGTGTGTGTGTGTGTGTGTGTGTGTGTGTGTGTGTGTGTGTGTGCGCGTCCGTGAATTGGCAGTGTTTGGAGGTGGGCGTGCCCTGCATGTGGCCCGGAAGGCTGTTCGTTTGGCGGTAGTGTTGTGTGGACAGGGGAGGGGCATGCGTAACGCTGCTGGCATGGCATTTCGGGAGATGGGAGGGGGCAAACGAGGAAACGAGGAGCGGCGGCCAAAGACGGGACGGGGAGGGGCGCGGTGTGGGTGGCTTGCGCCTGTGCTCGGCGTTGTGGTTTGTGCAAAAGAGGAGGAGAAAAACAATGAGTTGCCAGGGAGGGGAGCGGTGTTGTGTTGTGGTTGTCGTGGTGTAGCCGCAGACGCGGCTGTCAGTGAACGTGGCGAGACGGACGGATGCGCGGAGGGGCGGGGGCGGCGCATTTCGCCGGTGCCGTGCCGTGCCATGCCTGAAAGCCGCGTGGTCGCTGTGTTGTTGGTGGCGTGGGGGCGAGGAGAGTACCGTACGGGTGTGCTTGTGCGCCGGAAATGGCACACTGCGCCTGCCCGTCTTGGAGGCTGATGGCTGTGGTGTGGAAATGGGGCGCGGTGATGTTGAAGCAGAAAAGAAACCAAGAAAACGGAAGGCGTGATGCGGCGGTGGTGGTGAGAGCGGGAAAAACAAAACAAAAAAAAAAAAAAGAAGGAAAAACAACAAGAAACAAAAAAGAAAACAAAAAGTCTATCAATATTAAAATGTAAATGGAAATGGAAATGGACCCAGGTATAACCTCCCTGCACAAATAGCAGAGAGTCCGATGGTAATAAAAATGTGCCAGAATGTTAACGTCCCTACAAAAGAAACCCAACGATAATATTAATGAAAGAATGAACCGTATGTAACATTGCAACAGACACAATGAAACCTGATAAATTGTATAAGGGCAGCAGCGTTGACCTTTGGCCCTGTATTCAGAATAAAAAGAGCCAAAGATTGTTACCCCAATGAAAAAGACACTGAAACACGTATGTAACATAGCAGCGATGGCGAGACATTGTAGCATCTGTGACCAGAGAGTTTGCGCTGGACTGCGCGAGTGTTGCGAGCGGTTCTCAGTCAGTCAGTCAGTCAGTCGTTGCGAGTCTGTAGCTCTGTGTAGTTGAGGGCTGTACTCTGTCAGTAGTCGTCGCGTGCAGTACGCTAATAGTCGTCATGCAGAGCGGTCGGTCAGTAGTAGGAGCCGAGTGCGGTTGTGTGATGTAGGCGGTCGGCAACACTGGTCAAGATGGTGAATAAGGTATACTGTTAATTAATATAATCATTAGATAATGAAAAATTTTATTTATTGTAATTATTCTCCAACAAGTTCCCCAATAATAATGTTTATTTCAAAAGCATTTTTCAAACATTTAATTTTTTATTGAACTAAAGAGTTCGTTGCACTTCACATTTCATTCCACTTCTTTGAAGAAAAATTTCACTAAAATCACAAAAAAAGAGAATATTATTATTTGCAATGCAGTTCCTCCAAGCGCTGCGCAACAACAAGAGCAGAAATGTGACATCCATTTATTCGGAGGTAAGACTTTAATTCTGATTGTTTTGCACAGGGCCAAAGACCGATATTTCGGTTTAATTGAAGTTTCTTGTCACTGAACGGACTTTAAATGTTGTGAAGAATTTATATTTGAGTCAGATTGCGAATTTCACATTTTTGTTGCCATTTTCAATACCTCTCATTGTGGGCGAGGTTACAATTAGCGCAATGTCCATTAGCATCCGTAAATAACATTGTCCATTATTTTAAAATTTGCGGGGAGGTTACAACACACACAAAAAAAAAAAAAAAAAAAAAATTTGCATTTATATCCGCTCCTCAATTGTAGATACCCCTTACACAGCTGTGTGCAATGAATGAGTGCTGGCTGGTAATTAATTGCACTCCTTGGAGGGAAATGCCATAGGAAGTAGTCTTTAAAAAGTGAATGTTTTTCGTTAAAAGACAAAAGGTACTTTAGAAAAAAGTAATAGTGGGGCTTTTGTTGTTGAACAAAATAAGTACAATGAACATACGTTATCAGATTTGCGCAATGCAGCTTCACACTACCTTTTGATTATAACACAATATACTATACATCGTCCCGAACCGTGACCAGAGTCGCGAGACGAGCAGAGCACGCCGCCGACGCCCGCTCAGTACAACCGTCCACCCGCTACTACTGTCGACCGACTACTACCTCTCCCGACTCGCGCTACAATATATATAACAACTGTTCCTGGCGACCCGGTGCGTGCCACTACTGTCGTCTGGCGCGGTCCAAGCGCCGACTAGCAACGATAAATAACTCTCTGGTCAGACAGAGATGCTGTCATGCCTCGCCATCGCTCTGGTAATGAATACATACGTGTTGCAGCGTGCGTACCACCGGAACACGCAGTGGCGGAGCCAAAGACTGTGTTGTCGAGGTCGAGTGCGAGCGGGAAGAGAGGCAGCGTCGGCACGGAGATGCAAGCGAGCGCGAGACGCACGGGGGCTGCGGCGTGGCGCGTTTGCGGTCGGCGCCTTTGGTGGCAACGGCCGGGACAAGCAGCGGTGTATGGTGTGGTGCGGGGCGGACAGGGGCGGCGGTGGACGGGGAGGAGGCGGCGCGACGACGGCATGGGGGCGAAAACGGGACGGGGGACGGCGGATGCTGAGAGGCGTCACGCGCGGACAGGACACAGACACAGAGACACACAGATTGGAAAGGGAGGGTGCGCGGTAGTAGTTGGGAATGTGCGTACCGTGCGGGATGGGAGTGGGCGAGGAACACGGTCGTGGCCCCCTGTTTTTTGGGTGCGTGTGATGACGTCGGTGTGTTGTGGGAAGGGAAGGTGCTGTGGCGGCGGCGCGTAATGGGCGTAGGCCGAAAAGAGAAAGGAACGTGGGCAGTGTGTTGGCAAGCGTCGGTTCGACTGCGACGTTGATGGGCAGGGCAAGGTTAATGGTGGTAGGAGTAGGCGTGTGGGCGCAAAAAATCTGCCGCTGCAGGCGGTGCCGTAACCGCCATGGCGGGAAGGAGAGAGAGAGGGCCAAAGAAAGAAAGAAAGAAAGAAAGAAAGAAGAAAACAAAAAAAAAAACAAAAAAAAAAAGGAGGCGGGGGCGAAAGTGGAGAGGCGGTGGTGTGAGAAGGGCGGGGGCGGAAGGAAGGCAGGAAGGACAAGAGGCGAGGCGACGGCTTGCTTTGTGTATCGGTCGGTCTCTGGCTATGCTTCGTTTTCTGCAGCAGGGTCGGTGCGCGGCGTGGCTCGCGGCAGTGGGAACGCCTGGTGGCTGGACGGCCAGCAATGCGGTTGGATGGGCGGCCACAGCACCGCACCTGTGCCCGAGGAGGAGACGCTGGCGGCGGGCCCTGAGGTGAGGCCGGCTCGGCTGGGGCTGTGGATGTGTAGGTGTGCGCCGCTGCTGCAACAACGAGTAAAACGCGAGAAGAAGGGATGGCGGTAGAGAGAGAGAAAAAAAAAAAGGTCGTGTTGTGTTGATGCGCAGGCAGACGCGTACAGAGAGACGAGCCCGGTCTGCAGCAGGGTGTGGCCGTGCCGAGTGCAGAGCAGCGGCGGCTCGGTTCGGTTCGGTTCGGCCCGGCCCGGCGGGCCGCGCTGTTGTCGCGGACGTGAGCGCCCCCTGGCGGGTGGCCGGAGGCGGCGCGGCGTGTTGGACGTGTGGCTGGTGGCAGTGCACAATTTGCGAGTGGCTGGCGGTGTGGTGTGGCGGTTGGCGCGTCGGGCGGCGGAGAGAGAGAGAGAGAGAGAGAGAGGGAGGAGAGGTATGTGTTGCGGGCGCCCTTTGCTGCGCTGCGTCGTTGCGTGTGCCGTACAGGGCGGGCGCTTGTCGACTGTGTGGGCGGTGTGGCGAATTGGCGTGAAACGGCTGCCGAGAGGTGTGTGGTAGCGAGCCGGTCGTTGTCAGTGCGAAGGGGAATGTGCGTGCGTTTGGCGGTTTCGGTGTGCTTTTTGCGGCGTGAGAGTGGGAATTAGTGGGGCCGGCTGTTGTGTTGGTTCCTTGTGTCTTGTGTCGCGTAGCTTGATGGCAACGTGGAAGGACGCCGGTTTCGTTTCGAGCCTTGCGTGTGGTTGTCGACGTTGACTGGTTGGCGTGTGCCGATGCACGTGCATGTGTGGGTCGCGAGTGCGTTTTTGGCTGTGTGTGTGTGTGTGTGTGTGTTTTGGGGGGGAAGGGGGAGGCGGTGGTGAAAGTGCAGTCGTTGCCACGGGCGTCGTCGGGTGGGGCTGGGGCTGTGCGTCGTGGCGGAAAGGTGGTAGGTTGCGGGAAGCGAGCCCGTCGTTGACGGTGTCGCGTGAGTTGTGAATCGAGTGGGGCGCGGGGCGCGGGACAGGAGCAGCGTGCCGCTGCGTCGTGGTCGTCAGCAGAGGCTGTGCGTGTGCTTGTCCTTTTTGTGGGCGGTTCGTGCGAGGCGTTTTTGTTTTGTGTTGCCCTAGTTGTTAGTTTATTTTGTTTGTGTTTGTTATTTTGAGACGACAACTGGTTGGTGGCGTGCGCGCGAAGTGGCGGTGTGCGCTTCCCGTGTCGTTTGTGTTGTTTTGTTTTTGTTTTGTTTTTTTTTTGCACTGGGCCCCGGGGGGTGGGTGGGTGGGTGGGTGGGTGGGTGGGTGCGTGCGTGCGTGTGTGTCGATTGCCGGCTGGCGAAAGGTGCGCCATCGGCGGGGTGGGTCGCCGGCACAAGTAGAGGCGGCGGCGTTGTTGCTGTTGTTGTGTGGTGTTTGTTTTGTTCGGCTGTGTCGGCGAGCTGTGTTGCGGTGCGTGTGAATGGTGGTGCGAAAGTGCTGGCGTTGGGGCTGCGACTGCGACGGCGGCGAGCCGCGGGCGCGCATGATAGTGATGTTGTGAACAGCGGCTGTGTACGGTAGTGGTGTTGTTGTAGCACGACGTGCATCCGGGCCGGCGCGGAAAGCGCAGTTGCGGGCGGTTGCCCTTCGGTGCCAGCCATGTCGCGTGAGCGGCGGGTTGCTCTGGTGTCGACACGTGGTGCTCTGGGTTGTTGTGTGGTGCCCTTTGGCCGGTGGGGGTGGTTCGCGTGTGTCTCGTTCGCGCTCGGTATCTGGTCGTGGTCGTGCTGCTCCCCCGTCTGTCGGCGGTTTTCGACGTCGTCTGTACGTTTTTGTTCGTTTGCGGCGTGCCTGCCGACGTCGCCCCGTCGCGACCTTTCAACCGAAAGTGTGGCGCCCGAAGGTGAACGAACGTAACCCTGACCTCGGCGCTTTACGCTGAGCCGAGCGAACCGAACCTAACCTGTGGTGTGGCGAGGTGAGCTCAGCCTGTGAGCCCCTAACGTCTACGTACGGTAAGCTGTCCGGCTCACGCCTCACGTTTGAACGCTTTTTTAACCTACGTTTGACGCTTCTTAACCTAGCACTGACCCCTTAACCTAACGTGTAACCTAACCTAACCTAACCTAACCTAGCCTAGCCTCTGACGCCTGACGTGTTTGAATGCTTAACCTAAGTTTGACGCTTAACCTAACCCAAGTCCCCTTAACCTAACCCATGTCCACCTAACCTAACCTAACCTAACCTAGACGTGTAAACGTAATGTGTAACGCGTAACGTGTAAGGTCGGCTGGCGTGTGTGCTGACGGCAGATTGGGTTGGTCTGTAGATTCGGATTGCGGTTTGCCTCGGTCGAGGGGTTGGGTCGGAAGCGGCGAGGGGCGGCGGCGCCTGTTGCGCAGGCGGCGTCCGTTTGCGGCGGGCAATTGTTGAGAAACGGCTGTGAATGTTGGCGGGCGAGAGGAGGAGGACGGCGCGCGATGTGGCCCGACGGCTGCGGGCCGATCGGGAAACGGCGGGAGGGCGACGGAAGGCGTTGGGGCGGCGGAGGCGCGTTTGCACGGCCGTCATCGCCGCACGCCTCGGCTTGTGTGGCTGTGGCGCCGGCCGCGCTGGCCGGGCTGCCGCGGCGACGGTGTGGGAGTTTTGCCGAAGGTTTGGCCATTGTGTCGGGTCGTCGGCTGGGGCTGTGGGGGCGGCATTTGGGCGGGGGCGGCGATTCTCGGCGGGCCGACCCAGGCTGTAGCGCGCGGTAGCTGCAGTTTGGCCGTGGTTTGCGGCGCTGCCGTGGCGACTGGTTGGCGACTGTGGTGTGGCTGTGTGTAGCCCCATCCTCGGTGGTTTGAAAGGCGCGGGCGGTTGTGGCGCAGGTTTGGGGCTGCTCCGCACAGGCTGTCGGACGTTGGGCGGTAGCAAGCGCGGGAGGCGCGGCGCGGCGGCGCGCAGAGTGGCGGCCGCTCTCTCGGCCGTCCGCGCCCGCCCGCGACACTGGCTGGGCCCTTGTGATTCTCTGCTCCGCTGCTGTGCTGTGCTTGCGTGCCTGCCGTCCCGCTCGCTCTCGCTCTCGCTGTGTGTTACGCGCGTCGTCGAAATGGCAGATCAGGCGGCTACGAACGAGACTGCTGCGGCACCCGCCGCCACCGGCACTACGAAGAAGGCCAAGTCTGCGTCGTCTGCGAAGAAGCCGCGCGCCAAGCCTGCGCACCCGCGCACCTCTGAGATGGTGACGGCCGCCATCAAGAGTCTGAAGGAGCGCGGCGGGTCGTCGCTGCAGGCGATCAAGAAGTACATAGCCGCGCACTACAAGCTGGACGCGGAGAAGCTGGCGCCGTTTATCAAGAAGTACCTCAAGTCGGCCGTCGTGGCGGGCGAGCTGGTGCAGACGAAGGGGAAGGGCGCGTCCGGCTCGTTCAAGCTTGCCGGCGCCGGCGGCGGGGGGGCGGCCGAGGGCGGCAAGGCTCGTGCTGGCGGTGCCAAGAAGAAGCGCGCCGCTCCGGCCAGCAAGGAGAAGAAGGGCGCCCGTGCGGCCGGCGCAAAGAAGGCTGGTGGCGTGAAGGCGGCGACCGGTCGGAAGGCGGGCGCCGCCAAGAAGGCGTCTGCGGCGTCGGCCGCTCCCGCGGGTGCGAAGAAGGCGGCTGCGGCCAAGCCGGCCAAGGCCAAGTCGCCGTCGAAGGCGAAGAAGGCCGCCAAGGTTCCGACGAAGAAGCCGAAGGCGCCGCGCCCGAAGAAGGCGACGACGCCGTCTAAGGCGAAGGCTTCGCCCAAGAAGAAGAAGTAGAGTAGAGGAGAAAGAGATGGGAAAGGAAGGGTTTGGCGCTTGACTCCGTCGTCCCCACCCCCCGTCGTCGTCTAGTGGCGCGCAAGAGACGCGCGGCCCAAAACGGCCCTTCTCAGGGCCATCAAAGCACGTCGGGGAAGGTTTTGATTGTCGTGTTGCGTTTGGTGTGGGTGTCTGTCTGGCGTTTCTGTATGCCCGTGGGGATGCTGTTTGCGTGCCGCGGTGGTTGGATTGCGGGGGTCGGTGGCGGGTGTGGGCGGCGGTAGCGGTAAGCGGTGTTGTTGTTGTTGTTGTTGTTGTTGTTGTTGTTGTTGTCGTGGTTGATTGTCGCCGTGTTTGTGGCGGCGGCCGACGGTTGGTTTTCTGTCACGTTGTTTTGTTTGAATACGTTGGTTGGCTTGCCTGCGTTCGTTCTTCTCGGACGTCTGTCTTGTCGAGTCGTGTCTGGTCTTTGTTTTGTTCCTTTGTGTGTGTTATGTTTTGCAACGGGGGGCACGTTGAGATGTGGAAGGAGTCGGCGGGGATTTCGGTGGCGTGTAGAGCGAGCGAGCGCGCCTGCCTGGCCGTTGGCCGTCGGAGTGGAGTGCGGGGTTTTTTGTTTTCGAAACGAAAGCGGCGGCCGGCCAGCCACCCGTGCGGTGTGACGTCGGCCGTTGGGTATTGTGCGCTTGGAGCGCCGGGGAGGGATGATGTGTGATTGTTGCGCGCTGCTAGCAGGCAGGCAGGCAGGCAGGCAGGCAGAGTGAGCGGGTGTGGCGGACGGACGGGAAGTGGCGGTTTTTGTTTTTGGGTTGCGGGGCGAGAGGCAGGCGACCGACAAAGTTTGCTCGCGACGGAGAGATGTTAGTGGCCCTGAAAAGGGCCGTTTTTGTTTGTGCGGTGCGGTGCCGCGGCGCGGTTTAGGCGCGCTCGCCGCGGATGCGGCGCGCGAGCTGGATGTCCTTGGGCATGATGGTGACGCGCTTGGCGTGGATTGCGCACAGGTTGGTGTCTTCGAAGAGGCCGACGAGGTAGGCCTCGCTGGCCTCCTGCAGGGCCATGACTGCGGAGCTCTGGAAGCGCAGGTCGGTCTTGAAGTCCTGGGCGATCTCGCGCACTAGGCGCTGGAATGGCAGCTTGCGGATGAGCAGCTCTGTGCTCTTCTGGTAGCGCCTGATTTCTCGCAGGGCGACGGTGCCCGGCCTGTAGCGGTGGGGCTTCTTGACGCCTCCGGTGGCGGGCGCGCTCTTCCTCGCCGCCTTGGTGGCGAGCTGTTTGCGCGGCGCCTTTCCGCCGGTGGACTTGCGGGCCGTTTGCTTTGTGCGGGCCATAGCGGTAGCGGAGCGGCGTGCGTGGAGGTTAGGTGCGGCGCGGCGTCCGGTGCTGCCTTGACAACGGGCCCGCGCGCCTCCGTGCTGCGCTTATATGCCCTCGGTTGCGCGTGGTGGGGGGAGGGCGGGCCAGAGTCTATATAGGGGGGCGGCGGGCGCGCCGGGCGCAGACCGTAGCCGACTCGCCAGCCGCTGCAGCTGCTGTTTGTGCACGTTTTGCTTTGCCCGAGGAAGGAAGGATGACAGGCCGCGGCAAGGGAGGAAAGGGGCTCGGCAAGGGTGGCGCCAAGCGGCACCGCAAGGTGTTGCGCGACAACATCCAGGGCATCACGAAGCCCGCCATCCGCCGCCTGGCTCGCAGGGGCGGCGTGAAGCGCATCTCTGGTCTGATCTACGAGGAGACCCGCGGGGTGCTGAAGGTGTTCCTGGAGAACGTGATCCGCGACGCGGTGACGTACACTGAGCACGCCAAGCGCAAGACTGTGACGGCCATGGACGTGGTGTACGCCCTGAAGAGGCAGGGGCGCACCCTGTACGGTTTCGGCGGTTAGGCTGCGTCGCAGCGGGCGCTGGCCTTCCCGCGGCCGTGCTTGTGGGTGGGAGAGACTAGAAAACGGCCCTTTTCAGGGCCACCACACTGTTCGGAAGTTGAAAAGTGCGAAAGAGTCTGTGTTGTTGCTGCTGCGTGTGTGCGCTGTGTTGTTTGTTTGTTTCTTTCTCTCTTTCTTTCTTTGTTTCTTTCTTTCCGTTTGAGCGACGTGATGTGACTGGGAGGGGAGAAGGAAAGGAAACGTGTCATGTGGCTGGCTGTGTGTGGAGCTGCTTCGTTTGTGTGTCTTTGTATCGATCGCGACGGAGATGGCGGGCTGTGTGTTGTTGTGCGAGAGGCGGTGATTATTTGCTTGCGTGGTTTGGCTCTGTGTGTTTGCGGCGGCGTTGGGGTTTCCGAGGCAAGGCGTGTGGGCATAGGCGGCCGGATCAGCTGTTTCGTTCGTGTCGACGGCCGTTGCGCGCGGGAGTGGAGGGCGGTGTGTCGACACGCCTCCCTTTAACAATGGTCATTATTGCTGCCGTTGTCGTTTGGAAGGCGACTGCGACCGTGCAAAATGTGTGTGTGTGTGTGTGTGTGTGTGTGTGTGTGTGTGTGTGTGTGTGTGTGTGTGTTGGGCCACACGGGCTGTGTGGACGACAAGATGGCGGACGTGCGCCGGCGGCGGCTGTGCTGTGAAAGTGCAAAGTTAAAACAAAACAAGGTGCGGCGAGGACGACTGAAATTTTGCTTTGGACGTAGGTTTGTGTGGTGGCCCTGAAAAGGGCCGATTGTTGTGGGCCGAGCCGGCAAAGCGCGTTGCGTGCAGGGGAGCACGCGGCGCTGCGATTGCCTGGCCTCCTTTAGGCCTTCTTCTCGGTCTTCTTTGGCAGCAGGACGGCCTGGATGTTGGGCAGGACACCACCCTGTGCGATGGTGACGCCCGACAGGAGCTTGTTGAGCTCCTCGTCGTTGCGGATGGCAAGCTGCAGGTGGCGCGGGATGATGCGCGTCTTCTTGTTGTCGCGGGCCGCGTTTCCGGCCAGCTCGAGCACCTCAGCCGCGAGGTACTCCATGACGGCGGCGAGGTAGACGGGCGCCCCGGCGCCGACGCGCTCTGCGTAGTTTCCCTTGCGCAGGAGGCGGTGGATTCTGCCGACCGGGAACTGGAGCCCAGCCCTGCTTGAGCGGGACTTTGACTTGCCCTTGACTTTGCCTCCCTTTCCGCGTCCGGACATGGCGATGGGCTAGCGACGGTGCACACGAAACGGAAACGAAAACGACCGGTGCGAGCGGCAGCGAGTCGAGCAGCGGAGTGCGTGCCGGCGCAGCCGCGCGCTCGCACCTTTTGTACCCTGGCCTTCAGGGTGACTAGTGGTGAAGTGTTTGTCCTTGGACATTTACTTCGAATTGGGAATGTGTGATTGTTGTGTTGTGTCTTTACTTTTGCGGTATGTCTTGTGTGTTTATGTGCGTATTTGCTACTTATCTTGTACTGCCTGATCTATGGCGGTTTTTGGGTGATGATGTTGGCGAGTTGATGGGGGCTGAGAGAGGGTGATGTGATGGTGGGCGAGTGTGTGTTCAGTCAAAGAATATTGACCTGGGAGTTTTGTGACGCTTGATGGTGGGGTCATATTGACCCAGTGAATTGATGAGGGGGTTTGTTGACCTGCTGGCTGTTTCGTAGAACGCTTTAGCCAGGTCAGCAAAGCGCTGTTGTAGTCGAATTACGTCCGCAGACGCGTGTAGGTCGTCTGTGGGGAATCGGGAGGGGAGGTGTAAGGCTCGTTTGAGGGCCCTATTTTGAACCCTTTGGAGTTTGAGTACGTGCGTCTTGGCCGCATAGCCCCATACTGGGCACGCGTATTCCATTATGGGGCGTATGAGGGTGCAGTAGATGCGTACTCCTAGGTCTGCTGTTAGCGCACTACTGGTATTAAGGACTGGGTATAGTACGCTCAAGCGAGCGCTGGCTCGGCGGCGCAGGTCATCGATGTGCGCCTGCCATGTCAGCCTCTTATCTAAGGTCACCCCTAGATACTTTGCGGTGTTTCGCCAAGGGAGTTCTTGGCCGTTTAATCTTAGATTTAAGGGTGGTCGCCTGCGTGGTCCTCGCGGTCCTAATCGGCGCGTAATCACAATTGCCTGCGTTTTCCCGCTGTTAATTGTGATGCGCCACCTTTTGGACCATTCCTCTGTGGCGTTGAGAACTCTTTGGAGGCGTCTTGTGACCAGATCCCTGTTTGGGTTGCGGGTGAAAAATGCTGTATCATCTGCATATTGTGCAGTGTGCACCAGGGGTGAGGTGGGTGTGTCTGCCGTGTACAGGCTGTACAGGACAGGCCCTAGCACCGATCCCTGGGGCACCCCTGCACGTATGCGTCTTTTTGTTGACAGGGAGTTGTCAACCCTGACGGAAAATGTCCTATTCGAGAGATAGCTTTTCAGCAGCTTTACTATCGTCCCGGGGAAGCCTTGTGTGTATAGTTTGTACAATAACCCATTGTGCCATACGGAATCGAAGGCCTTGGCTACATCAAGTAGCACTATCCCACAGTAGCTTCTGCGGTTGAAGGCCTCGGTGGCTGCTTCAACAACTCTCATGATCTGTTGGGGGGCGGAGTGTTTCTGCCTGAATCCAAACTGGAAATCAGGCAGAACTTGCTCTCTGGAGATGTGTTGCTCAATAGGTGTGATTAGGAGGCGCTCGTAGATTTTACTGAGAGTGGGCAGAAGACTAATCGGTCTGTAGTGCTGTGGGAATAATGGGTCCTTACCGGGTTTAGCTATCGCGACCACCTCCGCGTGTTTCCAGCACGCTGGAAACTCGCGGGATCGAGTAATCTCGTTGAAGACGTTCGCGATGTGTGTGATTGCCAGTGGCGGGAGGTTCTTAACTAACTGGTTTGTGAGCCGGTCGTGGCCTGGGGCCTTTTTGTTGGGCAGGGACCTAATGACTTTTGCCACGTCTTCTGGGGCGAAAAGTGGAGTGTGTTCATTCTCGTCGTCTTCAGCTGCAAGGAATACTGCAAGCTGCTGACGGACTATGATTTCGTGGTCCTCGTCCTGCGCCTCTGCTGGTTGAAACTGTTGTTCGAACGAGTCGGCGAGCGCGTTGGCCTTGTCGACAGGGCTGAAGACAAGGCTTCCACGCTCGCCGTGCAGAGGTGGCATACGCGCGCGTGTACGTGTGAATTGCTTGGTAGCTTGCCATAGGCTGTTGTCGTCTACTTTGAGGGCTGATAGGCGGGCAGACCATTGCTGGTTGCGGTGCTCATTGAGTGCTACTTTCAACTCTCTCTGTAGACGGTTGAGCAGCCTCCTAGTTGCCGGATTTCTTGTTATTTTCCATTCTTTTGCGACCCTGTTTTTGTGCCTAATTTGCGCAAGCAGGTGCTCCGGGAGTTGTATTTGAGGAGGAGGGCCTTCCCGCTGCCGGGGTGTGGCCTCCTCAGCAGCCTGCAGGATCGTGTTGGTGAGGTCTTTAAGCGCCTGTTCTGCAGTATCTGCAGTTGGAGGCGGGGCGCGAGCTATTTCAGAAGCGACATTTACCTGAAAGTGCTCCCAGTTCGTGTGCTTATTCGACACCTGGTGTTGTGGGAGAGCTACCCTTTCTCCCACGTCGACCTCGATTATAACTGGGTTGTGATCGGAGGACATTCTATTTATTGTTCTCGCAGTCACGAAGCCTGTTATTCTCCTTGTGAGAGCTATGTCAAGGACGTCTGGCCGGCCTCCGTTTTTAGGGAAGTGTGTCGGCTCTTCAGGGCCCCAGACGTCGAACTGGTGGTCTCGCGCGAGTCGCTGCAGTTGACGACCGGCTCTGGTCGTGAGTCTAGAATGCCAGTCTGCGTGTTTTGCATTGAGGTCTCCTCCTATTAGGAGCTTGCCTCTGATTTGTGCTAGTGCGGGAATGTCGTCCTCATCTAAGGTTGGGGTCGGTTGGCGGTAAGCTGCAACGACTGTGAGGGGGCCTGTAACTGTGGCTATTTCCACGGCTACCGTTTCTAACGAGCGGGTAGCTGGGGGGAATATCTGGTGATGGGGGATCCCTCTCTTTACGTATATGGCCACCCCGCCTCCTGCGGTTGGCCTGTCTCGTCTGTAACTGTTATAGTTTGGGACTGCCGCTTTTACTCCCGGTTTTAGGTGTGTTTCTGACATCATGCAAACGTCGATATTAAGCTCCTTCATGAGCTCTCGGAACTCCATGACTTGGTTGAAGATGCCGTCTGCGTTAAAGACGCACATTTTCAGACCTTGGATATGGGGGCGTCTATCCATGTTTGGCTGTTGTTGTTGCTTGGGAAGTCGCTGAGGGATGCGACTGCTTAACTGCTGCTTGTAGGGCGGCGAGGATCTGTGCATTTTGCTGCTGAATCTCCCGCATCATCTGCGCGAGAAGATTCAGAGTTTGGGACATGACTCCCAGCACAGGATCGTCTGTGGAGGGCGAGGGCGCAGCTTCGCTCAGACTTTGAGTGACAGGATGTCTGCCAGCGGTCTGACGGTCCGCGCCCCCTGCCCGCCGCAGACTGGTCTTTGGGGCAGGGGTTAGGACTTCCCTAGGGTATTCTCCGTCGTCAGGGATCTGGTCAAGGAGAGGAGTGTCCTGGGTTGTTTCCGGGGAGCGTCGGCCGCAAGATTCCGGTCCCATCTCGGCCGGCAGAGGGGCGCTACTGCGCGCCTCAGTGTCGGCCGCGATGTTTGCGAACGTCGCGGCGGTCGTCACCTCCCGGGATTTGCCTCTGTAGGGCGGCCTATCTCGTCTTGTGATTTCAGGTCGGTTTGGGGGTTTAGCTTGGGGTTTGTTTGGGGGTGCATTCGTGCCTCGATAGCGTTGGGCGTAGTTCTTATGAACCCTGCATCCCAGGTAGCTGGCGGTGTGCCCTTCGCCGCATAGCGCACACTTTATTCTTGGGTCTTCTATTTTAATTTGACAGGTCCTGGAGTCGTGTCCCTCCGCACACTTCCTGCATCGTACAGGCATGTCGCAGTGTGAGGCCACATGTCCCAGTCCCTGGCACCTAAAGCATTGTTGAGACCGATTTTTCTTTTTTAACAGTTCGGTGGTTATGGGTATCTGCAGGACACTCCTCATAGGCTTTTTGTTTATCGGTATGTCTGGCATTACGGCGAGGTAGAGGGGCCACTTGTTATTAGAACCGGGTGGTTTCATTTGTGTGACTGTTTTAACATCGAAATTTTGGCGGATCAGGTCTTCTTTTATCGCTGAGGGCGATAGTTTGCGCGGTAGGTCGCGGATAACTATATTTAGGTTCCTGATCCTTTCGGTCGGGAAAGTGTAGTGCGGAACTTTCTTATCACTCAAAAGTTGTTTTACCGCCATGTATTCGTCCATGGAGTGGAGGGTGAGCTTTATTTTGTCACCCCCTGCCGGTTTGGCTTTGAATCTATCACCTACTGCGCTCTTCACTAGATCATAGAGCTCTTTGTAGTCCTTGTCAAATTCAGCAACGATTGGGGGGAGGTATGCTCGTTTCTGCGAGCCCACTGGTGGTTGGAGTGGCGCATCATTGGTCGTGGGTTCGTCGTCTATGGCGGAAAAACGGTTAGATGTTGGTGCCGCTTCCGTGGCCGGCGGGGGTGTGGGTTGGCGGATGGTTTTTCTGGCTAGTTGAAAGCCGTCACCTTCACCGCTAGTAGCGGTTTCCCCGATCTCGTTTTCCTGCTCCTGCCTGGACTCATCGATAACCAGAGGGCTATCTGATTCGGAATCGTGTTCCTTTTGTTTGTTCTCAGCTTCCGGAGATTGGCTGGAAGCTTTGAGTCGCTTTACGAGGTTTTTACGCCTGCCTCGGTTCTTTTTCTGGGTCCTGGAAAGTTTAACTTTAGGGGACGGTGGGAGGGTGGATTTGAGGTTGGGAGTGGTTTTGCGGGTAGGTTTGGGTTGGGCTTTGGAAGAGGGTTTCGGGAGAATTTTTACTGGGAGACGATTCCCTTTTTCACGCCTGCGGGACGCAAGATAAGGGAGGAGGTTATTCTGTGCGTTTTCTAGTAGTAGTCTGTCAACGTCTGGATTTGGGGAATTAGTGGCGCTGCTCATACTGACAATGAAAGACGTAGTGCTGGTTTGTTGTTTGACGGCGTTAGGCGCCCTATTGATCTCGTTGGGGGCGGAAGTGGAAGCAAAGTCGAGGGCTGCCTTGGGTATGCCAGACGCCGCCTTCGTTGCCGACACCGTTAGGTTTCCGGCGGCTGTGCTTGGCCCTAACAAACTGGCAGGCGCGGGACACTGGCCAGTGACCAGGCCCTGACCTGCAGAGTCCCTAACACTCGGGGGAGCAGAGCATGGCTCTGCGGCAGCAGAAGTACCCGAACCGCCCGGAAAAGCGGCCCGCGACATCGAGGAGACGACATCGACGCCGCCAGCAGCGAGCTGCTGGGACCCCGAATCGTCACCGCAGATTGAAACCGCACACGACAATTTGCTCATCGTGCAGCCTGACCGTGCTGCGCTTCGACGTGTGCACCCGTCAACGCTTTAATAAAAGCGAAGCCGAAGAAGCACCTGGATTGTCACCCGTGCAAGCGGGGGCCTATGGCTTTGCGTAACAGACGCACGGAGACTAGCTCAACGTTCGACTGCCGCTCGGCGAGTGCCGGCGCGCGCGGCCTCCTTTCGTCTGGACTGGGTGTGGAACATCCCAGGCTATCGTGAACGTAGGGTTTACCTAGAGGCATTTCCTACCAAGGCTGCAGGGTGTGGTTGGCGGTGGTCAGCGCGTATGATATCTTGAAGTCGCTGAGAGGAAGAAGTGGTGGTGAGTCTTCTGGGCTGACCTGATTATTCGATCAGGGCAACGGGCCGCCTGTAGTGGTCGTGATGGTCATTATGTCGTCCTAACCTCCGGACGAGGGGATTGTCTGAAGTGCGGGTGGCAGTATAAAACCGGCGCGCTGCGTCTTTAAATCTCTCCCGGACGAGGGGTTCCTCAGCCGCCTGATGGAGGGGGCGATGAGGGAAATCACGCGGCACATGGTAAACTCGGCGCAAGAGCTTGTTTTGTAGTTGCTGGAGCCTCTGAATATGGGAGGGGGCAGCATTGCCCCAGACTTCACAGGCATAGTCCATAACCGGACGAATGCACGTGCGATAGATATGCAGTCCGTTGGCGACAGGGAGCGAGGAAGTTTCGTTGAGCATGGGGTACAATGCCCCAGCCCTCTGAGATGTCTTCCGGTGTACAGCGGTGACGTGAGGCTTCCATGTCAGGGTGCGATCGAGAATGACCCCGAGGTAGGTAGCAGTCGTGGTCCAGGTGATGGCCTGATTACAAAGCACCAGGGGCGGCACGTCAGGTGGGAGACGGCGAGTGAGGAGCATCGCCTGAGATTTGGTGGCGTTGAAGCCGATCCGCCAGTCGGCGGCCCAGCGCTCGAGGTCCTGCAGAGCAGCTTGCAGACGTCGGAGGACGGCGTCGATGTTGCGATGGCGCGAGAAAAGGGCCGTGTCATCAGCATAGATGGCACGACCAACCCTCGGGGAAATCGGCAGGTCAGAGGTGTAGACAGCATACAATATCGGTCCCAGAACACTCCCTTGTGGCACTCCAGCAAGGACCGGGCGAACAGAGGAAGTCGTGCTGCCAACTCGGACGACAAATGTACGGCCCTCAAGGTAGGTGCCAAGTAGGCGGACGAAGCACGAAGGGATGCCGAGATGGAACAACTTGAAGAGCAGGCCGTGGTGCCAGACGGTGTCAAAGGCCTTGGACACATCAAGCAAGACAAGGCCGCAAAACTCCCGATTGTTGAACGCCAGTGTCGCCTCCTCGACGACGCGGAGCAACTGTTGGGTGGTGGAGTGGTGCTGGCGGAAGCCAAACTGTTCCCGAGGAATGATGTTGTCCTGGTGAAGCAGCCGGCCGAACCTAGAGAGGAGGATCCTCTCGAAAACTTTGCTCAGCGTCGGGAGGAGACTAATGGGGCGATAATGCTCCGGTACTGTCCTGTTTTTGCCCGGCTTCGGGACCGCCACAACGACAGCCTTCTTCCAAGCTTCTGGGTACTGCAGTTGGTGAAAGACGGCGTTGAAGAGAGCGACCACGTACAGGATGGCAATCCTGGGCAGCATGCGGAGGACTCTCCCGTCAACGTTGTCGTGCCCCGGGGCCTTCGTCTGGGGAAGCCGGCGAAGATGGTCAGTGACCTCCCTTTCCGACGTTGGCACAATGGTGGCGTCACCGTGGTCGCCGTGGAGGAAGGCAGCAAGTCTGGTCTCAACTGTGCGGACGTTCTCGTTGTCGACCGGCGCCGCAAGGGGCCGGAAGTTGGCCTCAAAAGTCGTCGCCAGGGCCTCGGCTTTAGCGGCGGGCGTGTAAGCAGGTCCATCGGTAGTTGTGAGCGGCGGCATGTGTGGGCGATGCCGTGTGAGGGAACGGACCAACTCCCACGTGTCGGCCCCAGGATCAACTGAGGCAAGCTTCTCCTCCCACCGGCGGATACGGTGAGCAGCAAGGGCAGCCTTGATGACGCGGCGGAGATGATTGATGCGCCGCTTCAGCACCGGCTGGCGTGTTTCATGCCAAACTCTGTTGAGACGGTTTCGTTCTCGGATAAGGTCCCTTAAGTCGGCAGGGAGTGCTGGAGCGGCCACTGAAGAAACCCGTGGAGGCGGGGTGGAGTCAGCAACAGCCGTGGTGAGAGCCGCAGTCAGGGTGTGAAGAGCAGCATTAACATCCGTGTCCAGTGGAGGTGACTCATCTGGGAGGCGTTGCAGAACAAGCTGCCGGAAGCGCGGCCAGTCGGTCTTCCGGGTGTCGAGCTTCGCCGCTGGTGGAAGCGGAGTGACATGTAGTCGAAAGAGCACCGGCAAGTGGTCGGAGCTCAAGGCGTGCAGAACGTCGGGGGTGACAAACCAGTCGACACCCTTGACGAGACAAATGTCCAAAACGTCGGGAGCAGAGCCGTTCGAAGGGTAGTGCGTCGGCTCAGCAGGTCCATACACAGAAGCTCGTGCCCTCTCAGCGGCGTGATAGAGCCGCCTCCCACTGACGTTCAGCGTCCGAGAATTCCAGAGCGGGTGCTTGGCATTCAGGTCTCCGGCGAGGAAGAGCTTGACCCCAGCACGAAGGAGAGTGTCAGCATCATGGACGGTGAGGTGGCCTCGTGGCGGACGGTACACGGAGAGAAAGATGACCGTTCCAAGGGACGTCTCCACTGCAACGGCCGTGGCTTCACAGGAGTCCAACCTCGGCAGAGGGACACGATAGTGTCGGAGTGTCCGCTTGACACAGATGGCTGTCCCACCGCCAGCCGTCAGCCTGTCGTCGCGATAGCAGACGTAATTCGGTGCGTTCGCTCGAAGTCCAGGCTTGAGATGGGTCTCGGTGAGGAGACACACATCCACGCTGTAATCCTGGAGGAACTGCCGGAATTCGAGAAGCGCAGGAAAGAGGCCATTCGCGTTCCACGTTACAGCCGTGAAGGTCTGGTGGCGCCTAAGGTTGTGAGCCATGGCCAGCGGATGCGATCGCCGTGGCAGTGGGGAAACTTCGGAGGGCTGCATGGACTGCAGCAGTGATGGCGGTCGGCAGCTGAGTGCCGGCGCAGCCGGGGTGGGGGTGCTTTATGGGCTCGGGTGCGGCGGCCGGTTGCGCGCGCGCCCCATTGGTCGGCGGCCGCAACAGGGCGAGCTGGTAAAGGTGCGGCGGCGGCTGGCGGCGGGTGCCACTGTGTGGGGAGACGCTGACTAGAGCGGAGCGCTTGCTACTGGTGTTGCTGCTGCCGTACGTTCGTTCGAGATGCCGCCCAAGACTAGCGGGAAGGCCGCCAAGAAGGCTGGCAAGGCGCAGAAGAACATTTCGAAGGGCGACAAGAAGAAGAAGCGCAAGAGGAAGGAGAGCTATGCCATCTACATCTACAAGGTGCTGAAGCAGGTGCACCCTGACACGGGCATCTCGTCGAAGGCGATGAGCATCATGAACAGCTTCGTGAACGACATTTTCGAGCGCATTGCGGCCGAGGCTTCTCGCCTGGCGCACTACAACAAGCGCTCGACCATCACGTCCCGCGAGATCCAGACCGCTGTGCGGCTGTTGCTGCCTGGCGAGCTGGCCAAGCACGCCGTGAGCGAGGGCACGAAGGCGGTGACCAAGTACACGAGCTCCAAGTAAGGAGGTGGCTCTGGAATGGAAGGAAGGAAGGATGGAGAAGGCTCCTCCGTTGCGAGAGCGGCAAAACGGCCCTTTTCAGGGCCACCAACTTGCCTTTTGCGGGAAGGGCGGAATTGTTGTTGTTGTTGTTGTTGTTGTTTGTGTGGACGGCTGTGATGTATGTGTGCATTTTGATTGTGGGTGGGGGGGGCGCGTCAAAGCGTGTTGCGGGGTACGGCCACGAGGTTGGTCGCCGTGGCGTGGAATGGTGGCACGCCTCGTTGGAGTGGTTTTGACCCATTGGTGTTGGTGTTGGTGTGTGTTACCTGTCTGCGAGGGGGGACAGTGCGATCGGCGACTTTTGTGTCACCGTAACGACGGCCGTTTGCGGGTTTGTTTTTTTTTTTTTTGCACATCATACATGGCGAGGGTGAAATGTGAAATGTTTTTGTTTGGTTTGTTTTTTTTTTCTTTGCCGCCCACTATTCCCTTTGCTGTACGCCGAGTTTGACAATGGTGCGACGTAACTGCAGCGTGGAGGTGTGTGAGTGACGTTGAAATGAACGTGCCATTAAGACGCATTGTTGTTGTATTGTACTGTACGTGTACGGCGACACGCACGATGATGTACCATTCGACTCTGATTTTTGATAGCCGTGTCTGACTGATTGCGTACGACGCACGCACACCGATGTCGTCATTCAAGATGCACGCGTGTCCAGTGCAGTACAGTAAGCGCGACGCTAGACGACGACGACGACGACGACGACGACGACGACGACGACGGCGGCGGCGGTCGTCGTCGTTTGTTTGGCGAATGTCTGTACACGTGTTTGTCTGTGTCCATCCGGTATGTATTTGTTTGTTTGAAAGTGTTTTGTGTGTCGGTGACGTGGTCCGATCCGTCGCCCCCTGAGTAACTGTCGATCGGCGCGATAGACCGGCGTCACGCAACTGAACCGAAGTCTTGGGCACACCCGTCATACTGTTGTACACCGTCGCGCTGAGAACGGTAACGAAAGGTTGACTTTGATCGGTCGAATGTGTGGGCAGAACGTGAGGAATGAGGCAAGAGTGCAAGGAGGGGGGGCAAAAGAGAGAGGAAGGGAAAAAGGGGAGAAACGCATTCGTAGAGCAACGGAACGTTCCCGTGTCGGAGGCGTATTGGAGCCGCACTGAAATGCGTTTAACGGCGGCGCGGCTGCAAGTGTCTGCCGTGAACGTTACCTTTGACGGCTGCATTGGGCTTTGCTTTCGCTTTCGCTTTCCCGGATGTACGTAACGTTTGTTGATATGGTTCTGAGGAAGAGTGTATGACAGTGCCGTGCCGTCCATGTTCGTGTGCCCTCCCATTGTGTGTATGCTATTGTCTGTGTACTTGAATGATGTATGTAGGTGTTAGTGGACATGTTTTACCAGTGGGGGGAAATGGATCGTCGATAGTTGCCGTCACTCTGTCACGGTCGAGATGACGCACCCTCCGTACAGAAAGGTGTCGAGAAAGTGAGTGTGTGTGTGTGTGTGTGTGTGTGTGTGTGTGTGTGTGTGTGTGTGTGTGTGTGTGTGCGCGTCCGTGAATTGGCAGTGTTTGGAGGTGGGCGTGCCCTGCATGTGGCCCGGAAGGCTGTTCGTTTGGCGGTAGTGTTGTGTGGACAGGGGAGGGGCATGCGTAACGCTGCTGGCATGGCATTTCGGGAGATGGGAGGGGGCAAACGAGGAAACGAGGAGCGGCGGCCAAAGACGGGACGGGGAGGGGCGCGGTGTGGGTGGCTTGCGCCTGTGCTCGGCGTTGTGGTTTGTGCAAAAGAGGAGGAGAAAAACAATGAGTTGCCAGGGAGGGGAGCGGTGTTGTGTTGTGGTTGTCGTGGTGTAGCCGCAGACGCGGCTGTCAGTGAACGTGGCGAGACGGACGGATGCGCGGAGGGGCGGGGGCGGCGCATTTCGCCGGTGCCGTGCCGTGCCATGCCTGAAAGCCGCGTGGTCGCTGTGTTGTTGGTGGCGTGGGGGCGAGGAGAGTACCGTACGGGTGTGCTTGTGCGCCGGAAATGGCACACTGCGCCTGCCCGTCTTGGAGGCTGATGGCTGTGGTGTGGAAATGGGGCGCGGTGATGTTGAAGCAGAAAAGAAACCAAGAAAACGGAAGGCGTGATGCGGCGGTGGTGGTGAGAGCGGGAAAAACAAAACAAAAAAAAAAAAAAAGAAGGAAAAACAACAAGAAACAAAAAAGAAAACAAAAAGTCTATCAATATTAAAATGTAAATGGAAATGGAAATGGACCCAGGTATAACCTCCCTGCACAAATAGCAGAGAGTCCGATGGTAATAAAAATGTGCCAGAATGTTAACGTCCCTACAAAAGAAACCCAACGATAATATTAATGAAAGAATGAACCGTATGTAACATTGCAACAGACACAATGAAACCTGATAAATTGTATAAGGGCAGCAGCGTTGACCTTTGGCCCTGTATTCAGAATAAAAAGAGCCAAAGATTGTTACCCCAATGAAAAAGACACTGAAACACGTATGTAACATAACAGCGATGGCGAGACATTGTAGCATCTGTGACCAGAGAGTTTGCGCTGGACTGCGCGAGTGTTGCGAGCGGTTCTCAGTCAGTCAGTCAGTCAGTCGTTGCGAGTCTGTAGCTCTGTGTAGTTGAGGGCTGTACTCTGTCAGTAGTCGTCGCGTGCAGTACGCTAATAGTCGTCATGCAGAGCGGTCGGTCAGTAGTAGGAGCCGAGTGCGGTTGTGTGATGTAGGCGGTCGGCAACACTGGTCAAGATGGTGAATAAGGTATACTGTTAATTAATATAATCATTAGATAATGAAAAATTTTATTTATTGTAATTATTCTCCAACAAGTTCCCCAATAATAATGTTTATTTCAAAAGCATTTTTCAAACATTTAATTTTTTATTGAACTAAAGAGTTCGTTGCACTTCACATTTCATTCCACTTCTTTGAAGAAAAATTTCACTAAAATCACAAAAAAAGAGAATATTATTATTTGCAATGCAGTTCCTCCAAGCGCTGCGCAACAACAAGAGCAGAAATGTGACATCCATTTATTCGGAGGTAAGACTTTAATTCTGATTGTTTTGCACAGGGCCAAAGACCGATATTTCGGTTTAATTGAAGTTTCTTGTCACTGAACGGACTTTAAATGTTGTGAAGAATTTATATTTGAGTCAGATTGCGAATTTCACATTTTTGTTGCCATTTTCAATACCTCTCATTGTGGGCGAGGTTACAATTAGCGCAATGTCCATTAGCATCCGTAAATAACATTGTCCATTATTTTAAAATTTGCGGGGAGGTTACAACACACACAAAAAAAAAAAAAAAAAAAAAAAAAAATTTGCATTTATATCCGCTCCTCAATTGTAGATACCCCTTACACAGCTGTGTGCAATGAATGAGTGCTGGCTGGTAATTAATTGCACTCCTTGGAGGGAAATGCCATAGGAAGTAGTCTTTAAAAAGTGAATGTTTTTCGTTAAAAGACAAAAGGTACTTTAGAAAAAAGTAATAGTGGGGCTTTTGTTGTTGAACAAAATAAGTACAATGAACATACGTTATCAGATTTGCGCAATGCAGCTTCACACTACCTTTTGATTATAACACAATATACTATACATCGTCCCGAACCGTGACCAGAGTCGCGAGACGAGCAGAGCACGCCGCCGACGCCCGCTCAGTACAACCGTCCACCCGCTACTACTGTCGACCGACTACTACCTCTCCCGACTCGCGCTACAATATATATAACAACTGTTCCTGGCGACCCGGTGCGTGCCACTACTGTCGTCTGGCGCGGTCCAAGCGCCGACTAGCAACGATAAATAACTCTCTGGTCAGACAGAGATGCTGTCATGCCTCGCCATCGCTCTGGTAATGAATACATACGTGTTGCAGCGTGCGTACCACCGGAACACGCAGTGGCGGAGCCAAAGACTGTGTTGTCGAGGTCGAGTGCGAGCGGGAAGAGAGGCAGCGTCGGCACGGAGATGCAAGCGAGCGCGAGACGCACGGGGGCTGCGGCGTGGCGCGTTTGCGGTCGGCGCCTTTGGTGGCAACGGCCGGGACAAGCAGCGGTGTATGGTGTGGTGCGGGGCGGACAGGGGCGGCGGTGGACGGGGAGGAGGCGGCGCGACGACGGCATGGGGGCGAAAACGGGACGGGGGACGGCGGATGCTGAGAGGCGTCACGCGCGGACAGGACACAGACACAGAGACACACAGATTGGAAAGGGAGGGTGCGCGGTAGTAGTTGGGAATGTGCGTACCGTGCGGGATGGGAGTGGGCGAGGAACACGGTCGTGGCCCCCTGTTTTTTGGGTGCGTGTGATGACGTCGGTGTGTTGTGGGAAGGGAAGGTGCTGTGGCGGCGGCGCGTAATGGGCGTAGGCCGAAAAGAGAAAGGAACGTGGGCAGTGTGTTGGCAAGCGTCGGTTCGACTGCGACGTTGATGGGCAGGGCAAGGTTAATGGTGGTAGGAGTAGGCGTGTGGGCGCAAAAAATCTGCCGCTGCAGGCGGTGCCGTAACCGCCATGGCGGGAAGGAGAGAGAGAGGGCCAAAGAAAGAAAGAAAGAAAGAAAGAAAGAAGAAAACAAAAAAAAAACAAAAAAAAAAAGGAGGCGGGGGCGAAAGTGGAGAGGCGGTGGTGTGAGAAGGGCGGGGGCGGAAGGAAGGCAGGAAGGACAAGAGGCGAGGCGACGGCTTGCTTTGTGTATCGGTCGGTCTCTGGCTATGCTTCGTTTTCTGCAGCAGGGTCGGTGCGCGGCGTGGCTCGCGGCAGTGGGAACGCCTGGTGGCTGGACGGCCAGCAATGCGGTTGGATGGGCGGCCACAGCACCGCACCTGTGCCCGAGGAGGAGACGCTGGCGGCGGGCCCTGAGGTGAGGCCGGCTCGGCTGGGGCTGTGGATGTGTAGGTGTGCGCCGCTGCTGCAACAACGAGTAAAACGCGAGAAGAAGGGATGGCGGTAGAGAGAGAGAAAAAAAAAAAGGTCGTGTTGTGTTGATGCGCAGGCAGACGCGTACAGAGAGACGAGCCCGGTCTGCAGCAGGGTGTGGCCGTGCCGAGTGCAGAGCAGCGGCGGCTCGGTTCGGTTCGGTTCGGCCCGGCCCGGCGGGCCGCGCTGTTGTCGCGGACGTGAGCGCCCCCTGGCGGGTGGCCGGAGGCGGCGCGGCGTGTTGGACGTGTGGCTGGTGGCAGTGCACAATTTGCGAGTGGCTGGCGGTGTGGTGTGGCGGTTGGCGCGTCGGGCGGCGGAGAGAGAGAGAGAGAGAGAGAGAGGGAGGAGAGGTATGTGTTGCGGGCGCCCTTTGCTGCGCTGCGTCGTTGCGTGTGCCGTACAGGGCGGGCGCTTGTCGACTGTGTGGGCGGTGTGGCGAATTGGCGTGAAACGGCTGCCGAGAGGTGTGTGGTAGCGAGCCGGTCGTTGTCAGTGCGAAGGGGAATGTGCGTGCGTTTGGCGGTTTCGGTGTGCTTTTTGCGGCGTGAGAGTGGGAATTAGTGGGGCCGGCTGTTGTGTTGGTTCCTTGTGTCTTGTGTCGCGTAGCTTGATGGCAACGTGGAAGGACGCCGGTTTCGTTTCGAGCCTTGCGTGTGGTTGTCGACGTTGACTGGTTGGCGTGTGCCGATGCACGTGCATGTGTGGGTCGCGAGTGCGTTTTTGGCTGTGTGTGTGTGTGTGTGTGTGTTTTGGGGGGGAAGGGGGAGGCGGTGGTGAAAGTGCAGTCGTTGCCACGGGCGTCGTCGGGTGGGGCTGGGGCTGTGCGTCGTGGCGGAAAGGTGGTAGGTTGCGGGAAGCGAGCCCGTCGTTGACGGTGTCGCGTGAGTTGTGAATCGAGTGGGGCGCGGGGCGCGGGACAGGAGCAGCGTGCCGCTGCGTCGTGGTCGTCAGCAGAGGCTGTGCGTGTGCTTGTCCTTTTTGTGGGCGGTTCGTGCGAGGCGTTTTTGTTTTGTGTTGCCCTAGTTGTTAGTTTATTTTGTTTGTGTTTGTTATTTTGAGACGACGACTGGTTGGTGGCGTGCGCGCGAAGTGGCGGTGTGCGCTTCCCGTGTCGTTTGTGTTGTTTTGTTTTTGTTTTGTTTTTTTTGCACTGGGCCCCGGGGGGTGGGTGGGTGGGTGGGTGGGTGGGTGGGTGCGTGCGTGCGTGTGTGTCGATTGCCGGCTGGCGAAAGGTGCGCCATCGGCGGGGTGGGTCGCCGGCACAAGTAGAGGCGGCGGCGTTGTTGCTGTTGTTGTGTGGTGTTTGTTTTGTTCGGCTGTGTCGGCGAGCTGTGTTGCGGTGCGTGTGAATGGTGGTGCAAAAGTGCTGGCGTTGGGGCTGCGACTGCGACGGCGGCGAGCCGCGGGCGCGCATGATAGTGATGTTGTGAACAGCGGCTGTGTACGGTAGTGGTGTTGTTGTAGCACGACGTGCATCCGGGCCGGCGCGGAAAGCGCAGTTGCGGGCGGTTGCCCTTCGGTGCCAGCCATGTCGCGTGAGCGGCGGGTTGCTCTGGTGTCGACACGTGGTGCTCTGGGTTGTTGTGTGGTGCCCTTTGGCCGGTGGGGGTGGTTCGCGTGTGTCTCGTTCGCGCTCGGTATCTGGTCGTGGTCGTGCTGCTCCCCCGTCTGTCGGCGGTTTTCGACGTCGTCTGTACGTTTTTGTTCGTTTGCGGCGTGCCTGCCGACGTCGCCCCGTCGCGACCTTTCAACCGAAAGTGTGGCGCCCGAAGGTGAACGAACGTAACCCTGACCTCGGCGCTTTACGCTGAGCCGAGCGAACCGAACCTAACCTGTGGTGTGGCGAGGTGAGCTCAGCCTGTGAGCCCCTAACGTCTACGTACGGTAAGCTGTCCGGCTCACGCCTCACGTTTGAACGCTTTTTTAACCTACGTTTGACGCTTCTTAACCTAGCACTGACCCCTTAACCTAACGTGTAACCTAACCTAACCTAACCTAACCTAGCCTAGCCTCTGACGCCTGACGTGTTTGAATGCTTAACCTAAGTTTGACGCTTAACCTAACCCAAGTCCCCTTAACCTAACCCATGTCCACCTAACCTAACCTAACCTAACCTAGACGTGTAAACGTAATGTGTAACGCGTAACGTGTAAGGTCGGCTGGCGTGTGTGCTGACGGCAGATTGGGTTGGTCTGTAGATTCGGATTGCGGTTTGCCTCGGTCGAGGGGTTGGGTCGGAAGCGGCGAGGGGCGGCGGCGCCTGTTGCGCAGGCGGCGTCCGTTTGCGGCGGGCAATTGTTGAGAAACGGCTGTGAATGTTGGCGGGCGAGAGGAGGAGGACGGCGCGCGATGTGGCCCGACGGCTGCGGGCCGATCGGGAAACGGCGGGAGGGCGACGGAAGGCGATGGGGCGGCGGATCCGCGTTTGCACGGCCGTCATCGCCGCACGCCTCGGCTTGTGTGGCTGTGGCGCCGGCCGCGCTGGCCGGGCTGCCGCGGCGACGGTGTGGGAGTTTTGCCGAAGGTTTGGCCATTGTGGCGGGTCGTCGGCTGGGGCTGTGGGGGCGGCATTTGGGCGGGGGCGGCGATTCTCGGCGGGCCGACCCAGGCTGTAGCGCGCGGTAGCTGCAGTTTGGCCGTGGTTTGCGGCGCTGCCGTGGCGACTGGTTGGCGACTGTGGTGTGGCTGTGTGTAGCCCCATCCTCGGTGGTTTGAAAGGCGCGGGCGGTTGTGGCGCAGGTTTGGGGCTGCTCCGCACAGGCTGTCGGACGTTGGGCGGTAGCAAGCGCTCCAGTCCACTATCATCTAACTTCATCAAGTGTGGGAAATGTAGCATTTACCCGAAGGCATTTACTACACCTTCTGAGGAACGGAAAATAGAAACATCAGGATTTTCTTTATTGTCATCTAAGGATGTGGTGTTGGGAACATACTATCTGGGGGGAACTGAAGGTTCTAAAAGTTGCAACTGCTGTCGTTAGCGACTCAGCAGCGCAACGGGCCTCTGATAGAGGTCACGGTCATCCAAAGGCGCCCCAAGGGCCCTGATGAGGGGATTATCCGAAGCAGCAGCTTTAGCATACATCTTCTGGGCGATGGCTTGGAAGCGAGCGAGTACGTCTTGTTCTTGCGCAGCTTCATGTAGATATCGGGCCGGAAACTGTGGATGGACGTGGAAAATCCGGCGAAGAGCCTTATTCTGCTGCGCCTGCAGGCGATGAAGGTGTCGGTGCGCCGCATTTCCCCATGCAGCACAGGCATAGTCCATAACAGGACGCACAAACATCCGGTAGATGAGGAGTCCATTATCGACAGAGAGCGCTGAGTGCTCGTTCAGCAGCGGATAAAGCGCCCCCAGCCGCTGCTCAACCTTCCGGCGAACATCCAGCACCTGCTGCTGCCAGATGAGTTGGCGGTCCAGGACAACCCCGAGGTAGGTGGCTGTCGGCGTCCAGGGGATGACCTCGCCGAATAACTGGAGCGGCTGATCGTGTGGCGGGGTCCTCTTGCGCGTGAAGACCACGGCTTGGCTCTTCTGAGCGTTGAACCGGACACGCCAAAGCGTCGCCCATGCTTCGAGGGCGGCGCACGCATCCTGGAGACGGCGATACATGGCTTGAGGCCACCGGCTGCGGGTGAAGATCGCTGTGTCATCGGCGTACATCGCGCGCTCCACCCGTGGAGAGGTAGGAAGATCGGCCGTATACAAGGAGTACAGGGTCGGACCGAGGACCGAGCCCTGCGGCACGCCGGCGGCAATAGGTCGGAGCGTCGAAGTCGAGTCATCAATGCGGACCACAAAGGTGCGGCCCCGCAGATAGCTGTCCATCAGGCGGATGAGGGACCGCGGAAAGCCATGCATATGGAGCTTCCACAGCAGCCCGGAGTGCCACACACTGTCGAAGGCTTTTGTGACATCTAGGAAAATGGCGCCACAATACTCCTGGTTGTTGAAGGCCGTGGTAATCGCCTCAACAACGCGGACGAGCTGCTGCGTAGAGGAGTGGCCTCCCCGGAAGCCAAACTGCTCCGGAGGCAACAGACGACGACGGTCCATGATAATCTTCAGTCGGTGAAGGAGGAGCCGTTCGAAAATCTTGCTGAGCTGCGGAAGCAAGCTGATGGGCCGATAGTTGTTGGGATTCTTCCTGTCCTTACCCGGCTTGGGTATGGCGACAACAACAGCGTGCTTCCAGGCAGCAGGATAGGTGTGCGTCACCAGGATGGCAGTGAATAGGCGGGCCAGATAAGTATAAGCTGCAGGAGGCAGTTCCTTGAGCGCCTTCCCAGGAACGTCGTCAGCACCAGGAGCCTTGTTAGAGGCCATCGCCCGGATGCAGGTGGTCACCTCGTCGGTGGTGAAAACCGGAAGCTGATCGTCGTCGCGGCGGTCGGCAGAGAGGTAGGCCTCGAGGCCATGGTCCACATCTTGAACGAACTGAGCGTCCACAGGGTCGTCAAGAGGGACGAAGTTCGCCTGAAAAACATCAGCAAGGGCATTCGCCTTATCCACTGGAGTGTAGGCGACACCAGTCGGTGAGTCCAGAGGGGGCAGAGCGTGCTTCCGCCTGGTAAAGAAACGCACCGCGTCCCAAGCGTCGGGCTCCGGAGTAAACGACGCCAGCTTCTGCGCCCATTGCTCGTTCTTGTGAGCGCTAATGGCGGCTTTAATATCCCGGCGGAGAAGGTTGACGCGCCGCTTCAGAAGGGGGTCGCGGGTAAGGCGCCATTCCTTGCTGAGACGATTCCTCACACGGATCAGATCCAAAATGTCAGCCGGGAGTCCTGGGCGCCGGGGAAGCGTGCGCCGGGACGGCGGTGTGGATCGCAGCAGGGCTGAGTGGACGTCATCAGCGAAGGCAGAGACTTCAGCATCGACGTCGCGGACGTCGGCTTCAAGACGGGGCCGCACACGGGCGAGGACATCTGCACGATAAGCAGTCCAATCAGTGCGCCGAAGATTAAGGCGCAGCGAGGTGAAGGCGGGATCAACAGCAAGAGTGAAGAGGACCGGCAGATGGTTGGAGTTTAGCTCATGAATGACATCAGCTGTCATGAACTGATGCAGGCCTTTGGTGACGGCGAAGTCAAGGACATCCGGCGTGCCGCGGGAGGGGTAGCAGGTCGGCTCCTCAGGCCCGCAAGCGTAAGCACCAACCCTGTCGATGACTTGATGAAACTGGCGGCCGCTGTGGGTGGTGTGCAGGGAATTCCACGCCGCATGCTTGGCGTTGAAGTCGCCGGCCAAAAAGAGCTTCCCCGGGAGACGGAGCAGGGCATAGGCGTCGTCGATGTCCAGCAGGTAGCGAGGAGGACGATAGACGGAGACGAAGGTGACCACCCCCGCTGAGGTCACCACAGCCACGGCCGTCGCCTCCATCTGCCGCAACGGCGGCGTAGGTACGACATAGTGGCGGATGTTCCGCTTGACGTAGATCGCGGCGCCGCCTCCACGGGTGGGGCGGTCGTAGCGGTAGCACTTGTAGTTGGAGATGTTGGCCCGGAGACCTGCCTTCAGGTGCGTCTCCGTCACAAGAAAGATGTCGATGTTGTGAGCTTCAAGGAAGTGCTTAACTTCCAGGAGATCACGGAAGAGGCCGTCGGCGTTGTACGTTGAAATACGAAGTTCCTCGAAGCGGCGCACCCTATCCATGATGTGGGGTAGCAGCACTGCTGGTGTTAAGAACGCTTCGTATCGTGGATTCCACGGTGGCTGCCAAGGTAGCGGGCAACGCCTGGATGGCGCGGCTCATTTCGGCGACCGCCGTCATCATGGTTTGGAGTAAGGTGAAGAGGTCGTGGGAGGCGACACTCGGCTGCTGGCCGTCCTGCGGAGTGTGGTCGACGGGACGTCGGCGCTGCAACGGCGGAAAGGCGGCGGGGCCTTCTGGAACGTCCGTCGGAACGGCAGAGGACGCAGGGGCGTCTCTGCGGATGACATACGGTGCAGCAAGTGGACGTTGCCAGGCGTTAGGAGGGCGAGACTGCGAGAGTGAGGCCCGTCCCTGCTGCTGCGCCCCCGCATGGCGGAAGCTGGCAGGAGTGCTGCTGACGACAGCGGTCCTTCGGCGCCGATCCCTGGCGGTGAGCGGGGGAAGCCCCCGTTGCCGTCGACTGGCCTCCTTATGTTTAGGACACGACCTGAAGTTGGCGGGGTGTCGGCCGCCACACAGGCCACACTTCGCCGGTTCTTCTCGAGGTACCTGGCATTGCCGGCTGTCATGGGCGCCACCACACTTGACACAAACAAAAGGCATCGTACAACCACGGGCAACATGATTGAAGCCTTGGCATCGGAAGCATTGCGTCACCCCACGTGACTTGCGGAGTGTTTCGGCAGACATCACAAGCCCGCAAAGGCGGGTGACGTTGAAAATCTTCCGATGATCTGGCGTATCAGGCAGGATCACAATTCGGAGGCCTGACCGACGGTTGGTGCCCGGGATTTTGTGGTAGTCCACAATCGTGGCGGCGAAGCCCAGGTCTTCGAGTTCTTCCTTGACCCAGTCGTTAGGGAGGGACTCGAGAATCCCCCGAAGAACCACCTTCAAGGTCGGCGGCCGAACGACCGGAAACGTATAATTCGGAATGCCTTGTGCACCAAGGTAGTCCATAACGGTGGAGTAATCATCGAGGGTGGTGACAGAAAGCTTCAGCTTGTCGCCGCCAGTCTGGCGCGCGGTGAAGGGCTGCTTCAAGTGCTGCTTCAGCCACTCGTAAAATTCCTTGTAGGACGAGGGCAGCTGCAGCACGATCGGCGGAATGCGCTTCTGCTGCTGCGGCGGCGGCTGCTGCTGCTGCGCCTGATGCTGGAGACTGGGCTGAGCCGCATCGGCAGCGTCCTCAGGAATGTCATCGAATCGGTTGTGCACCGGAATATCCGCCGCCTGCGGCTGAACTTGCGCAGCACGCGCTTGACGCTTCTTCGGTGGTTTTCGGAAGCCATCATCCGTCACTTCGGCAGCGCGCGAACCACCATCAGTGCCCCTCTTCTTCCGAGAAGCCGCCGTCGACGGTGTCTGCCTCTGGACGACGTCGTCGTCGATGGAAGTATCTGAGAAATCAGCCAAATCGAGGTCCATATTCGAAGCCGGGTCCGTCATAATCTTATTCCTCTCTTCCATAGCCCTGGTCGTCATAGGTGGGGGGCCGGATGGGGCCGCCGACGGGGCAAGCCCTGCCGGACGGCGATCCGCCACACCCTTCGCTCCGCGCACGTCTGTCTGCTGCGACATTTCGCACTCGAATGGTAGCAAGCGCGGGAGGCGCGGCGCGGCGGCGCGCAGAGTGGCGGCCGCTCTCTCGGCCGTCCGCGCCCGCCCGCGACACTGGCTGGGCCCATTCGAGGGGGACGACCTGACAACCGTACGTGGCCCTCCCTCATGGAACGCCGGTCCGCGAGGATCCAGCCCGGTGTTACAGTGGCCGATGCACTGAAGGGCATCTCCCACCCACGGGCTACTGCAGCTGCCGAGGTGCCAAGCGTCCCGCCGCCTCTTCCGCGTCAGGACCGCCAGCCAGCTTCTCCTTCACCCACTGCGGTGCCTACTGTTGGGCTTCACGACGTTTTCCAGCTGCTGCAGCATCTGACCACGATGGTGACCGAGTTGACCAATGCCATCGTCAACCTGCCTGCAACCATCGCCGCCACGGTGGAGGCGACGATCTCACGCAGCCTTCAGGCTCCTACTGCAGACACTTCAGTAGCCCAGCATGCCTAGACGCCGCCGCTTGGATGATTTCCGCATCGTGGCTTATAACGCCGCCAACCTCACCTACGACCTTGAGGAGCTCCGGCAGTTCTTGTTTGAACATGACGTGGACATATGCCTGGTGAATGAGACGTTTCTCAAACCAGGCATCCGCTCCAACATCGCAAAGTACCGATGCTTTCGGACCGACAGACCGACGCAGGGGGGTGGCACGGCGATCTTCATCCGCTCCTCCATCCCGCATTGTGAAATTCAACCGCCTGCCATCGGGTCTATTGAAGTTACTGCTGTCCAGGTTGAAACAGCCACTGGACCAGTCACGTTCATGGCTGTCTACCGGAGCCCTCGCCGCCAGCTCCTCATCGATGATGCCCGTCTCCTTCTACGGACTCCAGGCAACTATTTCATCGCAGGTGACCTTAATTGCAAACATGCGGCCTGGAATTCATTGGTCACCAATCGTAATGGGCGCCTTCTACTCCAGGCCACTGAAGAGGTGAACGCGTATGTCTGTGGGCCCGTGGAGCCGACGTGTTATCCTAGCAGAGGGAGGCCCGACATTCTTGACATCGCCATTACTCGGGGACTTAATCAGTTCCTGACTGCTGAAGTCCTTCACGAACTGAACTCCGACCATCTGCCCGTTCTCTTTCAACTGGACGTCGCCCCGGCGCAGAGTCCGGGCCACCTCAATTTTAACCACACGGATTGGCCCTGCTTCCAGCGACGAGTTACTGCAGCCCTGCAGCGACAGGTGGATGGCGTCGGCGTTCACGAGGCCTCTGCAGCCCAGTTTGCTGATACACTCACAGCAGCTCTGGTGGGAGCGACGCCCCGCCCGCGCACCAGCACAGTCGCATCTTCCGCTCTCCCGGCGGAAATCCTCCAGGACATCCGCACCCGTAATCGCCTCTGCAAGGAATGGCGTGTGACCAGGGACCCACAGCTGAAGCGCCACATCAACAGCCTGCGCCGTGACATCAAGGCCGCAATTGTCCAGCATAAGAATCGACGCTGGGCTGAGAAACTGCAGGCGTTCACCCCTGACCCCATGCACTGGAATGCGGTCCGCTTTTTTACGAAGCGCAGGACACGGATGCCCCCTCTTGCAACACCGACTGGGACGGCCTATCTACATGAGGATAAGGCGAATCTCCTTGCGGACATCTTTCAGGAGAATTTTACCCCCCTTCAAGAAGATGTGGACCAGCTACACGTCGACCAGGTTGACGCAGCAGTGCAGACCATCCTCCACGGGGACGGGGAGGAGGACCGTGACGACATACCACCTATTTCAGTGGCCGAAGTCCGTGCAAGCATCAAGGCTCTCCCGGCGTCCAAGGCTCCAGGTGTTGACGACATTACCGGCCGGGTCCTGAAGAACCTGCCGCTCCTGGCTGTGGTTCATCTCACTGCCATCTTCAATTGGGTTCTGCGGACTCGCACCTACCCTGCAGCGTGGAAGCACTCCATCGTTATTGCTGTTCCTAAGCCGGGCAAGGATCGGAAGGACCCAAAATCCTACCGGCCTATCAGTTTGCTTCCGCACATCAGCAAGCTGTTTGAGCGGCTTCTTCTTCAGCGACTCCGGACCATCCTGGATATTCGGGAAATCCTCCCCCCGGAACAGTTTGGATTCCGCAGCGGCCACTCCACGACCCAGCAGATTGTACGTGTTGTGGAGTACATCACTCGCGCCTTCAACAACCGGGAATACTGTGGAGCGGTTCTTCTAGATGTCACGAAGGCCTTTGACAGTGTTTGGCATGCTGGACTTCTCTGGAAGATGGACCACCTTGGGTTTCCCCGAGCGTACGTGCGCCTCATTGCGTCGTACCTGCAGCACCGTACTTTCGCTGTCCGCGTTGATGCGGCTCTCTCCACTGCCAGACCTATCGTCGCCGGGGTGCCGCAGGGCTCCGTCCTGGGCCCCGTCCTTTATACTATATTTACCTCGGACCTTCCGACGTCGCCCCGAGTGGAGAAAGCCGTCTACGCCGACGATACGATGCTCTACACCAGGAGCCGGTGGCATGCCGCCATGCATTCCCGGTTGCAGCAGGCATGCGACGACCTCGAGATCTGGGCAGCTCGCTGGCGCATCCGGTTCAACCCCCTGAAGACGCAGGCCATCGTCTTTACGAGGAAGACGACGATGCCGGCCCCGCCACTTCGACTCTATGGGACCGCCCTCCCCTGGCAGAAGACCGTCCGGTACCTGGGCGTTATCATGGACGATCGCCTACTGTGGAAGCCACACATCGACGCTGTGCGTGCCAAAGTCCACCAGCGGATGGGTGCGCTGTACCCATTCCTTAATGAAGGGTCTGCCCTCTCCATCCGGAATGGCCTCCTCATCTTCCGCTTATTTATACGACCAATTGTGGACTATGCGTGTGAGGCCTGGGGCAATGCGGCTCCCACGCATATTCAGCGTCTTCAGGCGCAACAGAATAAGATCCTCCGGCGGGTCTTCCATGTACACCCGCAGTTTCCGCATCACTACCTCCACCATGCAGCTGATGAACTGGAAGTGATGCCCCGCATCCAGCAGAATGCCAGCCGTTTTTACCGACGGTCGCGCGCCTCTGCCAATCCCCTCATTCGAGACGTTGGCGCACCTCAAGATGTTCGGGACCGCTATCAGCGGCCTGTTGCACTCCTCGACCGCTGAGACTCGGGAGTGCACCAAGCGGACGCTGCTTGCAGCTCCGTCCCTATGATTTTCTTTTTATGATCCCGCATACCCCGATGCCATACACCAAATAAAGAAGTTCAACACACCCTTTCTCCTCTGACGAATGCAGGCAATGCCGTCAGGTAAATCCTGTGTTGCTCTCCTCTTCTTGGGACATAACGACTGGCGGATGGAGGGGGACGACCGGTCGAGTGCGGACGCGTTGCTGCCGCACGCTGCCGGACGATACTTCGAGCGCGCTACGCTTGCCGTAGCGGGGCAAAATTGTTGTGTGCGTTGCGCATGCGTAACGCAAGCAAAATTGTCGTGTGTGTGGGTGCGCACGCTTAGCGATTGCGCCGCATTATTGTCGTGTGGTGACACGGGCCTGGTCCCTTTGTCGTGCAGCTGCCGCCGGTCTACTGGCGGCGCGGTGGCGGCGAGGGCCGTGGTTTTCTTGTTCAATCGTCGTCTGATCTGCCTCCGTAGTGATCCGTTCAGACACTGCCGCAGGGCATCCTCCCTGCTCCCCCGAGAGTAGGGAAATTCCTACGTCAGGGCCCGTGGTGCTACCCGGTAACCCGCGCGTAGTCAATGTTAGGGCTGGCACTGCTCAGGGAAACCTAACGGTGCCAACGAGCGAGCAACCAGTGCCCCTTGGCAGTGCATGTCAGGCTTCTAGGACCGCTAGATCAGACATATTGGGTAAGCCCAAAGTCCCAGTCCGCTGCGGCACCCAGGCCCTGGGTACCCGCGGCCAATCCTCCACAAGCATAACCAAGGCAAAAACACGTTTACAAGATACGGACGTAATGCCAGCACCTAAGCGTCCGGCCCCAAGCCGGCTCGCTGAGGAAAACGAGACCCCAAACAGCGATGACATGGAAGTAGGGGGGGAAACCGTTGTAGCCAACATCCCCACATCAAACAGCTTCGCGCCGATCGCTTCCGACGGCGTGGAAGCGGTCGAAGCGACGCCAGCCCGTCCCTCGACCTCTGGCGCGCAAGCGCAACAAAAACAGAGACGGGAGAAAGTGCCTCCCATTATTGCCACTATCCAAAATGGGACCATGAAACTCATAAAAGAGGTCGCCCCACAATTAAAAGGGGGACTCAATACGTCATGCAAAGGGTCGTCGGTGAAATTTCAACCGTCGACACCTCCTGACTTCAGATTTCTTGTGGAGTATTTCACACAAAAGAAAATCCCCTTCCACACATTTCCGGTAACGGAAAAAAACGCATATAAGGCGGTGATTAAGGGTCTCCCGCGAGACACCGATCCCGCCGAAATAAAAGAACTCCTCATTGAGCGCAAATACAAAGTCATTGAGGTAAAACAGGAAACGCGCGCCTCTGACCCCAACAACCCCGGTGAGGGACGTAGAAAGCGTGCGCAATTCAAGGTGATCCTTCACCCAGACGAGAAGAATAGAGAGCTCTTAAGGACCGAGCTCTTCATGAACTGTAAAGTCACCATTGAGAAATACCAACAGCCTGAAGGCCCTGTACAGTGCCACCAATGCCAACAGCTGTTCCACACTGCGGAACAATGCCACCACCCCCCAAAATGCGTCAAGTGCGCCGGGCCGCACTTGACAAACGCGTGCAAAAAGAGCCGAAAGACCCCAGCAAAATGCGCGCTGTGCGAGGGCGATCACCCGGCGAACTACAGCCGCTGCCCCGCACGCATACAGCTAATGGCTACCCGTCCACCCCGGTCGGCAAACGGCGTGGCGCTGACGCGGGGCGCTTCTGCGGGGTCGGCGCAGCCTGCCTCTGCGGCCAAGGCGCCGACAGCTAGCTCTGCCGCCACCAGCAGTCGCGGAGCGACTGCGCCGGGGCGAGAGGCCTTTCCCTCGCTACCCCCACCACGCGCCCCGACGGCTGCCGCCGCCTGGCCACCCCCTCCACGCCACCAGCGCACTCAGGCGCCCGCAGCTGCCGCGCCGCCTCAGTGGGCTGCTGGCCAGCAACCAGGGACGCCGCTCGGCGTCTTTGACGAGCTGCGCCAACTGTTTGCGGGCTTCAGCCTAGCAAACATAATGTACACAATTAGGGACACCATGGCGCGCGTGCGGGCGGCGCCTGATGGCCTCAGCAAATTCATGGCCCTCGCTGAGGGAGCTATGACATTATTTGAAACTTTTAATGGATCCCCCTAGATCCAGAAAAGTCTCAATATTAAACTTTAACGCCAATGGCGTAAAACCTCAAAAACAGTTGCTAGAAGAATTTCTCGACCGGCATGACATCGATGTTGTGTGCCTGACAGAGACCCACCTTAAGCCCGAGGACCGCTTCTCCGTCCGTAACTATGTCATACATAGAACCGACCGCGTAGGCCGCGCAGGTGGCGGAGTGGCGATCCTTGTGAAAGGCAGGCGGTGCTTTCGCACCGTGGACTTACCTCAGACACCCAGCATCGAGGCGGCCGGTATAGAAATAAAAATCAGAAACACAACATACATTGTAATTTCCGCGTACCACTCCCCAGCCACCACTATACTGCAACAGGACCTTCAGGCACTGCTCGGTACTGGCGCTCGTGTAATTGTGGGGGGGGACCTCAACTCGAAGCATAGGGCCTTTGGCTGCCGCGCCGAGAACTGTAGTGGCGTGAGGTTGCATAGACTCGTCGAGAGGCGTGCCGCCCTCAGCGTCATCGCACCCGACGAGCCTACGCATATCCCTGCGGACCCGACAAAAAACCCGGATATCCTGGATATTTTTGTCGTTAAAAACTTTGCTCTCGATGCGACGGTCACAGTGCACCACGAGCTGAACTCCGATCATAATCCGGTCGTTCTGGACATAGCCAGTGTCGAAGACGATGCCGGGAGGATGGCAAGAACAGAAGTTATAACAAACTGGGACCGATATAAATACCTGGTGGGTGAGCACGTGGAGGAAATCCCGCAGATGGAGACAACAGGAGAAATTGACGACGCAATAGCGAACTTCACAGACGTCCTCCACGCCTGTGCTCGTGCTACTAGCGTCAGACTCACTACAGAGCCGGGCGCCAGGGACCTGCCCCCTGACATCTGGGACCTCATAGTCGCCAAACGCAGGCTGCGTAAGCAGTGGCAGCGTCACCGCGACCCCACTGACCGCCGCCTGCTGCGGAGGCTTGAGGACCAGGTGAAACTCCGACTGCAGGAGCACAGGAGCCACTGCTGGGAGGAGATGTTACAAACCGCCGAAACAGAGAACAGTAAACGCAAGATCTGGCAAATAGCCCGGCAGCGGAAAGCCCCCACCAGAGAGAACAGGCCACTCCACGGCGAGAACGGACTAGCTTACGAAGACCAAGAAAAGGCGGAAATAATGGCAAAATCACTAGAGTCACAATTCCGAACTCACGTCATCGATGATGACGAGAGTGAGAGGCAGGAAAGAATAGTCATCGGACGAGTGACTCAGATAAGAAATTCGCGCCCAAACACAGAATTCGTGCCCGTTAACGAACCGACAATAAGTGCACTCATCAAGCGACAGGGAAACCACAAGGCTCCTGGCCCTGACCGCATCCGCACCCCACTCCTAAAGCACCTTCCGCCTCCCGCCATAACATTTCTGGTAAGCGTCTTCAACGCTTGCCTAAAACTCACCTACTTCCCCTCAGCGTGGAAAACTGCTAAGGTAATCACCCTCCCCAAACCTAACAAAAACCTTCTCCTACCTGAAAGTTACAGACCAATTTCCTTACTCACTGGCATGAGTAAAATCCTTGAGCTGCTTATACTCACAACCCTCCAGAAATTCCTTACTGACAACAACATCCTGTTGCCTGAGCAGTTTGGATTCCGCGCTGAGCACTCCACAGTCCAACAATGCCTGCGCTTGGTTGAACACGCTTGTCTGGCCAGGGCAAAGAGAGAATCCACAGGAGCAGTATTCCTGGACATAGAGAAAGCATTCGACCGCGTCTGGCACGATGGCCTAATATTTAAACTAGATCACATAGGGTGCCCAGAACATATAATAAAGATCATTGACTCATTTCTTGCGGAGCGTCACTTCTTCGTAAGAAATGGGACGGGATTGAGCCAGATGCGACCGATTGCGGCCGGAGTTCCCCAGGGTTCGGTTTTAGGTCCAGTCCTATACTCCATTTACACGAACGACATACCGAAGCAGGTCGGCGGGGAGATCGCTCTCTACGCCGACGACACAGCCATCTACAGGAGTAGCCGCAACCTTGAATTCATACGACGAAAGCTGCAAGCCCACCTCGACTCCATAACGCAGTGGTGCAATTTATGGAAAATTAAAATCAATCCAAACAAAACCCAGGCCATATACTTCACAACCAGGCTAAAACTCCCTGACCAGCAACTAACAATTGGGGGTCGGGACCTAGCCTGGCGAAATTGCATCACATATCTCGGGATGGAGATCGACAGCCGCCTCACATGGAGGCAACACATAAAGAAAGCGGCAAACAAAGGGTGCGCGCTCCTGTCCCAACTATACCCTCTTCTGAAGGGTGAAGGACTCACCTTGAAATGCAAAATGCTTCTCTGGCGCCAACTCATGCTTCCGGTCATCTTGTATGGTTCGGAAGTGTGGTCAATGGCGTCAGACACCTCACTCTTAAGGCTACAACGGCTACAAAATAAAACCTTCCGGGTAATCTCAGGTGCTGACAGATACGTCCGGAACACACATATCAGAGAATTCCTAGAACAGCCCACCATCTATTCCCTCATAAAGGAAAAATCTGCCAAACTTTATGAGAGAACACAAGCATCGCCCCATCACCTCATTCAAAATTTAGGCTGCGAACACCCAAACCTTCAACATAAGAGACCTAAATTAACCCTCACGCGCCACTTTAGGGACATTTAAAACACACAAACACACACCCAGAACAAACATTTACTCAAAAACACGCACACAAACCAAACCACCAACTTCATGAACCCTCTAGCGCATTTCTAGAAGTCAGACGGGCACAGCCCAGTGGTACTTCATTACAAAAGTGCAAACAGAAGGCATTCAAATTCTCTGCTCCGCTGCTGTGCTGTGCTTGCGTGCCTGCCGTCCCGCTCGCTCTCGCTCTCGCTGTGTGTTACGCGCGTCGTCGAAATGGCAGATCAGGCGGCTACGAACGAGACTGCTGCGGCACCCGCCGCCACCGGCACTACGAAGAAGGCCAAGTCTGCGTCGTCTGCGAAGAAGCCGCGCGCCAAGCCTGCGCACCCGCGCACCTCTGAGATGGTGACGGCCGCCATCAAGAGTCTGAAGGAGCGCGGCGGGTCGTCGCTGCAGGCGATCAAGAAGTACATAGCCGCGCACTACAAGCTGGACGCGGAGAAGCTGGCGCCGTTTATCAAGAAGTACCTCAAGTCGGCCGTCGTGGCGGGCGAGCTGGTGCAGACGAAGGGGAAGGGCGCGTCCGGCTCGTTCAAGCTTGCCGGCGCCGGCGGCGGGGGGGCGGCCGAGGGCGGCAAGGCTCGTGCTGGCGGTGCCAAGAAGAAGCGCGCCGCTCCGGCCAGCAAGGAGAAGAAGGGCGCCCGTGCGGCCGGCGCAAAGAAGGCTGGTGGCGTGAAGGCGGCGACCGGTCGGAAGGCGGGCGCCGCCAAGAAGGCGTCTGCGGCGTCGGCCGCTCCCGCGGGTGCGAAGAAGGCGGCTGCGGCCAAGCCGGCCAAGGCCAAGTCGCCGTCGAAGGCGAAGAAGGCCGCCAAGGTTCCGACGAAGAAGCCGAAGGCGCCGCGCCCGAAGAAGGCGACGACGCCGTCTAAGGCGAAGGCTTCGCCCAAGAAGAAGAAGTAGAGTAGAGGAGAAAGAGATGGGAAAGGAAGGGTTTGGCGCTTGACTCCGTCGTCCCCACCCCCCGTCGTCGTCTAGTGGCGCGCAAGAGACGCGCGGCCCAAAACGGCCCTTCTCAGGGCCATCAAAGCACGTCGGGGAAGGTTTTGATTGTCGTGTTGCGTTTGGTGTGGGTGTCTGTCTGGCGTTTCTGTATGCCCGTGGGGATGCTGTTTGCGTGCCGCGGTGGTTGGATTGCGGGGGTCGGTGGCGGGTGTGGGCGGCGGTAGCGGTAAGCGGTGTTGTTGTTGTTGTTGTTGTTGTCGTGGTTGATTGTCGCCGTGTTTGTGGCGGCGGCCGACGGTTGGTTTTCTGTCACGTTGTTTTGTTTGAATACGTTGGTTGGCTTGCCTGCGTTCGTTCTTCTCGGATGTCTGTCTTGTCGAGTCGTGTCTGGTCTTTGTTTTGTTCCTTTGTGTGTGTTATGTTTTGCAACGGGGGGCACGTTGAGATGTGGAAGGAGTCGGCGGGGATTTCGGTGGCGTGTAGAGCGAGCGAGCGCGCCTGCCTGGCCGTTGGCCGTCGGAGTGGAGTGCGGGGTTTTTTGTTTTCGAAACGAAAGCGGCGGCCGGCCAGCCACCCGTGCGGTGTGACGTCGGCCGTTGGGTATTGTGCGCTTGGAGCGCCGGGGAGGGATGATGTGTGATTGTTGCGCGCTGCTAGCAGGCAGGCAGGCAGGCAGGCAGGCAGAGTGAGCGGGTGTGGCGGACGGACGGGAAGTGGCGGTTTTTGTTTTTGGGTTGCGGGGCGAGAGGCAGGCGACCGACAAAGTTTGCTCGCGACGGAGAGATGTTAGTGGCCCTGAAAAGGGCCGTTTTTGTTTGTGCGGTGCGGTGCCGCGGCGCGGTTTAGGCGCGCTCGCCGCGGATGCGGCGCGCGAGCTGGATGTCCTTGGGCATGATGGTGACGCGCTTGGCGTGGATTGCGCACAGGTTGGTGTCTTCGAAGAGGCCGACGAGGTAGGCCTCGCTGGCCTCCTGCAGGGCCATGACTGCGGAGCTCTGGAAGCGCAGGTCGGTCTTGAAGTCCTGGGCGATCTCGCGCACTAGGCGCTGGAATGGCAGCTTGCGGATGAGCAGCTCTGTGCTCTTCTGGTAGCGCCTGATTTCTCGCAGGGCGACGGTGCCCGGCCTGTAGCGGTGGGGCTTCTTGACGCCTCCGGTGGCGGGCGCGCTCTTCCTCGCCGCCTTGGTGGCGAGCTGTTTGCGCGGCGCCTTTCCGCCGGTGGACTTGCGGGCCGTTTGCTTTGTGCGGGCCATAGCGGTAGCGGAGCGGCGTGCGTGGAGGTTAGGTGCGGCGCGGCGTCCGGTGCTGCCTTGACAACGGGCCCGCGCGCCTCCGTGCTGCGCTTATATGCCCTCGGTTGCGCGTGGTGGGGGGAGGGCGGGCCAGAGTCTATATAGGGGGGCGGCGGGCGCGCCGGGCGCAGACCGTAGCCGACTCGCCAGCCGCTGCAGCTGCTGTTTGTGCACGTTTTGCTTTGCCCGAGGAAGGAAGGATGACAGGCCGCGGCAAGGGAGGAAAGGGGCTCGGCAAGGGTGGCGCCAAGCGGCACCGCAAGGTGTTGCGCGACAACATCCAGGGCATCACGAAGCCCGCCATCCGCCGCCTGGCTCGCAGGGGCGGCGTGAAGCGCATCTCTGGTCTGATCTACGAGGAGACCCGCGGGGTGCTGAAGGTGTTCCTGGAGAACGTGATCCGCGACGCGGTGACGTACACTGAGCACGCCAAGCGCAAGACTGTGACGGCCATGGACGTGGTGTACGCCCTGAAGAGGCAGGGGCGCACCCTGTACGGTTTCGGCGGTTAGGCTGCGTCGCAGCGGGCGCTGGCCTTCCCGCGGCCGTGCTTGTGGGTGGGAGAGACTAGAAAACGGCCCTTTTCAGGGCCACCACACTGTTCGGAAGTTGAAAAGTGCGAAAGAGTCTGTGTTGTTGCTGCTGCGTGTGTGCGCTGTGTTGTTTGTTTGTTTCTTTCTCTCTTTCTTTCTTTGTTTCTTTCTTTCCGTTTGAGCGACGTGATGTGACTGGGAGGGGAGAAGGAAAGGAAACGTGTCATGTGGCTGGCTGTGTGTGGAGCTGCTTCGTTTGTGTGTCTTTGTATCGATCGCGACGGAGATGGCGGGCTGTGTGTTGTTGTGCGAGAGGCGGTGATTATTTGCTTGCGTGGTTTGGCTCTGTGTGTTTGCGGCGGCGTTGGGGTTTCCGAGGCAAGGCGTGTGGGCATAGGCGGCCGGATCAGCTGTTTCGTTCGTGTCGACGGCCGTTGCGCGCGGGAGTGGAGGGCGGTGTGTCGACACGCCTCCCTTTAACAATGGTCATTATTGCTGCCGTTGTCGTTTGGAAGGCGACTGCGACCGTGCAAAATGTGTGTGTGTGTGTGTGTGTGTGTGTGTGTGTGTGTGTGTGTGTGTGTGTGTGTGTGTGTGTGTTGGGCCACACGGGCTGTGTGGACGACAAGATGGCGGACGTGCGCCGGCGGCGGCTGTGCTGTGAAAGTGCAAAGTTAAAACAAAACAAGGTGCGGCGAGGACGACTGAAATTTTGCTTTGGACGTAGGTTTGTGTGGTGGCCCTGAAAAGGGCCGATTGTTGTGGGCCGAGCCGGCAAAGCGCGTTGCGTGCAGGGGAGCACGCGGCGCTGCGATTGCCTGGCCTCCTTTAGGCCTTCTTCTCGGTCTTCTTTGGCAGCAGGACGGCCTGGATGTTGGGCAGGACACCACCCTGTGCGATGGTGACGCCCGACAGGAGCTTGTTGAGCTCCTCGTCGTTGCGGATGGCAAGCTGCAGGTGGCGCGGGATGATGCGCGTCTTCTTGTTGTCGCGGGCCGCGTTTCCGGCCAGCTCGAGCACCTCAGCCGCGAGGTACTCCATGACGGCGGCGAGGTAGTCGGGCGCCCCGGCGCCGACGCGCTCTGCGTAGTTTCCCTTGCGCAGGAGGCGGTGGATTCTGCCGACCGGGAACTGGAGCCCAGCCCTGCTTGAGCGGGACTTTGACTTGCCCTTGACTTTGCCTCCCTTTCCGCGTCCGGACATGGCGATGGGCTAGCGACGGTGCACACGAAACGGAAACGAAAACGACCGGTGCGAGCGGCAGCGAGTCGAGCAGCGGAGTGCGTGCCGGCGCACTGCGTGGCTCCTTCACGAAGAAACTTCAGTCTTCGAGTAAAGCGGAGTTCACAACATATACATGTTTTGCCTCCCATTAATTCTGGTGGTGCGTCTTCTAGAGGGGATTGGCTTCTGGTAGTTGCCACTCTTTATTCTTCTTCAGTGACAGCCTATGCCGTAAGGAGCTGGGGCCAGCGTGTATTGGCATTGCGCCGTATCTTCTGCCCCAGAGAGCGTATGTACCGGTTCTCGGATTGCCGCGCCTTTTCGTAGAAGCGGCGGGCAACCGTACGGATGTGGTCCTTGACTTTGCGGACCTCAGCGAGGTCGTGCAGTGGTCCAGATGGGAAGTCCCGCGGCAGGTGCAGCGCGAGGCGGAGAGCCCTGTTCTGCAGAGATTGTAGTTTCTTCAGATGGTCGTCTGCCGCATTCCCCCAGACGACAGCCGCGTAATCGAAGACAGGGCGGATTAGCGCCCTGTACAACGTGACGCCCAGTCGCGGAGGAAGAGTCGACGTCGGGTTGAGCAGGGGGTAGAGCTGGAGAAGTCGACCCCTTGCTTTGTTTACGACGCCCTTCACGTGTGGGCCCCAGGTGAGGCGGCGATCTATGGTGACCCCAAGATACTGCGCTGTCGGTCGCCAGTTGACAGGACTGCCTCCAACGACGAGTGGGGGCAGAGCGGCTGGGATGACACGACGGGTTGCAATGAAAAATTGCGTCTTGGCGCCGTTGAACTGGAGTTTCCACTTGACGGCCCAATTGGCTAGGGTGTCGACAGCGTGCTGCAACCTCTGGCGAAGTGTGTCCGCGCGCATACTTCGGGAGTAGAGCGCAGTGTCGTCGGCGTACAGTGCTAGGTGCACACGAGGGACCGTCGGCGTATCAGCCGTGTAGAGCGTGTACAGAATCGGCCCCAAGACCGACCCTTGTGGCACGCCTGCTCTGATGGGACGGACTGTTGACAGGCCAGTTTCTGCACGGACATGAAAAGTCCGTCCATCGAGGAAGGACCGTAGCAGACGGATGTGGGATCCAGGGACCCCCATTTCGAGAAGTTTGAAGAGCAGCCCATCGTGCCAGACGCTGTCAAAAGCGCGCGAGACATCAAGGAAGACTGCTCCGAAGTATTCGCGCCTCTCCAGGGAATCGAAGGCTTCCTCCACGAGTCGGAGAAGTTGGTGCTCCGTAGAGTGGCCCTTACGGAAGCCGAACTGGGCATCTGGGAGTAGAGCTTCGGCGGTGACGTGTTGCTGTAGCCTCTTCAGGTAGATGCGCTCGAAAACTTTCGAGATGGCAGGCAGCAGACTAATTGGGCGATAGCTCTTCGGCTGGCGGAGATCTTTTCCCATCTTAGGAATAGCCACAATCTCAGCATGCTTCCACTGCAGGGGAAAGTGGCCGGTGCGAAAGATCTTGTTGAAGATTGCAGCCAGGCGAGTAGAGGCGTCCTCAGGCAGTTGTTTCAGCATGGCAGTGGAGACGTCGTCAGGGCCTGCAGCTCTCTTTGGATGGAGGGCCTTCAGAGCCGCCGAGACTTCTTCAGGAGTTGTGGCCTCTATGTCATCATCGCCCTCCGTTTCCAGATAGCGAGGGAGCCGGGCAGCGACCATCTCTTCATGTTCTGCGTCCAGTGGATCCTCTACAGGCTGGAAGTTCTCTTCGAAAACATCGGCGAGGGCATCAGCCTTCGCGTTCGGTTCGCAGACAGTTCCGGTTGCAGTTCGGAGAGGCGGCATACGCTGCGTCCGCCGTAGGAAGTGTTTCGTGGTCCTCCAGGCAGACCCGTCGTCAAGCTGAAGAGTCGCCACACGGCTAGCCCACTCCCGGTTGCGGTGATTGTCCACAGCCACCGTGATTTCGCGCCGCATACGGTTGAGTTGCCGTTTGGTGGCGGGGTTCCGTGTACGCTGCCATTCGCGGTACACTCTGTTCTTCTCGGCAATTTGTGCGAGGAGATCGGGGGGCAGCTGTCGAGAGTGGTCCTGGCGCTCGCGTCTGGGCGGAGCCGCTTCTTCGACTGCGGCGAGGGCGGCGTCCGTGAAGTGGAGGAGGGAATCTTCAGCTTCTGCGTCGTCGGCAGGAGGCATCCCAGCTAGGGACTCGGTCAGAGTGTGGCGAAAGAGATCCCAGTTGACTCCAGAGAGTGACACCCCACGCCTGGGTAACTGCAGTGGGTCGAGGTCGACGTCAAAAACAACTGGCACATGGTCAGAGGAGAGAACATTCCGTGTCGAGGCGAGGATGCGGTGCGGAATGCCTTTCACGACCGCAAAGTCGACGATGTCCGGTTGTCCATTAGCGGGGAAGATGGTGGGATCATAGGGACCCACTACCACGGCGTCATTGCGATCCACGATTCGTAGGACGCGGCGTCCGTCTCTGTTGGTGAGTCGTGAACGCCAAGCGACGTGCTTGGAGTTATAGTCGCCAGCGATGAACAGCTTGCCTCCGATGGAGAGAAGAGATTCTAAGTCCGCATCTACCCATGGATGCGACGGTGGTTTGTAGATAGCAATGAAGGTTATGGCTCCCGCTGACGTGTGCGCGACAACTCCAGTCGCCTCCAGAGTCACGAGCGGCGGCAGTTGAATCTGGTGGTGACGGATCCCATTCCGTATGTAGATGGCCATTCCTCCGCCGGCAGTTGGCCTGTCAGCACGGTAACAGGAGTAGTTCGGCGCTTTGACTGCAATGCCTGGTTTAAGGCGGGTTTCGCTGAGCAGACAGATGTCCACGGCTTCATCGCGAAGAAATTTACGAAATTCGCCAGCTTGTGTGCGTAGACAGAGGGTGTTCCACGCGACGACCGTGAGTCCTCTAACACTTCCCATAATGAGTAGTGGAGGAGCGTCTGGTGGCTGCCGGAGCGGCAATCTTCTGTGCAGCGGTCAGGTGCTGCGTGAGGACATCAAGCAGTTTTGTCGTGCTCGCCACAAGCGCGGTGAGTTGAGTAATCAGACTGGCGATGTCCGTGGCGGAGGCGGCAGGAGCCGTATCGTCTCTGGCGCCGACGGAAGTGGCCACCTCTTCGCCATTGTATGTGGCTTCTTCTGGAGCGTTGGTTGTGCGACCCCCCGTCTTGCGCCGGCCGCCGCGGCGTTGGGGGCGTGCATCAGACGTCACGGGTAGGGCAGCAGAGGAGGGGCCCGGTTCCGGGTCCGACGAATTCTGCGCAGGTGGAGTGGCGCAGTTTAGTAGTGGATGGCGTGCCCCTGCGTCTTCAAAAACATCTCGGGTGTGTGAGTCGCCATTGCGGCGACGTGCCTGAGGGCCTGCATGGTCGGCGTCATCGCTGGTGGGTCGGCGGGGCGCCAGTCCTCTGGCGACAACCGTGGCGTGGGAGATTGTAGGTTCAGCCTTGGCAGACTTCTTCTGTTTCGCGGCGACTGGCTGGCCGCGCTGACGAGCACTGGCGCGTCTCCAAGCTTCACAGCCGCGGTAGCTGGCAACGTGAGCGCCCCCACAGAGAGCGCACGTTGGCTGCTGCTTCCGAGGGATGGGGCAGTCCTTCGCTGGGTGTGCACCGGCGCATTTCACACATTTTTCAGGCATGGAGCAATGCCGGGCGACATGGTTGATGCCCTGGCACCGGTAGCACTGAACAGGGCCTCTCTTGGCGCGCAAGTCTTCTGTGGTCACCGAGACGTTGGCGAGGCGGGTGAGCTGGTAGAGCTTCCTGTTCTCGATTGTATCGGTTGCGATGACGAGAAACAGGGGCATGTAGTCACGCGATTTGGGCTGCTTCATCTTGACCACAGTTCTGACACTGAAGTCGAGCTCTTCGAGTTCTTCTTTAATGTGATCCGGCTCCATGTTGAAGGGCAGATGCCGGATGACAATCTTCAGGACGCGGTCCGGTGTGGTGGCGTGAGTGAAGAAAGGGATTGCCCTTTCAGACGCCTCCTGCGTTACGCGTCGGTAGTCGTCTGCTGAGCGCAGCGTAATCTTGTACATGTCTCGTCCGGCGACCTTCACATTGTAGACTGCCGTCGTCCAGCTATTGAGAAGCTGCTGCAGCTGCCGGAAGGTCCCTTCGTATTTCAGAACGATCGGCGGAAGTGGCGCATCCCTCCTTGGCGCCGTGGAAGGGCGCGGCGGGTCCTCAGGGGCATCCTCAAGGGCAGCAAAAGTGTTGGCAGTGGATGCCGGCTCGTGGGCGGACAGCACCCGCCGTCGCGCTGTATGCCGTCGCTTCGGGCGAGTGAATCCGTCAGCATCGTCAGCAGGCGTTTGTTTCGATCGCTTCTCAACCGGGGAGCTGCGCCCGCCGGTAGGGGCTGTACCTTCTTCTCGTCTGCTTTTGCCGGATTGCCGACGAGGCGGTGGTACGCCCGACGGCTCGTCTTCTTCCGACTCCGGAAGCGGAACTGTAAGCGCATCCATAGCGATATCCATCATGTCCTCATTCGTTGCGCGGTCCGTCATAAGTGGGGGGCCAGATGGGGCCGCCGACGTAGCAAGCTCCGCCGGACGGCGATCTGCCACACCCTTCGCAGTACGTAGCTCCGTTCGCTTCGACATCTCTCGCGCGAATGCGGCGTGCCGGCGCAGCCGGGGTGGGGGTGCTTTATGGGCTCGGGTGCGGCGGCCGGTTGCGCGCGCGCCCCATTGGTCGGCGGCCGCAACAGGGCGAGCTGGTAAAGGTGCGGCGGCGGCTGGCGGCGGGTGCCACTGTGTGGGGAGACGCTGACTAGAGCGGAGCGCTTGCTACTGGTGTTGCTGCTGCCGTACGTTCGTTCGAGATGCCGCCCAAGACTAGCGGGAAGGCCGCCAAGAAGGCTGGCAAGGCGCAGAAGAACATTTCGAAGGGCGACAAGAAGAAGAAGCGCAAGAGGAAGGAGAGCTATGCCATCTACATCTACAAGGTGCTGAAGCAGGTGCACCCTGACACGGGCATCTCGTCGAAGGCGATGAGCATCATGAACAGCTTCGTGAACGACATTTTCGAGCGCATTGCGGCCGAGGCTTCTCGCCTGGCGCACTACAACAAGCGCTCGACCATCACGTCCCGCGAGATCCAGACCGCTGTGCGGCTGTTGCTGCCTGGCGAGCTGGCCAAGCACGCCGTGAGCGAGGGCACGAAGGCGGTGACCAAGTACACGAGCTCCAAGTAAGGAGGTGGCTCTGGAATGGAAGGAAGGAAGGATGGAGAAGGCACCTCCGTTGCGAGAGCGGCAAAACGGCCCTTTTCAGGGCCACCAACTTGCCTTTTGCGGGAAGGGCGGAATTGTTGTTGTTGTTGTTGTTGTTGTTTGTGTGGACGGCTGTGATGTATGTGTGCATTTTGATTGTGGGTGGGGGGGGCGCGTCAAAGCGTGTTGCGGGGTACGGCCACGAGGTTGGTCGCCGTGGCGTGGAATGGTGGCACGCCTCGTTGGAGTGGTTTTGACCCATTGGTGTTGGTGTTGGTGTGTGTTACCTGTCTGCGAGGGGGGACAGTGCGATCGGCGACTTTTGTGTCACCGTAACGACGGCCGTTTGCGGGTTTGTTTTTTTTTTTTTTGCACATCATACATGGCGAGGGTGAAATGTGAAATGTTTTTGTTTGGTTTGTTTTTTTTTTCTTTGCCGCCCACTATTCCCTTTGCTGTACGCCGAGTTTGACAATGGTGCGACGTAACTGCAGCGTGGAGGTGTGTGAGTGACGTTGAAATGAACGTGCCATTAAGACGCATTGTTGTTGTATTGTACTGTACGTGTACGGCGACACGCACGATGATGTACCATTCGACTCTGATTTTTGATAGCCGTGTCTGACTGATTGCGTACGACGCACGCACACCGATGTCGTCATTCAAGATGCACGCGTGTCCAGTGCAGTACAGTAAGCGCGACGCTAGACGACGACGACGACGACGACGACGACGACGACGACGACGGCGGCGGCGGTCGTCGTCGTTTGTTTGGCGAATGTCTGTACACGTGTTTGTCTGTGTCCATCCGGTATGTATTTGTTTGTTTGAAAGTGTTTTGTGTGTCGGTGACGTGGTCCGATCCGTCGCCCCCTGAGTAACTGTCGATCGGCGCGATAGACCGGCGTCACGCAACTGAACCGAAGTCTTGGGCACACCCGTCATACTGTTGTACACCGTCGCGCTGAGAACGGTAACGAAAGGTTGACTTTGATCGGTCGAATGTGTGGGCAGAACGTGAGGAATGAGGCAAGAGTGCAAGGAGGGGGGGGCAAAAGAGAGAGGAAGGGAAAAAGGGGAGAAACGCATTCGTAGAGCAACGGAACGTTCCCGTGTCGGAGGCGTATTGGAGCCGCACTGAAATGCGTTTAACGGCGGCGCGGCTGCAAGTGTCTGCCGTGGTGAACGTTACCTTTGACGGCTGCATTGGGCTTTGCTTTCGCTTTCGCTTTCCCGGATGTACGTAACGTTTGTTGATATGGTTCTGAGGAAGAGTGTATGACAGTGCCGTGCCGTCCATGTTCGTGTGCCCTCCCATTGTGTGTATGCTATTGTCTGTGTACTTGAATGATGTATGTAGGTGTTAGTGGACATGTTTTACCAGTGGGGGGAAATGGATCGTCGATAGTTGCCGTCACTCTGTCACGGTCGAGATGACGCACCCTCCGTACAGAAAGGTGTCGAGAAAGTGAGTGTGTGTGTGTGTGTGTGTGTGTGTGTGTGTGTGTGTGTGTGTGCGCGTCCGTGAATTGGCAGTGTTTGGAGGTGGGCGTGCCCTGCATGTGGCCCGGAAGGCTGTTCGTTTGGCGGTAGTGTTGTGTGGACAGGGGAGGGGCATGCGTAACGCTGCTGGCATGGCATTTCGGGAGATGGGAGGGGGCAAACGAGGAAACGAGGAGCGGCGGCCAAAGACGGGACGGGGAGGGGCGCGGTGTGGGTGGCTTGCGCCTGTGCTCGGCGTTGTGGTTTGTGCAAAAGAGGAGGAGAAAAACAATGAGTTGCCAGGGAGGGGAGCGGTGTTGTGTTGTGGTTGTCGTGGTGTAGCCGCAGACGCGGCTGTCAGTGAACGTGGCGAGACGGACGGATGCGCGGAGGGGCGGGGGCGGCGCATTTCGCCGGTGCCGTGCCGTGCCATGCCTGAAAGCCGCGTGGTCGCTGTGTTGTTGGTGGCGTGGGGGCGAGGAGAGTACCGTACGGGTGTGCTTGTGCGCCGGAAATGGCACACTGCGCCTGCCCGTCTTGGAGGCTGATGGCTGTGGTGTGGAAATGGGGCGCGGTGATGTTGAAGCAGAAAAGAAACCAAGAAAACGGAAGGCGTGATGCGGCGGTGGTGGTGAGAGCGGGAAAAACAAAACAAAAAAAAAAAAAAAAGAAGGAAAAACAACAAGAAACAAAAAAGAAAACAAAAAGTCTATCAATATTAAAATGTAAATGGAAATGGAAATGGACCCAGGTATAACCTCCCTGCACAAATAGCAGAGAGTCCGATGGTAATAAAAATGTGCCAGAATGTTAACGTCCCTACAAAAGAAACCCAACGATAATATTAATGAAAGAATGAACCGTATGTAACATTGCAACAGACACAATGAAACCTGATAAATTGTATAAGGGCAGCAGCGTTGACCTTTGGCCCTGTATTCAGAATAAAAAGAGCCAAAGATTGTTACCCCAATGAAAAAGACACTGAAACACGTATGTAACATAGCAGCGATGGCGAGACATTGTAGCATCTGTGACCAGAGAGTTTGCGCTGGACTGCGCGAGTGTTGCGAGCGGTTCTCAGTCAGTCAGTCAGTCAGTCGTTGCGAGTCTGTAGCTCTGTGTAGTTGAGGGCTGTACTCTGTCAGTAGTCGTCGCGTGCAGTACGCTAATAGTCGTCATGCAGAGCGGTCGGTCAGTAGTAGGAGCCGAGTGCGGTTGTGTGATGTAGGCGGTCGGCAACACTGGTCAAGATGGTGAATAAGGTATACTGTTAATTAATATAATCATTAGATAATGAAAAATTTTATTTATTGTAATTATTCTCCAACAAGTTCCCCAATAATAATGTTTATTTCAAAAGCATTTTTCAAACATTTAATTTTTTATTGAACTAAAGAGTTCGTTGCACTTCACATTTCATTCCACTTCTTTGAAGAAAAATTTCACTAAAATCACAAAAAAAGAGAATATTATTATTTGCAATGCAGTTCCTCCAAGCGCTGCGCAACAACAAGAGCAGAAATGTGACATCCATTTATTCGGAGGTAAGACTTTAATTCTGATTGTTTTGCACAGGGCCAAAGACCGATATTTCGGTTTAATTGAAGTTTCTTGTCACTGAACGGACTTTAAATGTTGTGAAGAATTTATATTTGAGTCAGATTGCGAATTTCACATTTTTGTTGCCATTTTCAATACCTCTCATTGTGGGCGAGGTTACAATTAGCGCAATGTCCATTAGCATCCGTAAATAACATTGTCCATTATTTTAAAATTTGCGGGGAGGTTACAACACACACAAAAAAAAAAAAAAAAAAAAAAATTTGCATTTATATCCGCTCCTCAATTGTAGATACCCCTTACACAGCTGTGTGCAATGAATGAGTGCTGGCTGGTAATTAATTGCACTCCTTGGAGGGAAATGCCATAGGAAGTAGTCTTTAAAAAGTGAATGTTTTTCGTTAAAAGACAAAAGGTACTTTAGAAAAAAGTAATAGTGGGGCTTTTGTTGTTGAACAAAATAAGTACAATGAACATACGTTATCAGATTTGCGCAATGCAGCTTCACACTACCTTTTGATTATAACACAATATACTATACATCGTCCCGAACCGTGACCAGAGTCGCGAGACGAGCAGAGCACGCCGCCGACGCCCGCTCAGTACAACCGTCCACCCGCTACTACTGTCGACCGACTACTACCTCTCCCGACTCGCGCTACAATATATATAACAACTGTTCCTGGCGACCCGGTGCGTGCCACTACTGTCGTCTGGCGCGGTCCAAGCGCCGACTAGCAACGATAAATAACTCTCTGGTCAGACAGAGATGCTGTCATGCCTCGCCATCGCTCTGGTAATGAATACATACGTGTTGCAGCGTGCGTACCACCGGAACACGCAGTGGCGGAGCCAAAGACTGTGTTGTCGAGGTCGAGTGCGAGCGGGAAGAGAGGCAGCGTCGGCACGGAGATGCAAGCGAGCGCGAGACGCACGGGGGCTGCGGCGTGGCGCGTTTGCGGTCGGCGCCTTTGGTGGCAACGGCCGGGACAAGCAGCGGTGTATGGTGTGGTGCGGGGCGGACAGGGGCGGCGGTGGACGGGGAGGAGGCGGCGCGACGACGGCATGGGGGCGAAAACGGGACGGGGGACGGCGGATGCTGAGAGGCGTCACGCGCGGACAGGACACAGACACAGAGACACACAGATTGGAAAGGGAGGGTGCGCGGTAGTAGTTGGGAATGTGCGTACCGTGCGGGATGGGAGTGGGCGAGGAACACGGTCGTGGCCCCCTGTTTTTTGGGTGCGTGTGATGACGTCGGTGTGTTGTGGGAAGGGAAGGTGCTGTGGCGGCGGCGCGTAATGGGCGTAGGCCGAAAAGAGAAAGGAACGTGGGCAGTGTGTTGGCAAGCGTCGGTTCGACTGCGACGTTGATGGGCAGGGCAAGGTTAATGGTGGTAGGAGTAGGCGTGTGGGCGCAAAAAATCTGCCGCTGCAGGCGGTGCCGTAACCGCCATGGCGGGAAGGAGAGAGAGAGGGCCAAAGAAAGAAAGAAAGAAAGAAGAAAACAAAAAAAAAAACAAAAAAAAAAAAAGGAGGCGGGGGCGAAAGTGGAGAGGCGGTGGTGTGAGAAGGGCGGGGGCGGAAGGAAGGCAGGAAGGACAAGAGGCGAGGCGACGGCTTGCTTTGTGTATCGGTCGGTCTCTGGCTATGCTTCGTTTTCTGCAGCAGGGTCGGTGCGCGGCGTGGCTCGCGGCAGTGGGAACGCCTGGTGGCTGGACGGCCAGCAATGCGGTTGGATGGGCGGCCACAGCACCGCACCTGTGCCCGAGGAGGAGACGCTGGCGGCGGGCCCTGAGGTGAGGCCGGCTCGGCTGGGGCTGTGGATGTGTAGGTGTGCGCCGCTGCTGCAACAACGAGTAAAACGCGAGAAGAAGGGATGGCGGTAGAGAGAGAGAAAAAAAAAAAGGTCGTGTTGTGTTGATGCGCAGGCAGACGCGTACAGAGAGACGAGCCCGGTCTGCAGCAGGGTGTGGCCGTGCCGAGTGCAGAGCAGCGGCGGCTCGGTTCGGTTCGGTTCGGCCCGGCCCGGCGGGCCGCGCTGTTGTCGCGGACGTGAGCGCCCCCTGGCGGGTGGCCGGAGGCGGCGCGGCGTGTTGGACGTGTGGCTGGTGGCAGTGCACAATTTGCGAGTGGCTGGCGGTGTGGTGTGGCGGTTGGCGCGTCGGGCGGCGGAGAGAGAGAGAGAGAGAGAGAGAGGGAGGAGAGGTATGTGTTGCGGGCGCCCTTTGCTGCGCTGCGTCGTTGCGTGTGCCGTACAGGGCGGGCGCTTGTCGACTGTGTGGGCGGTGTGGCGAATTGGCGTGAAACGGCTGCCGAGAGGTGTGTGGTAGCGAGCCGGTCGTTGTCAGTGCGAAGGGGAATGTGCGTGCGTTTGGCGGTTTCGGTGTGCTTTTTGCGGCGTGAGAGTGGGAATTAGTGGGGCCGGCTGTTGTGTTGGTTCCTTGTGTCTTGTGTCGCGTAGCTTGATGGCAACGTGGAAGGACGCCGGTTTCGTTTCGAGCCTTGCGTGTGGTTGTCGACGTTGACTGGTTGGCGTGTGCCGATGCACGTGCATGTGTGGGTCGCGAGTGCGTTTTTGGCTGTGTGTGTGTGTGTGTGTGTGTGTTTTGGGGGGGAAGGGGGAGGCGGTGGTGAAAGTGCAGTCGTTGCCACGGGCGTCGTCGGGTGGGGCTGGGGCTGTGCGTCGTGGCGGAAAGGTGGTAGGTTGCGGGAAGCGAGCCCGTCGTTGACGGTGTCGCGTGAGTTGTGAATCGAGTGGGGCGCGGGGCGCGGGACAGGAGCAGCGTGCCGCTGCGTCGTGGTCGTCAGCAGAGGCTGTGCGTGTGCTTGTCCTTTTTGTGGGCGGTTCGTGCGAGGCGTTTTTGTTTTGTGTTGCCCTAGTTGTTAGTTTATTTTGTTTGTGTTTGTTATTTTGAGACGACGACTGGTTGGTGGCGTGCGCGCGAAGTGGCGGTGTGCGCTTCCCGTGTCGTTTGTGTTGTTTTGTTTTTGTTTTGTTTTTTTTTGCACTGGGCCCCGGGGGGTGGGTGGGTGGGTGGGTGGGTGGGTGGGTGCGTGCGTGCGTGTGTGTCGATTGCCGGCTGGCGAAAGGTGCGCCATCGGCGGGGTGGGTCGCCGGCACAAGTAGAGGCGGCGGCGTTGTTGCTGTTGTTGTGTGGTGTTTGTTTTGTTCAGCTGTGTCGGCGAGCTGTGTTGCGGTGCGTGTGAATGGTGGTGCAAAAGTGCTGGCGTTGGGGCTGCGACTGCGACGGCGGCGAGCCGCGGGCGCGCATGATAGTGATGTTGTGAACAGCGGCTGTGTACGGTAGTGGTGTTGTTGTAGCACGACGTGCATCCGGGCCGGCGCGGAAAGCGCAGTTGCGGGCGGTTGCCCTTCGGTGCCAGCCATGTCGCGTGAGCGGCGGGTTGCTCTGGTGTCGACACGTGGTGCTCTGGGTTGTTGTGTGGTGCCCTTTGGCCGGTGGGGGTGGTTCGCGTGTGTCTCGTTCGCGCTCGGTATCTGGTCGTGGTCGTGCTGCTCCCCCGTCTGTCGGCGGTTTTCGACGTCGTCTGTACGTTTTTGTTCGTTTGCGGCGTGCCTGCCGACGTCGCCCCGTCGCGACCTTTCAACCGAAAGTGTGGCGCCCGAAGGTGAACGAACGTAACCCTGACCTCGGCGCTTTACGCTGAGCCGAGCGAACCGAACCTAACCTGTGGTGTGGCGAGGTGAGCTCAGCCTGTGAGCCCCTAACGTCTACGTACGGTAAGCTGTCCGGCTCACGCCTCACGTTTGAACGCTTTTTTAACCTACGTTTGACGCTTCTTAACCTAGCACTGACCCCTTAACCTAACGTGTAACCTAACCTAACCTAACCTAACCTAGCCTAGCCTCTGACGCCTGACGTGTTTGAATGCTTAACCTAAGTTTGACGCTTAACCTAACCCAAGTCCCCTTAACCTAACCCATGTCCACCTAACCTAACCTAACCTAACCTAGACGTGTAAACGTAATGTGTAACGCGTAACGTGTAAGGTCGGCTGGCGTGTGTGCTGACGGCAGATTGGGTTGGTCTGTAGATTCGGATTGCGGTTTGCCTCGGTCGAGGGGTTGGGTCGGAAGCGGCGAGGGGCGGCGGCGCCTGTTGCGCAGGCGGCGTCCGTTTGCGGCGGGCAATTGTTGAGAAACGGCTGTGAATGTTGGCGGGCGAGAGGAGGAGGACGGCGCGCGATGTGGCCCGACGGCTGCGGGCCGATCGGGAAACGGCGGGAGGGCGACGGAAGGCGATGGGGCGGCGGAGGCGCGTTTGCACGGCCGTCATCGCCGCACGCCTCGGCTTGTGTGGCTGTGGCGCCGGCCGCGCTGGCCGGGCTGCCGCGGCGACGGTGTGGGAGTTTTGCCGAAGGTTTGGCCATTGTGGCGGGTCGTCGGCTGGGGCTGTGGGGGCGGCATTTGGGCGGGGGCGGCGATTCTCGGCGGGCCGACCCAGGCTGTAGCGCGCGGTAGCTGCAGTTTGGCCGTGGTTTGCGGCGCTGCCGTGGCGACTGGTTGGCGACTGTGGTGTGGCTGTGTGTAGCCCCATCCTCGGTGGTTTGAAAGGCGCGGGCGGTTGTGGCGCAGGTTTGGGGCTGCTCCGCACAGGCTGTCGGACGTTGGGCGGTAGCAAGCGCTCCAGTCCACTATCATCTAACTTCATCAAGTGTGAGAAATGTAGCATTTACCCGAAGGCATTTACTACACCTTCTGAGGAACGGAAAATAGAAACATCAGGATTTTCTTTATTGTCATCTAAGGATGTGGTGTTGGGAACATACTATCTGGGGGGAACTGAAGGTTCTAAATGTTGCAACTGCTGTCGTTAGCGACTTAGCAGCGCAACGGGCCTCTGATAGAGGTCACGGTCATCCAGAGGCGCCCCAAGGGCCCTGATGAGGGGATTATTCGAAGCAGCAGCTTTATCATACATCTTCTGGGCGATGGCTTGGAAGCGAGCGAGTACTTCTTGTTCTTGCGCAGCTTCATGTAGATATCGGGCCGGAAACTGTGGATGGACGTGGAAAATCCGGCGAAGAGCCTTATTCTGCTGCGCCTGCAGGCGATGAAGGTGTCGGTGCGCCGCATTTCCCCATGCAGCACAGGCATAGTCCATAACGGGACGCACAAACATCCGGTAGATGAGGAGTCCATTATCGACAGAGAGCGCTGAGTGCTCGTTCAGCAGCGGATAAAGCGCCCCCAGCCGCTGCTCAACCTTCCGGCGAACTTCCAGCACCTGCTGCTGCCAGATGAGTTGGCGGTCCAGGACAACCCCGAGGTAGGTGGCTGTCGGCGTCCAGGGGATGACCTCGCCGAATAACTGGAGCGGCTGATCGTGTGGCGGGGTCCGCTTGCGCGTGAAGACCACGGCTTGGCTCTTCTGAGCGTTGAACCGGACACGCCAAAGAGTCGCCCAAGCTTCGAGGGCGGCGCACGCATCCTGGAGACGGCGATACATGGCTTGAGGCCACCGGCTGCGGGTGAAGATCGCGGTGTCATCGGGGTAGCAAGCGCGGGAGGCGCGGCGCGGCGGCGCGCAGAGTGGCGGCCGCTCTCTCGGCCGTCCGCGCCCGCCCGCGACACTGGCTGGGCCCTTGTGATTCTCTGCTCCGCTGCTGTGCTGTGCTTGCGTGCCTGCCGTCCCGCTCGCTCTCGCTCTCGCTGTGTGTTACGCGCGTCGTCGAAATGGCAGATCAGGCGGCTACGAACGAGACTGCTGCGGCACCCGCCGCCACCGGCACTACGAAGAAGGCCAAGTCTGCGTCGTCTGCGAAGAAGCCGCGCGCCAAGCCTGCGCACCCGCGCACCTCTGAGATGGTGACGGCCGCCATCAAGAGTCTGAAGGAGCGCGGCGGGTCGTCGCTGCAGGCGATCAAGAAGTACATAGCCGCGCACTACAAGCTGGACGCGGAGAAGCTGGCGCCGTTTATCAAGAAGTACCTCAAGTCGGCCGTCGTGGCGGGCGAGCTGGTGCAGACGAAGGGGAAGGGCGCGTCCGGCTCGTTCAAGCTTGCCGGCGCCGGCGGCGGGGGGGCGGCCGAGGGCGGCAAGGCTCGTGCTGGCGGTGCCAAGAAGAAGCGCGCCGCTCCGGCCAGCAAGGAGAAGAAGGGCGCCCGTGCGGCCGGCGCAAAGAAGGCTGGTGGCGTGAAGGCGGCGACCGGTCGGAAGGCGGGCGCCGCCAAGAAGGCGTCTGCGGCGTCGGCCGCTCCCGCGGGTGCGAAGAAGGCGGCTGCGGCCAAGCCGGCCAAGGCCAAGTCGCCGTCGAAGGCGAAGAAGGCCGCCAAGGTTCCGACGAAGAAGCCGAAGGCGCCGCGCCCGAAGAAGGCGACGACGCCGTCTAAGGCGAAGGCTTCGCCCAAGAAGAAGAAGTAGAGTAGAGGAGAAAGAGATGGGAAAGGAAGGGTTTGGCGCTTGACTCCGTCGTCCCCACCCCCCGTCGTCGTCTAGTGGCGCGCAAGAGACGCGCGGCCCAAAACGGCCCTTCTCAGGGCCATCAAAGCACGTCGGGGAAGGTTTTGATTGTCGTGTTGCGTTTGGTGTGGGTGTCTGTCTGGCGTTTCTGTATGCCCGTGGGGATGCTGTTTGCGTGCCGCGGTGGTTGGATTGCGGGGGTCGGTGGCGGGTGTGGGCGGCGGTAGCGGTAAGCGGTGTTGTTGTTGTTGTTGTTGTTGTTGTTGTCGTGGTTGATTGTCGCCGTGTTTGTGGCGGCGGCCGACGGTTGGTTTTCTGTCACGTTGTTTTGTTTGAATACGTTGGTTGGCTTGCCTGCGTTCGTTCTTCTCGGATGTCTGTCTTGTCGAGTCGTGTCTGGTCTTTGTTTTGTTCCTTTGTGTGTGTTATGTTTTGCAACGGGGGGCACGTTGAGATGTGGAAGGAGTCGGCGGGGATTTCGGTGGCGTGTAGAGCGAGCGAGCGCGCCTGCCTGGCCGTTGGCCGTCGGAGTGGAGTGCGGGGTTTTTTGTTTTCGAAACGAAAGCGGCGGCCGGCCAGCCACCCGTGCGGTGTGACGTCGGCCGTTGGGTATTGTGCGCTTGGAGCGCCGGGGAGGGATGATGTGTGATTGTTGCGCGCTGCTAGCAGGCAGGCAGGCAGGCAGGCAGGCAGAGTGAGCGGGTGTGGCGGACGGACGGGAAGTGGCGGTTTTTGTTTTTGGGTTGCGGGGCGAGAGGCAGGCGACCGACAAAGTTTGCTCGCGACGGAGAGATGTTAGTGGCCCTGAAAAGGGCCGTTTTTGTTTGTGCGGTGCGGTGCCGCGGCGCGGTTTAGGCGCGCTCGCCGCGGATGCGGCGCGCGAGCTGGATGTCCTTGGGCATGATGGTGACGCGCTTGGCGTGGATTGCGCACAGGTTGGTGTCTTCGAAGAGGCCGACGAGGTAGGCCTCGCTGGCCTCCTGCAGGGCCATGACTGCGGAGCTCTGGAAGCGCAGGTCGGTCTTGAAGTCCTGGGCGATCTCGCGCACTAGGCGCTGGAATGGCAGCTTGTGGATGAGCAGCTCTGTGCTCTTCTGGTAGCGCCTGATTTCTCGCAGGGCGACGGTGCCCGGCCTGTAGCGGTGGGGCTTCTTGACGCCTCCGGTGGCGGGCGCGCTCTTCCTCGCCGCCTTGGTGGCGAGCTGTTTGCGCGGCGCCTTTCCGCCGGTGGACTTGCGGGCCGTTTGCTTTGTGCGGGCCATAGCGGTAGCGGAGCGGCGTGCGTGGAGGTTAGGTGCGGCGCGGCGTCCGGTGCTGCCTTGACAACGGGCCCGCGCGCCTCCGTGCTGCGCTTATATGCCCTCGGTTGCGCGTGGTGGGGGGAGGGCGGGCCAGAGTCTATATAGGGGGGCGGCGGGCGCGCCCGTCTGACCCGCCGTCTACGACGACTCGGCCACCGAACCCGGACCTCGAGTCGGGAGAAGATGACGATGTCATCGTCAACTTGGCAGATTTCCTGCCCACGAAGAACGGGCAAAGTACGTCGGCCAGCGCACCGCATCTCCCAGAGGGCGGGCGGCGCAAACGGCCGATGTCCACTGCTCAAGTCGGCGCCAGAAAGGCAGTGAAGAAGAGGAGGCAACCTACTGTCTCTACCACGGGAGGCAGAAGACGCGCCATCCGTGACGACAGCGTGGTAGGCGCCACCTGGACGACCGTTTCGTCCCGACGGGCGGCCAGACCCAGGGCGACGCCTTCCCCGCCTCCCACATCGACTGCAAACCGCTTCGGCGCGCTTGCAGACGACGAGAGGCCGGAGCAGCCAACGACCTCGCAGACGGCGCCCACGACCGCTGCACAGGTTGGCTGCTCAGACGACGAAGAAGAGACGGCCCCCACCACCGGGCAGTCTCATCGACGGCCGCCGCCGATAGTCTTTGAGGTGGCCAAAGACTACAAGCGTTTCCTGCAGCTCGTCAGGCAGTGGACGACTGCCGATTTCACGCTGCGAGCTGCTTCTGGAAACCTTGTGCGGCTGCAAGTTAGTAATACGCAGGATTATATGAAGGTGACGTCGGAGGCGTCGAACCAGGGCCTGCACTGGTACACGCACGCCGCCGTCCCCGAGAGGCTGCTAAAGGTGGTCGTCAAGGGCTTCCCCATGGCGGCTGAACCTGACCTGCTAAAAGAAGAGCTGGCGGACCTTGACTTTCACGTCAGGAACGTGACGCGGGTCAAGTCCCACGTCAGCCACAAAGAGTCGCCCTCTCTGCTGGTGATTGCCACCGACACACCGGAGAACAGGCGGCTCTTCGAGCTGAAGAAGGTGGCCAACACATCGGTCACCGCGGAGGGCCTCAAGCAGAAGAGGGGGCTCGTACAGTGCTTCCGCTGCCAGGGGATGGGACACGTGGCTCGCCACTGTTCCTTTCCCGAGGCATGCGTGAAGTGCGCAGGCCCCCACGCAAGTGGGCTATGCCCACTTCCCAGGACGCACACACCCAAGTGTGCAAACTGCGGCGGCCCGCATGTGGCGAGTTATCGTGGCTGTGAAGTCTTCAAAGCTGCGATTGCTCGCCAGCGCGGGCAGCCAGCACAGAAGTCTGCCGGCCGCTCCCTCCGCCGTCCGCGCCCAGGCGCAAAACCGGCGAGGCGGCAGGCAACAGCGACTACCCAGAGGACAACCGCAGGCGCTAACAACGTCCCCACCACGGCGGGGAACAGAAGAAGGCGCATCCGCGCCAACAAACGTGCCCGAGAGGGCACGCCTGAAGCTGAGCGCGTTTCCCCCCACAAGGGGAAATTGCGCAAAGGAGACGCCACAGCAACGGACGGTGGCAAGAGTGGCAACACGACTGCCACCGCCTGTCAACCTGCTGCGCCAAGGCGAGACGCTGCACCTGCAGCGAATGAAGACACCCTGGCAGCAGCCGTCTCCGCACTGTCTGTGGCGATCGACAAGGTGGCAAGCCTTGCCGACACGCTGCAGCGAGTTGCGGAGGCCATGCTGACGGCCACACAAGCGGCGGCTAAGCAGCAGCCGAAGTGAGGCGCTCCCTGCGCCGTCCGCGCCGGGAGGAGTGCAGTCGGCCCGCCGAGGGCCAACACCGTTGTCCGCACACGCGGCCAACACAGAAGGCTATTAAACCTGAAAAGGGCAACTAGAAGACAAGAATAAGAAGAGAAGAACCGAAGAAAAACAACTAGTCGAAAGAAGATATGGAGGCAATGCAGGGGAAGCCTGCAAATACTCCGGCCACCAGGGTTAGATGGCAAACCCTGAAGAAGATGCTCTAGCTGGCCGGGCGCAGACCGTAGCCGACTCGCCAGCCGCTGCAGCTGCTGTTTGTGCACGTTTTGCTTTGCCCGAGGAAGGAAGGATGACAGGCCGCGGCAAGGGAGGAAAGGGGCTCGGCAAGGGTGGCGCCAAGCGGCACCGCAAGGTGTTGCGCGACAACATCCAGGGCATCACGAAGCCCGCCATCCGCCGCCTGGCTCGCAGGGGCGGCGTGAAGCGCATCTCTGGTCTGATCTACGAGGAGACCCGCGGGGTGCTGAAGGTGTTCCTGGAGAACGTGATCCGCGACGCGGTGACGTACACTGAGCACGCCAAGCGCAAGACTGTGACGGCCATGGACGTGGTGTACGCCCTGAAGAGGCAGGGGCGCACCCTGTACGGTTTCGGCGGTTAGGCTGCGTCGCAGCGGGCGCTGGCCTTCCCGCGGCCGTGCTTGTGGGTGGGAGAGACTAGAAAACGGCCCTTTTCAGGGCCACCACACTGTTCGGAAGTTGAAAAGTGCGAAAGAGTCTGTGTTGTTGCTGCTGCGTGTGTGCGCTGTGTTGTTTGTTTGTTTCTTTCTCTCTTTCTTTCTTTGTTTCTTTCTTTCCGTTTGAGCGACGTGATGTGACTGGGAGGGGAGAAGGAAAGGAAACGTGTCATGTGGCTGGCTGTGTGTGGAGCTGCTTCGTTTGTGTGTCTTTGTATCGATCGCGACGGAGATGGCGGGCTGTGTGTTGTTGTGCGAGAGGCGGTGATTATTTGCTTGCGTGGTTTGGCTCTGTGTGTTTGCGGCGGCGTTGGGGTTTCCGAGGCAAGGCGTGTGGGCATAGGCGGCCGGATCAGCTGTTTCGTTCGTGTCGACGGCCGTTGCGCGCGGGAGTGGAGGGCGGTGTGTCGACACGCCTCCCTTTAACAATGGTCATTATTGCTGCCGTTGTCGTTTGGAAGGCGACTGCGACCGTGCAAAATGTGTGTGTGTGTGTGTGTGTGTGTGTGTGTGTGTGTGTGTGTGTGTGTTGGGCCACACGGGCTGTGTGGACGACAAGATGGCGGACGTGCGCCGGCGGCGGCTGTGCTGTGAAAGTGCAAAGTTAAAACAAAACAAGGTGCGGCGAGGACGACTGAAATTTTGCTTTGGACGTAGGTTTGTGTGGTGGCCCTGAAAAGGGCCGATTGTTGTGGGCCGAGCCGGCAAAGCGCGTTGCGTGCAGGGGAGCACGCGGCGCTGCGATTGCCTGGCCTCCTTTAGGCCTTCTTCTCGGTCTTCTTTGGCAGCAGGACGGCCTGGATGTTGGGCAGGACACCACCCTGTGCGATGGTGACGCCCGACAGGAGCTTGTTGAGCTCCTCGTCGTTGCGGATGGCAAGCTGCAGGTGGCGCGGGATGATGCGCGTCTTCTTGTTGTCGCGGGCCGCGTTTCCGGCCAGCTCGAGCACCTCAGCCGCGAGGTACTCCATGACGGCGGCGAGGTAGACGGGCGCCCCGGCGCCGACGCGCTCTGCGTAGTTTCCCTTGCGCAGGAGGCGGTGGATTCTGCCGACCGGGAACTGGAGCCCAGCCCTGCTTGAGCGGGACTTTGACTTGCCCTTGACTTTGCCTCCCTTTCCGCGTCCGGACATGGCGATGGGCTAGCGACGGTGCACACGAAACGGAAACGAAAACGACCGGTGCGAGCGGCAGCGAGTCGAGCAGCGGAGTGCGTGCCGGCGCACAGTCTCGCACAGTCTTGGAGATCACGGACTTCCTCGGTCCGGTGGTGACGGAGGCTAAGCAGCGATGCTGCTGTTCCTCCTTAGCTGCTCAGGTGTTGTCAGGATGGCCTCTCGATGGGGTGGGCCTCTTGCTACTTCGCAGGTTTGACTGGCGAAGTAGACGGTTTCTGGCATAATACGTGCATGAAGTCTGGATTCTGTTCAATGAATCGGTTCATTCCTTCCATAGTGAAGTTCTTCTCGAGCTCTTGGAATTGCTGGTATGCTGGATGCTGTTGTATTTCTGGGCGAACATCCCCAGCCGCCGCGCCCCAGGCTGAGACCACAAAGATGTGTTCCCAGTCCGCGGGCGTGAAGACAGGGTGTTGATTGATGATGGCCAGGTCCTTCCTCGATACCAGTCCTCTAAGACCCTTGTTGTTCCTCACTGGTCCGTAAGGCTGGTGAGGAAGGGCCGGTTTCGTCCTATCGGGTGGAGTAAATGGGTAGGGGTTGTCAAGGTGTGGGTATGTCCCGTCACGAAGAGACGCGGCGATCTTCTGCAGCACAGGCCGAACGCTGTGCTCCGTAGGTAGCGGCAGGCATTCAGTTACCGTCGCGGCAAGTGGTGCTGTCACAGTGTGCGTCTCCTCGTCGTGTGCCCGCGGCTCGACCTCCCCGTCGGGAGGGAGAGCAGGCTGCTCCACTTCAATGTCCATGGGTGCTTCCGGTCCGCCCGTCACGTTGACTGGCGGCGCTGGTGGCTCCGTTTGAGTGGAGGCGTCAACCCCCGCTGACCGACTCGCAGTGGAGCTGGCGGTGGGAGTAGCCGTCTTCCTAAGGACCCGCAGCTCCTCACGCAGCTGTTGCAGCTGGCGGTGAACAGCCGCGAGTTCCTCCCTCATGGCGGCCCTCTCGGCCGCGAGCGCGGTGTGGAAGGCGGCTAGTGCGTCGTCCGTGGCGGCTTCGCGGCGGCACGATCCACCACCCTCGCGGGAGCGGGGGGGTGGGGCGTCCGTCTCGACGCCACGTGCCGTTGCAGGGCGTGGGGCGGCCATCTTGCGTCTGTAGCCCCGCACGTAGGCGCAGCTGCGCGAGTTTGCGGCGTGGGCACCGCCGCAATTCACGCACTTGGCAGCCGCGTCGCGGGGCTTGGTGCAGTTACGTGTATCATGCGCCTCAGCACACTTCAGACACGCTAATGTGCCCCTGCACACTTTAGCGATGTGCCCCATTCTTTGGCACTTAAAGCATTGTTGCTCGGTGCGCTGTTTCCTCTTCGGGCGCCGTCTGCGTCCGCTGTCGTTGCCGATGGCATCGGCCAGGAGTTCCAGCGCGGCCACAATCTTGCTGCCCTTCCTACGTCCAGCCATGACGTATCGCGTCGCGTCTCGTGCGTGCGTGCGTCGTGTCGCGTGCGGCGTCGCGTGTCGCGTGCGTGCGTCGCGTCGCGTCGTCGCGTGCGTGCGTCGCGTGCGTCGCGTCGCGTGCGTGCCGGCGCAGCCGGGGTGGGGGTGCTTTATGGGCTCGGGTGCGGCGGCCGGTTGCGCGCGCGCCCCATTGGTCGGCGGCCGCAACAGGGCGAGCTGGTAAAGGTGCGGCGGCGGCTGGCGGCGGGTGCCACTGTGTGGGGAGACGCTGACTAGAGCGGAGCGCTTGCTACTGGTGTTGCTGCTGCCGTACGTTCGTTCGAGATGCCGCCCAAGACTAGCGGGAAGGCCGCCAAGAAGGCTGGCAAGGCGCAGAAGAACATTTCGAAGGGCGACAAGAAGAAGAAGCGCAAGAGGAAGGAGAGCTATGCCATCTACATCTACAAGGTGCTGAAGCAGGTGCACCCTGACACGGGCATCTCGTCGAAGGCGATGAGCATCATGAACAGCTTCGTGAACGACATTTTCGAGCGCATTGCGGCCGAGGCTTCTCGCCTGGCGCACTACAACAAGCGCTCGACCATCACGTCCCGCGAGATCCAGACCGCTGTGCGGCTGTTGCTGCCTGGCGAGCTGGCCAAGCACGCCGTGAGCGAGGGCACGAAGGCGGTGACCAAGTACACGAGCTCCAAGTAAGGAGGTGGCTCTGGAATGGAAGGAAGGAAGGATGGAGAAGGCTCCTCCGTTGCGAGAGCGGCAAAACGGCCCTTTTCAGGGCCACCAACTTGCCTTTTGCGGGAAGGTCGGAATTGTTGTTGTTGTTGTTGTTGTTGTTTGTGTGGACGGCTGTGATGTATGTGTGCATTTTGATTGTGGGTGGGGGGGGCGCGTCAAAGCGTGTTGCGGGGTACGGCCACGAGGTTGGTCGCCGTGGCGTGGAATGGTGGCACGCCTCGTTGGAGTGGTTTTGACCCATTGGTGTTGGTGTTGGTGTGTGTTACCTGTCTGCGAGGGGGGACAGTGCGATCGGCGACTTTTGTGTCACCGTAACGACGGCCGTTTGCGGGTTTGTTTTTTTTTTTTTTGCACATCATACATGGCGAGGGTGAAATGTGAAATGTTTTTGTTTGGTTTGTTTTTTTTTTCTTTGCCGCCCACTATTCCCTTTGCTGTACGCCGAGTTTGACAATGGTGCGACGTAACTGCAGCGTGGAGGTGTGTGAGTGACGTTGAAATGAACGTGCCATTAAGACGCATTGTTGTTGTATTGTACTGTACGTGTATGGCGACACGCACGATGATGTACCATTCGACTCTGATTTTTGATAGCCGTGTCTGACTGATTGCGTACGACGCACGCACACCGATGTCGTCATTCAAGATGCACGCGTGTCCAGTGCAGTACAGTAAGCGCGACGCTAGACGACGACGACGACGACGACGACGACGACGACGACGACGGCGGCGGCGGTCGTCGTCGTTTGTTTGGCGAATGTCTGTACACGTGTTTGTCTGTGTCCATCCGGTATGTATTTGTTTGTTTGAAAGTGTTTTGTGTGTCGGTGACGTGGTCCGATCCGTCGCCCCCTGAGTAACTGTCGATCGGCGCGATAGACCGGCGTCACGCAACTGAACCGAAGTCTTGGGCACACCCGTCATACTGTTGTACACCGTCGCGCTGAGAACGGTAACGAAAGGTTGACTTTGATCGGTCGAATGTGTGGGCAGAACGTGAGGAATGAGGCAAGAGTGCAAGGAGGGGGGGCAAAAGAGAGAGGAAGGGAAAAAGGGGAGAAACGCATTCGTAGAGCAACGGAACGTTCCCGTGTCGGAGGCGTATTGGAGCCGCACTGAAATGCGTTTAACGGCGGCGCGGCTGCAAGTGTCTGCCGTGGTGAACGTTACCTTTGACGGCTGCATTGGGCTTTGCTTTCGCTTTCGCTTTCCCGGATGTACGTAACGTTTGTTGATATGGTTCTGAGGAAGAGTGTATGACAGTGCCGTGCCGTCCATGTTCGTGTGCCCTCCCATTGTGTGTATGCTATTGTCTGTGTACTTGAATGATGTATGTAGGTGTTAGTGGACATGTTTTACCAGTGGGGGGAAATGGATCGTCGATAGTTGCCGTCACTCTGTCACGGTCGAGATGACGCACCCTCCGTACAGAAAGGTGTCGAGAAAGTGAGTGTGTGTGTGTGTGTGTGTGTGTGTGTGTGTGTGTGTGTGCGCGTCCGTGAATTGGCAGTGTTTGGAGGTGGGCGTGCCCTGCATGTGGCCCGGAAGGCTGTTCGTTTGGCGGTAGTGTTGTGTGGACAGGGGAGGGGCATGCGTAACGCTGCTGGCATGGCATTTCGGGAGATGGGAGGGGGCAAACGAGGAAACGAGGAGCGGCGGCCAAAGACGGGACGGGGAGGGGCGCGGTGTGGGTGGCTTGCGCCTGTGCTCGGCGTTGTGGTTTGTGCAAAAGAGGAGGAGAAAAACAATGAGTTGCCAGGGAGGGGAGCGGTGTTGTGTTGTGGTTGTCGTGGTGTAGCCGCAGACGCGGCTGTCAGTGAACGTGGCGAGACGGACGGATGCGCGGAGGGGCGGGGGCGGCGCATTTCGCCGGTGCCGTGCCGTGCCATGCCTGAAAGCCGCGTGGTCGCTGTGTTGTTGGTGGCGTGGGGGCGAGGAGAGTACCGTACGGGTGTGCTTGTGCGCCGGAAATGGCACACTGCACCTGCCCGTCTTGGAGGCTGATGGCTGTGGTGTGGAAATGGGGCGCGGTGATGTTGAAGCAGAAAAGAAACCAAGAAAACGGAAGGCGTGATGCGGCGGTGGTGGTGAGAGCGGGAAAAACAAAACAAAAAAAAAAAAAGAAGGAAAAACAACAAGAAACAAAAAAGAAAACAAAAAGTCTATCAATATTAAAATGTAAATGGAAATGGAAATGGACCCAGGTATAACCTCCCTGCACAAATAGCAGAGAGTCCGATGGTAATAAAAATGTGCCAGAATGTTAACGTCCCTACAAAAGAAACCCAACGATAATATTAATGAAAGAATGAACCGTATGTAACATTGCAACAGACACAATGAAACCTGATAAATTGTATAAGGGCAGCAGCGTTGACCTTTGGCCCTGTATTCAGAATAAAAAGAGCCAAAGATTGTTACCCCAATGAAAAAGACACTGAAACACGTATGTAACATAGCAGCGATGGCGAGACATTGTAGCATCTGTGACCAGAGAGTTTGCGCTGGACTGCGCGAGTGTTGCGAGCGGTTCTCAGTCAGTCAGTCAGTCAGTCGTTGCGAGTCTGTAGCTCTGTGTAGTTGAGGGCTGTACTCTGTCAGTAGTCGTCGCGTGCAGTACGCTAATAGTCGTCATGCAGAGCGGTCGGTCAGTAGTAGGAGCCGAGTGCGGTTGTGTGATGTAGGCGGTCGGCAACACTGGTCAAGATGGTGAATAAGGTATACTGTTAATTAATATAATCATTAGATAATGAAAAATTTTATTTATTGTAATTATTCTCCAACAAGTTCCCCAATAATAATGTTTATTTCAAAAGCATTTTTCAAACATTTAATTTTTTATTGAACTAAAGAGTTCGTTGCACTTCACATTTCATTCCACTTCTTTGAAGAAAAATTTCACTAAAATCACAAAAAAAGAGAATATTATTATTTGCAATGCAGTTCCTCCAAGCGCTGCGCAACAACAAGAGCAGAAATGTGACATCCATTTATTCGGAGGTAAGACTTTAATTCTGATTGTTTTGCACAGGGCCAAAGACCGATATTTCGGTTTAATTGAAGTTTCTTGTCACTGAACGGACTTTAAATGTTGTGAAGAATTTATATTTGAGTCAGATTGCGAATTTCACATTTTTGTTGCCATTTTCAATACCTCTCATTGTGGGCGAGGTTACAATTAGCGCAATGTCCATTAGCATCCGTAAATAACATTGTCCATTATTTTAAAATTTGCGGGGAGGTTACAACACACACAAAAAAAAAAAAAAAAAAAAAAATTTGCATTTATATCCGCTCCTCAATTGTAGATACCCCTTACACAGCTGTGTGCAATGAATGAGTGCTGGCTGGTAATTAATTGCACTCCTTGGAGGGAAATGCCATAGGAAGTAGTCTTTAAAAAGTGAATGTTTTTCGTTAAAAGACAAAAGGTACTTTAGAAAAAAGTAATAGTGGGGCTTTTGTTGTTGAACAAAATAAGTACAATGAACATACGTTATCAGATTTGCGCAATGCAGCTTCACACTACCTTTTGATTATAACACAATATACTATACATCGTCCCGAACCGTGACCAGAGTCGCGAGACGAGCAGAGCACGCCGCCGACGCCCGCTCAGTACAACCGTCCACCCGCTACTACTGTCGACCGACTACTACCTCTCCCGACTCGCGCTACAATATATATAACAACTGTTCCTGGCGACCCGGTGCGTGCCACTACTGTCGTCTGGCGCGGTCCAAGCGCCGACTAGCAACGATAAATAACTCTCTGGTCAGACAGAGATGCTGTCATGCCTCGCCATCGCTCTGGTAATGAATACATACGTGTTGCAGCGTGCGTACCACCGGAACACGCAGTGGCGGAGCCAAAGACTGTGTTGTCGAGGTCGAGTGCGAGCGGGAAGAGAGGCAGCGTCGGCACGGAGATGCAAGCGAGCGCGAGACGCACGGGGGCTGCGGCGTGGCGCGTTTGCGGTCGGCGCCTTTGGTGGCAACGGCCGGGACAAGCAGCGGTGTATGGTGTGGTGCGGGGCGGACAGGGGCGGCGGTGGACGGGGAGGAGGCGGCGCGACGACGGCATGGGGGCGAAAACGGGACGGGGGACGGCGGATGCTGAGAGGCGTCACGCGCGGACAGGACACAGACACAGAGACACACAGATTGGAAAGGGAGGGTGCGCGGTAGTAGTTGGGAATGTGCGTACCGTGCGGGATGGGAGTGGGCGAGGAACACGGTCGTGGCCCCCTGTTTTTTGGGTGCGTGTGATGACGTCGGTGTGTTGTGGGAAGGGAAGGTGCTGTGGCGGCGGCGCGTAATGGGCGTAGGCCGAAAAGAGAAAGGAACGTGGGCAGTGTGTTGGCAAGCGTCGGTTCGACTGCGACGTTGATGGGCAGGGCAAGGTTAATGGTGGTAGGAGTAGGCGTGTGGGCGCAAAAAATCTGCCGCTGCAGGCGGTGCCGTAACCGCCATGGCGGGAAGGAGAGAGAGAGGGCCAAAGAAAGAAAGAAAGAAAGAAGAAAACAAAAAAAAAAACAAAAAAAAAAAGGAGGCGGGGGCGAAAGTGGAGAGGCGGTGGTGTGAGAAGGGCGGGGGCGGAAGGAAGGCAGGAAGGACAAGAGGCGAGGCGACGGCTTGCTTTGTGTATCGGTCGGTCTCTGGCTATGCTTCGTTTTCTGCAGCAGGGTCGGTGCGCGGCGTGGCTCGCGGCAGTGGGAACGCCTGGTGGCTGGACGGCCAGCAATGCGGTTGGATGGGCGGCCACAGCACCGCACCTGTGCCCGAGGAGGAGACGCTGGCGGCGGGCCCTGAGGTGAGGCCGGCTCGGCTGGGGCTGTGGATGTGTAGGTGTGCGCCGCTGCTGCAACAACGAGTAAAACGCGAGAAGAAGGGATGGCGGTAGAGAGAGAGAAAAAAAAAAAGGTCGTGTTGTGTTGATGCGCAGGCAGACGCGTACAGAGAGACGAGCCCGGTCTGCAGCAGGGTGTGGCCGTGCCGAGTGCAGAGCAGCGGCGGCTCGGTTCGGTTCGGTTCGGCCCGGCCCAGCGGGCCGCGCTGTTGTCGCGGACGTGAGCGCCCCCTGGCGGGTGGCCGGAGGCGGCGCGGCGTGTTGGACGTGTGGCTGGTGGCAGTGCACAATTTGCGAGTGGCTGGCGGTGTGGTGTGGCGGTTGGCGCGTCGGGCGGCGGAGAGAGAGAGAGAGAGAGAGAGAGGGAGGAGAGGTATGTGTTGCGGGCGCCCTTTGCTGCGCTGCGTCGTTGCGTGTGCCGTACAGGGCGGGCGCTTGTCGACTGTGTGGGCGGTGTGGCGAATTGGCGTGAAACGGCTGCCGAGAGGTGTGTGGTAGCGAGCCGGTCGTTGTCAGTGCGAAGGGGAATGTGCGTGCGTTTGGCGGTTTCGGTGTGCTTTTTGCGGCGTGAGAGTGGGAATTAGTGGGGCCGGCTGTTGTGTTGGTTCCTTGTGTCTTGTGTCGCGTAGCTTGATGGCAACGTGGAAGGACGCCGGTTTCGTTTCGAGCCTTGCGTGTGGTTGTCGACGTTGACTGGTTGGCGTGTGCCGATGCACGTGCATGTGTGGGTCGCGAGTGCGTTTTTGGCTGTGTGTGTGTGTGTTTTGGGGGGGAAGGGGGAGGCGGTGGTGAAAGTGCAGTCGTTGCCACGGGCGTCGTCGGGTGGGGCTGGGGCTGTGCGTCGTGGCGGAAAGGTGGTAGGTTGCGGGAAGCGAGCCCGTCGTTGACGGTGTCGCGTGAGTTGTGAATCGAGTGGGGCGCGGGGCGCGGGACAGGAGCAGCGTGCCGCTGCGTCGTGGTCGTCAGCAGAGGCTGTGCGTGTGCTTGTCCTTTTTGTGGGCGGTTCGTGCGAGGCGTTTTTGTTTTGTGTTGCCCTAGTTGTTAGTTTATTTTGTTTGTGTTTGTTATTTTGAGACGACGACTGGTTGGTGGCGTGCGCGCGAAGTGGCGGTGTGCGCTTCCCGTGTCGTTTGTGTTGTTTTGTTTTTGTTTTGTTTTTTTTTGCACTGGGCCCCGGGGGGTGGGTGGGTGGGTGGGTGGGTGGGTGGGTGCGTGCGTGCGTGTGTGTCGATTGCCGGCTGGCGAAAGGTGCGCCATCGGCGGGGAGGGTCGCCGGCACAAGTAGAGGCGGCGGCGTTGTTGCTGTTGTTGTGTGGTGTTTGTTTTGTTCGGCTGTGTCGGCGAGCTGTGTTGCGGTGCGTGTGAATGGTGGTGCAAAAGTGCTGGCGTTGGGGCTGCGACTGCGACGGCGGCGAGCCGCGGGCGCGCATGATAGTGATGTTGTGAACAGCGGCTGTGTACGGTAGTGGTGTTGTTGTAGCACGACGTGCATCCGGGCCGGCGCGGAAAGCGCAGTTGCGGGCGGTTGCCCTTCGGTGCCAGCCATGTCGCGTGAGCGGCGGGTTGCTCTGGTGTCGACACGTGGTGCTCTGGGTTGTTGTGTGGTGCCCTTTGGCCGGTGGGGGTGGTTCGCGTGTGTCTCGTTCGCGCTCGGTATCTGGTCGTGGTCGTGCTGCTCCCCCGTCTGTCGGCGGTTTTCGACGTCGTCTGTACGTTTTTGTTCGTTTGCGGCGTGCCTGCCGACGTCGCCCCGTCGCGACCTTTCAACCGAAAGTGTGGCGCCCGAAGGTGAACGAACGTAACCCTGACCTCGGCGCTTTACGCTGAGCCGAGCGAACCGAACCTAACCTGTGGTGTGGCGAGGTGAGCTCAGCCTGTGAGCCCCTAACGTCTACGTACGGTAAGCTGTCCGGCTCACGCCTCACGTTTGAACGCTTTTTTAACCTACGTTTGACGCTTCTTAACCTAGCACTGACCCCTTAACCTAACGTGTAACCTAACCTAACCTAACCTAACCTAGCCTAGCCTCTGACGCCTGACGTGTTTGAATGCTTAACCTAAGTTTGACGCTTAAACTAACCCAAGTCCCCTTAACCTAACCCATGTCCACCTAACCTAACCTAACCTAACCTAGACGTGTAAACGTAATGTGTAACGCGTAACGTGTAAGGTCGGCTGGCGTGTGTGCTGACGGCAGATTGGGTTGGTCTGTAGATTCGGATTGCGGTTTGCCTCGGTCGAGGGGTTGGGTCGGAAGCGGCGAGGGGCGGCGGCGCCTGTTGCGCAGGCGGCGTCCGTTTGCGGCGGGCAATTGTTGAGAAACGGCTGTGAATGTTGGCGGGCGAGAGGAGGAGGACGGCGCGCGATGTGGCCCGACGGCTGCGGGCCGATCGGGAAACGGCGGGAGGGCGACGGAAGGCGATGGGGCGGCGGAGGCGCGTTTGCACGGCCGTCATCGCCGCACGCCTCGGCTTGTGTGGCTGTGGCGCCGGCCGCGCTGGCCGGGCTGCCGCGGCGACGGTGTGGGAGTTTTGCCGAAGGTTTGGCCATTGTGGCGGGTCGTCGGCTGGGGCTGTGGGGGCGGCATTTGGGCGGGGGCGGCGATTCTCGGCGGGCCGACCCAGGCTGTAGCGCGCGGTAGCTGCAGTTTGGCCGTGGTTTGCGGCGCTGCCGTGGCGACTGGTTGGCGACTGTGGTGTGGCTGTGTGTAGCCCCATCCTCGGTGGTTTGAAAGGCGCGGGCGGTTGTGGCGCAGGTTTGGGGCTGCTCCGCACAGGCTGTCGGACGTTGGGCGGTAGCAAGCGCGGGAGGCGCGGCGCGGCGGCGCGCAGAGTGGCGGCCGCTCTCTCGGCCGTCCGCGCCCGCCCGCGACACTGGCTGGGCCTTGTGATTCTCTGCTCTGCTGCTGTGCTGTGCTTGCGTGCCTGCCGTCCCGCTCGCTCTCGCTGTGTGTTACGCGCGTCGTCGAAATGGCAGATCAGGCGGCTACGAACGAGACTGCTGCGGCACCCGCCGCCACCGGCACTACGAAGAAGGCCAAGTCTGCGTCGTCTGCGAAGAAGCCGCGCGCCAAGCCTGCGCACCCGCGCACCTCTGAGATGGTGACGGCCGCCATCAAGAGTCTGAAGGAGCGCGGCGGGTCGTCGCTGCAGGCGATCAAGAAGTACATAGCCGCGCACTACAAGCTGGACGCGGAGAAGCTGGCGCCGTTTATCAAGAAGTACCTCAAGTCGGCCGTCGTGGCGGGCGAGCTGGTGCAGACGAAGGGGAAGGGCGCGTCCGGCTCGTTCAAGCTTGCCGGCGCCGGCGGCGGGGGGGCGGCCGAGGGCGGCAAGGCTCGTGCTGGCGGTGCCAAGAAGAAGCGCGCCGCTCCGGCCAGCAAGGAGAAGAAGGGCGCCCGTGCGGCCGGCGCAAAGAAGGCTGGTGGCGTGAAGGCGGCGACCGGTCGGAAGGCGGGCGCCGCCAAGAAGGCGTCTGCGGCGTCGGCCGCTCCCGCGGGTGCGAAGAAGGCGGCTGCGGCCAAGCCGGCCAAGGCCAAGTCGCCGTCGAAGGCGAAGAAGGCCGCCAAGGTTCCGACGAAGAAGCCGAAGGCGCCGCGCCCGAAGAAGGCGACGACGCCGTCTAAGGCGAAGGCTTCGCCCAAGAAGAAGAAGTAGAGTAGAGGAGAAAGAGATGGGAAAGGAAGGGTTTGGCGCTTGACTCCGTCGTCCCCACCCCCCGTCGTCGTCTAGTGGCGCGCAAGAGACGCGCGGCCCAAAACGGCCCTTCTCAGGGCCATCAAAGCACGTCGGGGAAGGTTTTGATTGTCGTGTTGCGTTTGGTGTGGGTGTCTGTCTGGCGTTTCTGTATGCCCGTGGGGATGCTGTTTGCGTGCCGCGGTGGTTGGATTGCGGGGGTCGGTGGCGGGTGTGGGCGGCGGTAGCGGTAAGCGGTGTTGTTGTTGTTGTTGTTGTTGTTGTTGTCGTGGTTGATTGTCGCCGTGTTTGTGGCGGCGGCCGACGGTTGGTTTTCTGTCACGTTGTTTTGTTTGAATACGTTGGTTGGCTTGCCTGCGTTCGTTCTTCTCGGATGTCTGTCTTGTCGAGTCGTGTCTGGTCTTTGTTTTGTTCCTTTGTGTGTGTTATGTTTTGCAACGGGGGGCACGTTGAGATGTGGAAGGAGTCGGCGGGGATTTCGGTGGCGTGTAGAGCGAGCGAGCGCGCCTGCCTGGCCGTTGGCCGTCGGAGTGGAGTGCGGGGTTTTTTGTTTTCGAAACGAAAGCGGCGGCCGGCCAGCCACCCGTGCGGTGTGACGTCGGCCGTTGGGTATTGTGCGCTTGGAGCGCCGGGGAGGGATGATGTGTGATTGTTGCGCGCTGCTAGCAGGCAGGCAGGCAGGCAGGCAGGCAGAGTGAGCGGGTGTGGCGGACGGACGGGAAGTGGCGGTTTTTGTTTTTGGGTTGCGGGGCGAGAGGCAGGCGACCGACAAAGTTTGCTCGCGACGGAGAGATGTTAGTGGCCCTGAAAAGGGCCGTTTTTGTTTGTGCGGTGCGGTGCCGCGGCGCGGTTTAGGCGCGCTCGCCGCGGATGCGGCGCGCGAGCTGGATGTCCTTGGGCATGATGGTGACGCGCTTGGCGTGGATTGCGCACAGGTTGGTGTCTTCGAAGAGGCCGACGAGGTAGGCCTCGCTGGCCTCCTGCAGGGCCATGACTGCGGAGCTCTGGAAGCGCAGGTCGGTCTTGAAGTCCTGGGCGATCTCGCGCACTAGGCGCTGGAATGGCAGCTTGCGGATGAGCAGCTCTGTGCTCTTCTGGTAGCGCCTGATTTCTCGCAGGGCGACGGTGCCCGGCCTGTAGCGGTGGGGCTTCTTGACGCCTCCGGTGGCGGGCGCGCTCTTCCTCGCCGCCTTGGTGGCGAGCTGTTTGCGCGGCGCCTTTCCGCCGGTGGACTTGCGGGCCGTTTGCTTTGTGCGGGCCATAGCGGTAGCGGAGCGGCGTGTGTGGAGGTTAGGTGCGGCGCGGCGTCCGGTGCTGCCTTGACAACGGGCCCGCGCGCCTCCGTGCTGCGCTTATATGCCCTCGGTTGCGCGTGGTGGGGGGAGGGCGGGCCAGAGTCTATATAGGGGGGCGGCGGGCGCGCCGGGCGCAGACCGTAGCCGACTCGCCAGCCGCTGCAGCTGCTGTTTGTGCACGTTTTGCTTTGCCCGAGGAAGGAAGGATGACAGGCCGCGGCAAGGGAGGAAAGGGGCTCGGCAAGGGTGGCGCCAAGCGGCACCGCAAGGTGTTGCGCGACAACATCCAGGGCATCACGAAGCCCGCCATCCGCCGCCTGGCTCGCAGGGGCGGCGTGAAGCGCATCTCTGGTCTGATCTACGAGGAGACCCGCGGGGTGCTGAAGGTGTTCCTGGAGAACGTGATCCGGGACGCGGTGACGTACACCGAGCACGCCAAGCGCAAGACTGTGACGGCCATGGACGTGGTGTACGCCCTGAAGAGGCAGGGGCGCACCCTGTACGGTTTCGGCGGTTAGGCTGCGTCGCAGCGGGCGCTGGCCTTCCCGCGGCCGTGCTTGTGGGTGGGAGAGACTAGAAAACGGCCCTTTTCAGGGCCACCACACTGTTCGGAAGTTGAAAAGTGCGAAAGAGTCTGTGTTGTTGCTGCTGCGTGTGTGCGCTGTGTTGTTTGTTTGTTTCTTTCTCTCTTTCTTTCTTTGTTTCTTTCTTTCCGTTTGAGCGACGTGATGTGACTGGGAGGGGAGAAGGAAAGGAAACGTGTCATGTGGCTGGCTGTGTGTGGAGCTGCTTCGTTTGTGTGTCTTTGTATCGATCGCGACGGAGATGGCGGGCTGTGTGTTGTTGTGCGAGAGGCGGTGATTATTTGCTTGCGTGGTTTGGCTCTGTGTGTTTGCGGCGGCGTTGGGGTTTCCGAGGCAAGGCGTGTGGGCATAGGCGGCCGGATCAGCTGTTTCGTTCGTGTCGACGGCCGTTGCGCGCGGGAGTGGAGGGCGGTGTGTCGACACGCCTCCCTTTAACAATGGTCATTATTGCTGCCGTTGTCGTTTGGAAGGCGACTGCGACCGTGCAAAATGTGTGTGTGTGTGTGTGTGTGTGTGTGTGTGTGTGTTGGGCCACACGGGCTGTGTGGACGACAAGATGGCGGACGTGCGCCGGCGGCGGCTGTGCTGTGAAAGTGCAAAGTTAAAACAAAACAAGGTGCGGCGAGGACGACTGAAATTTTGCTTTGGACGTAGGTTTGTGTGGTGGCCCTGAAAAGGGCCGATTGTTGTGGGCCGAGCCGGCAAAGCGCGTTGCGTGCAGGGGAGCACGCGGCGCTGCGATTGCCTGGCCTCCTTTAGGCCTTCTTCTCGGTCTTCTTTGGCAGCAGGACGGCCTGGATGTTGGGCAGGACACCACCCTGTGCGATGGTGACGCCCGACAGGAGCTTGTTGAGCTCCTCGTCGTTGCGGATGGCAAGCTGCAGGTGGCGCGGGATGATGCGCGTCTTCTTGTTGTCGCGGGCCGCGTTTCCGGCCAGCTCGAGCACCTCAGCCGCGAGGTACTCCATGACGGCGGCGAGGTAGACGGGCGCCCCGGCGCCGACGCGCTCTGCGTAGTTTCCCTTGCGCAGGAGGCGGTGGATTCTGCCGACCGGGAACTGGAGCCCAGCCCTGCTTGAGCGGGACTTTGACTTGCCCTTGACTTTGCCTCCCTTTCCGCGTCCGGACATGGCGATGGGCTAGCGACGGTGCACACGAAACGGAAACGAAAACGACCGGTGCGAGCGGCAGCGAGTCGAGCAGCGGAGTGCGTGCCGGCGCAGCCGCGCGTTCAGGGTGACTAGTGGTGAAGTTTTTGTCCTTGGACATTTACTTCGAATTGGGAATGTGTGATTGTTGTGTTGTGTCTTTACTTTTGCGGTATGTCTTGTGTGTTTATGTGCGTATTTGCTACTTAACTTGTACTGCCTGATCTATGGCGGTTTTTGGGTGATGATGTTGGCGAGTTGATGGGGGCTGAGAGAGGGTGATGTGATGGTGGGCGAGTGTGTGTTCAGTCAAAGAATATTGACCTGGGAGTTTTGTGACGCTTGATGGTGGGGTCATATTGACCCAGTGAATTGATGAGGGGGTTTGTTGACCTGCTGGCTGTTTCGTAGAACGCTTTAGCCAGGTCAGCAAAGCGCTGTTGTAGTCGAATTACGTCCGCAGACGCGTGTAGGTCGTCTGTGGGGAATCGGGAGGGGAGGTGTAAGGCTCGTTTGAGGGCCCTATTTTGAACCCTTTGGAGTTTGAGTACGTGCGTCTTGGCCGCATAGCCCCATACTGGGCACGCGTATTCCATTATGGGGCGTATGAGGGTGCAGTAGACGCGTACTCCTAGGTCTGCTGTTAGCGCACTACTGGTATTAAGGACTGGGTATAGTACGCTCAAGCGAGCGCTGGCTCGGCGGCGCAGGTCATCGATGTGCGCCTGCCATGTCAGCCTCTTATCTAAGGTCACCCCTAGATATTTTGCGGTGTTTCGCCAAGGGAGTTCTTGGCCGTTTAATCTTAGATTTAAGGGTGGTCGCCTGCGTGGTCCTCGCGGTCCTAATCGGCGCGTAATCACAATTGCCTGCGTTTTCCCGCTGTTTATTGTGATGCGCCACCTTTTGGACCATTCCTCTGTGGCGTTGAGAACTCTTTGGAGGCGTCTTGTGACCAGATCCCTGTTTGGGTTGCGGGTGAAAAATGCTGTATCATCTGCATATTGTGCAGTGTGCACCAGGGGTGAGGTGGGTGTGTCTGCCGTGTACAGGCTGTACAGGACAGGCCCTAGCACCGATCCCTGGGGCACCCCTGCACGTATGCGTCTTTTTGTTGACAGGGAGTTGTCAACCCTGACGGAAAATGTCCTATTCGAGAGATAGCTTTTCAGCAGCTTTACTATCGTCCCGGGGAAGCCTTGTGTGTATAGTTTGTACAATAACCCATTGTGCCATACGGAATCGAAGGCCTTGGCTACATCAAGTAGCACTATCCCACAGTAGCTTCTGCGGTTGAAGGCCTCGGTGGCTGCTTCAACAACTCTCATGATCTGTTGGGGGGCGGAGTGTTTCTGCCTGAATCCAAACTGGAAATCAGGCAGAACTTGCTCTCTGGAGATGTGTTGCTCAATAGGTGTGATTAGGAGGCGCTCGTAGATTTTACTGAGAGTGGGCAGAAGACTAATCGGTCTGTAGTGCTGCGGGAATAATGGGTCCTTACCGGGTTTAGCTATCGCGACCACCTCCGCGTGTTTCCAGCACGCTGGAAACTCGCGGGATCGAGTAATCTCGTTGAAGACGTTCGCGATGTGTGTGATTGCCAGTGGCGGGAGGTTCTTAACTAACTGGTTTGTGAGCCGGTCGTGGCCTGGGGCCTTTTTGTTGGGCAGGGACCTAATGACTTTTGCCACGTCTTCTGGGGCGAAAAGTGGAGTGTGTTCATTCTCGTCGTCTTCAGCTGCAAGGAATACTGCAAGCTGCTGACGGACTATGATTTCATGGTCCTCGTCCTGCGCCTCTGCTGGTTGAAACTGTTGTTCGAACGAGTCGGCGAGCGCGTTGGCCTTGTCGACAGGGCTGAAGACAAGGCTTCCACGCTCGCCGTGCAGAGGTGGCATACGCGCGCGTGTACGTGTGAATTGCTTGGTAGCTTGCCATAGGCTGTTGTCGTCTACTTTGAGGGCTGATAGGCGGGCAGACCATTGCTGGTTGCGGTGCTCATTGAGTGCTACTTTCAACTCTCTCTGTAGACGGTTGAGCAGCCTCCTAGTTGCCGGATTTCTTGTTATTTTCCATTCTTTTGCGACCCTGTTTTTGTGCTTAATTTGCGCAAGCAGGTGCTCCGGGAGTTGTATTTGAGGAGGAGGGCCTTCCCGCTGCCGGGGTGTGGCCTCCTCAGCAGCCTGCAGGATCGTGTTGGTAAGGTCTTTAAGCGCCTGTTCTGCAGTATCTGCAGTTGGAGGCGGGGCGCGAGCTATTTCAGAAGCGACATTTACCTGAAAGTGCTCCCAGTTCGTGTGCTTATACGACACCTGGTGTTGTGGGAGAGCTACCCTTTCTCCCACGTCGACCTCGATTATAACTGGGTTGTGATCGGAGGACATTCTATTTATTGTTCTCGCAGTCACGAAGCCTGTTATTCTCCTTGTGAGAGCTATGTCAAGGACGTCTGGCCGGCCTCCGTTTTTAGGGAAGTGTGTCGGCTCTTCTGGGCCCCAGACGTCGAACTGGTGGTCTCGCGCGAGTCGCTGCAGTTGACGACCGGCTCTGGTCGTGAGTCTAGAATGCCAGTCTGCGTGTTTTGCATTGAGGTCTCCTCCTATTAGGAGCTTGCCTCTGATTTGTGCTAGTGCGGGAATGTCGTCCTCATCTAAGGTTGGGGTCGGTTGGCGGTAAGCTGCAACGACTGTGAGGGGGCCTGTAACTGTGGCTATTTCCACAGCTACCGTTTCTAACGAGCGGGTAGCTGGGGGGAATATCTGGTGATGGGGGATCCCTCTCTTTACGTATATGGCCACCCCGCCTCCTGCGGTTGGCCTGTCTCGTCTGTAACTGTTATAGTTTGGGACTGCCGCTTTTACTCCCGGTTTTAGGTGTGTTTCTGACATCATGCAAACGTCGATATTAAGCTCCTTCATGAGCTCTCGGAACTCCATGACTTGGTTGAAGATGCCGTCTGCGTTAAAGACGCACATTTTCAGACCTTGGATATGGGGGCGTCTATCCATGTTTGGCTGTTGTTGTTGCTTGGGAAGTCGCTGAGGGATGCGACTGCTTAACTGCTGCTTGTAGGGCGGCGAGGATCTGTGCATTTTGCTGCTGAATCTCCCGCATCATCTGCGCGAGAAGATTCAGAGTTTGGGACATGACTCCCAGCACAGGATCGTCTGTGGAGGGCGAGGGCGCAGCTTCGCTCAGACTTTGAGTGACAGGATGTCTGCCAGCGGTCTGACGGTCCGCGCCCTCTGCCCGCCGCAGACTGGTCTTTGGGGCAGGGGTTAGGACTTCCCTAGGGCATTCTCCGTCGTCAGGGATCTGGTCAAGGAGAGGAGTGTCCTGGGTTGTTTCCGGGGAGCGTCGGCCGCAAGATTCCGGTCCCATCTCGGCCGGCAGAGGGGCGCTACTGCGCGCCTCAGTGTCGGCCGCGATGTTTGCGAACGTCGCGGCGGCCGTCACCTCACGCGATTTGCCTCTGTAGGGCGGCCTATCTCGTCTTGTGATTTCAGGTCGGTTTGGGGGTTTAGCTTGGGGTTTGTTTGGGGGTGCATTCGAGCCTCGCCAGCGTTGGGCGTAGTTCTTATGAACCCTGCATCCCAGGTAGCTGGCGGTGTGCCCTTCGCCGCATAGCGCACACTTTATTCTTGGGTCTTCTATTTTAATTTGACAGGTCCTGGAGTCGTGTCCCTCCGCACACTTCCTGCATCGTACGGGCATGTCGCAGTGTGAGGCCACGTGTCCCAGTCCCTGGCACCTAAAGCATTGTTGAGACCGATTTTTCTTTTTTAGCAACTCGGTGGTTATGGGTATCTGCAGGACACTCCTCATAGGCTTTTTGTTTATCGGTATGTCTGGCATTACGGCGAGGTAGAGGGGCCACTTGTTATTTGAGCCGGGTGGTTTCATTTGTGTGACTGTCTTAACATCGAAATTTTGGCGGATCAGGTCTTCCTTTATCGCTGAGGGCGACAGTTTGCGCGGTAGGTCGCGGATAACTATATTTAGGTTCCTGATCCTTTCGGTCGGGAAAGTGTAGTGCGGTATTTTCTTATCTCTCAGGAGTTGTTTTACCGCCATGTATTCATCCATGGAGTGGAGGGTGAGCTTTATTTTATCGCCCCCTGCCGGTTTGGCTTTGAATCTATCACCTACTGAGCTCTTCACTAGATCATAGAGCTCCTTGTAATCCTTGTCAAATTCAGCGACGATTGGGGGGAGGTATGCTCGTTTCTGCGAGTCCACTGGTTGTTGGGGTGGCGCTTCATTGGTCGTGGGATCGTCGTCTATGGCGGAAAAACGGTTAGATGTTGGTGCAGCCTCCGTGGCCGGCGGGGGTGTGGGTTGGCGGATGGTTTTTCTGGCTAGTTGGAAGCCGTCACCTTCACCGCTAGTAGCGGTTTCCCCTATCTCGTTTTCCTGCTCCTGCCTGGACTCATCGATAACCAGAGGGCTATCTGATTCGGAATCGTGTTCCTTTTGTTTGTTCTCAGCTTCCGGAGATTGGCTGGAAGCTTTGAGTCGCTTTACGAGGTTTTTACGCCTGCCTCGGTTCTTTTTCTGGGTCCTGGAAAGTTTAACTTTAGGGGACGGTGGGAGGGTGGATTTGAGGTTGGGAGTGGTTTTGCGGGTAGGTTTGGGTTGGGCTTTGGAAGAGGGTTTCGGGAGAATTTTTACTGGGAGACGATTCCCTTTTTCACGCCTGCGGGACGCAAGATAAGGGAGGAGGTTATTCTGTGCGTTTTCTAGTAGTAGTCTGTCAACGTCTGGATTTGGGGAATTAGTGGCGCTGCTCATACTGACAATGAAAGACGTAGTGCTGGTTTGTTGTTTGACGGCGTTAGGCGCCCTATTGATCCCGTTGGGGGCGGAAGTGGAAGCAAAGTCGAGGGCTGCCTTGGGTATGCCAGACGCCGCCTTCGTTGCCGACACCGTTAGGTTTCCGGCGGCTGTGCTTGGCCCTAACAAACTGGCAGGCGCGGGACACTGGCCAGTGACCAGGCCCTGACCTGCAGAGTCCCTAACACTCGGGGGAGCAGAGCATGGCTCTGCGGCAGCAGAAGTACCCGAACCGCCCGGAAAAGCGGCCCGCGACATCGAGGAGACGACATCGACGCCGCCAGCAGCGAGCTGCTGGGACCCCGAATCGTCACCGCAGATTGAAATCGCACACGACAATTTGCTCATCGTGCAGCCTGACCGTGCTGCGCTTCGACGTGTGCACCCGTCAACGCTTTAATAAAAGCGAAGCCGAAGAAGCACCTGGATTGTCACCCGTGCAAGCGGGGGCCTATGGCTTTGCGTAACAGACGCACGGAGACTAGCTCAACGTTCGACTGCCGCTCGGCGAGTGCCGGCGCAGCCGGGGTGGGGGTGCTTTATGGGCTCGGGTGCGGCGGCCGGTTGCGCGCGCGCCCCATTGGTCGGCGGCCGCAACAGGGCGAGCTGGTAAAGGTGCGGCGGCGGCTGGCGGCGGGTGCCACTGTGTGGGGAGACGCTGACTAGAGCGGAGCGCTTGCTACTGGTGTTGCTGCTGCCGTACGTTCGTTCGAGATGCCGCCCAAGACTAGCGGGAAGGCCGCCAAGAAGGCTGGCAAGGCGCAGAAGAACATTTCGAAGGGCGACAAGAAGAAGAAGCGCAAGAGGAAGGAGAGCTATGCCATCTACATCTACAAGGTGCTGAAGCAGGTGCACCCTGACACGGGCATCTCGTCGAAGGCGATGAGCATCATGAACAGCTTCGTGAACGACATTTTCGAGCGCATTGCGGCCGAGGCTTCTCGCCTGGCGCACTACAACAAGCGCTCGACCATCACGTCCCGCGAGATCCAGACCGCTGTGCGGCTGTTGCTGCCTGGCGAGCTGGCCAAGCACGCCGTGAGCGAGGGCACGAAGGCGGTGACCAAGTACACGAGCTCCAAGTAAGGAGGTGGCTCTGGAATGGAAGGAAGGAAGGATGGAGAAGGCTCCTCCGTTGCGAGAGCGGCAAAACGGCCCTTTTCAGGGCCACCAACTTGCCTTTTGCGGGAAGGGCGGAATTGTTGTTGTTGTTGTTGTTGTTGTTTGTGTGGACGGCTGTGATGTATGTGTGCATTTTGATTGTGGGTGGGGGGGGCGCGTCAAAGCGTGTTGCGGGGTACGGCCACGAGGTTGGTCGCCGTGGCGTGGAATGGTGGCACGCCTCGTTGGAGTGGTTTTGACCCATTGGTGTTGGTGTTGGTGTGTGTTACCTGTCTGCGAGGGGGGACAGTGCGATCGGCGACTTTTGTGTCACCGTAACGACGGCCGTTTGCGGGTTTGTTTTTTTTTTTTTTGCACATCATACATGGCGAGGGTGAAATGTGAAATGTTTTTGTTTGGTTTGTTTTTTTTTTCTTTGCCGCCCACTATTCCCTTTGCTGTACGCCGAGTTTGACAATGGTGCGACGTAACTGCAGCGTGGAGGTGTGTGAGTGACGTTGAAATGAACGTGCCATTAAGACGCATTGTTGTTGTATTGTACTGTACGTGTACGGCGACACGCACGATGATGTACCATTCGACTCTGATTTTTGATAGCCGTGTCTGACTGATTGCGTACGACGCACGCACACCGATGTCGTCATTCAAGATGCACGCGTGTCCAGTGCAGTACAGTAAGCGCGACGCTAGACGACGACGACGACGACGACGACGACGACGGCGGCGGCGGTCGTCGTCGTTTGTTTGGCGAATGTCTGTACACGTGTTTGTCTGTGTCCATCCGGTATGTATTTGTTTGTTTGAAAGTGTTTTGTGTGTCGGTGACGTGGTCCGATCCGTCGCCCCCTGAGTAACTGTCGATCGGCGCGATAGACCGGCGTCACGCAACTGAACCGAAGTCTTGGGCACACCCGTCATACTGTTGTACACCGTCGCGCTGAGAACGGTAACGAAAGGTTGACTTTGATCGGTCGAATGTGTGGGCAGAACGTGAGGAATGAGGCAAGAGTGCAAGGAGGGGGGGCAAAAGAGAGAGGAAGGGAAAAAGGGGAGAAACGCATTCGTAGAGCAACGGAACGTTCCCGTGTCGGAGGCGTATTGGAGCCGCACTGAAATGCGTTTAACGGCGGCGCGGCTGCAAGTGTCTGCCGTGGTGAACGTTACCTTTGACGGCTGCATTGGGCTTTGCTTTCGCTTTCCCGGATGTACGTAACGTTTGTTGATATGGTTCTGAGGAAGAGTGTATGACAGTGCCGTGCCGTCCATGTTCGTGTGCCCTCCCATTGTGTGTATGCTATTGTCTGTGTACTTGAATGATGTATGTAGGTGTTAGTGGACATGTTTTACCAGTGGGGGGAAATGGATCGTCGATAGTTGCCGTCACTCTGTCACGGTCGAGATGACGCACCCTCCGTACAGAAAGGTGTCGAGAAAGTGAGTGTGTGTGTGTGTGTGTGTGTGTGTGTGTGTGTGTGTGTGTGTGTGTGTGTGTGTGCGCGTCCGTGAATTGGCAGTGTTTGGAGGTGGGCGTGCCCTGCATGTGGCCCGGAAGGCTGTTCGTTTGGCGGTAGTGTTGTGTGGACAGGGGAGGGGCATGCGTAACGCTGCTGGCATGGCATTTCGGGAGATGGGAGGGGGCAAACGAGGAAACGAGGAGCGGCGGCCAAAGACGGGACGGGGAGGGGCGCGGTGTGGGTGGCTTGCGCCTGTGCTCGGCGTTGTGGTTTGTGCAAAAGAGGAGGAGAAAAACAATGAGTTGCCAGGGAGGGGAGCGGTGTTGTGTTGTGGTTGTCGTGGTGTAGCCGCAGACGCGGCTGTCAGTGAACGTGGCGAGACGGACGGATGCGCGGAGGGGCGGGGGCGGCGCATTTCGCCGGTGCCGTGCCGTGCCATGCCTGAAAGCCGCGTGGTCGCTGTGTTGTTGGTGGCGTGGGGGCGAGGAGAGTACCGTACGGGTGTGCTTGTGCGCCGGAAATGGCACACTGCGCCTGCCCGTCTTGGAGGCTGATGGCTGTGGTGTGGAAATGGGGCGCGGTGATGTTGAAGCAGAAAAGAAACCAAGAAAACGGAAGGCGTGATGCGGCGGTGGTGGTGAGAGCGGGAAAAACAAAACAAAAAAAAAAAAAGAAGGAAAAACAACAAGAAACAAAAAAGAAAACAAAAAGTCTATCAATATTAAAATGTAAATGGAAATGGAAATGGACCCAGGTATAACCTCCCTGCACAAATAGCAGAGAGTCCGATGGTAATAAAAATGTGCCAGAATGTTAACGTCCCTACAAAAGAAACCCAACGATAATATTAATGAAAGAATGAACCGTATGTAACATTGCAACAGACACAATGAAACCTGATAAATTGTATAAGGGCAGCAGCGTTGACCTTTGGCCCTGTATTCAGAATAAAAAGAGCCAAAGATTGTTACCCCAATGAAAAAGACACTGAAACACGTATGTAACATAGCAGCGATGGCGAGACATTGTAGCATCTGTGACCAGAGAGTTTGCGCTGGACTGCGCGAGTGTTGCGAGCGGTTCTCAGTCAGTCAGTCAGTCAGTCGTTGCGAGTCTGTAGCTCTGTGTAGTTGAGGGCTGTACTCTGTCAGTAGTCGTCGCGTGCAGTACGCTAATAGTCGTCATGCAGAGCGGTCGGTCAGTAGTAGGAGCCGAGTGCGGTTGTGTGATGTAGGCGGTCGGCAACACTGGTCAAGATGGTGAATAAGGTATACTGTTAATTAATATAATCATTAGATAATGAAAAATTTTATTTATTGTAATTATTCTCCAACAAGTTCCCCAATAATAATGTTTATTTCAAAAGCATTTTTCAAACATTTAATTTTTTATTGAACTAAAGAGTTCGTTGCACTTCACATTTCATTCCACTTCTTTGAAGAAAAATTTCACTAAAATCACAAAAAAAGAGAATATTATTATTTGCAATGCAGTTCCTCCAAGCGCTGCGCAACAACAAGAGCAGAAATGTGACATCCATTTATTCGGAGGTAAGACTTTAATTCTGATTGTTTTGCACAGGGCCAAAGACCGATATTTCGGTTTAATTGAAGTTTCTTGTCACTGAACGGACTTTAAATGTTGTGAAGAATTTATATTTGAGTCAGATTGCGAATTTCACATTTTTGTTGCCATTTTCAATACCTCTCATTGTGGGCGAGGTTACAATTAGCGCAATGTCCATTAGCATCCGTAAATAACATTGTCCATTATTTTAAAATTTGCGGGGAGGTTACAACACACACAAAAAAAAAAAAAAAAAAAAAAAATTTGCATTTATATCCGCTCCTCAATTGTAGATACCCCTTACACAGCTGTGTGCAATGAATGAGTGCTGGCTGGTAATTAATTGCACTCCTTGGAGGGAAATGCCATAGGAAGTAGTCTTTAAAAAGTGAATGTTTTTCGTTAAAAGACAAAAGGTACTTTAGAAAAAAGTAATAGTGGGGCTTTTGTTGTTGAACAAAATAAGTACAATGAACATACGTTATCAGATTTGCGCAATGCAGCTTCACACTACCTTTTGATTATAACACAATATACTATACATCGTCCCGAACCGTGACCAGAGTCGCGAGACGAGCAGAGCACGCCGCCGACGCCCGCTCAGTACAACCGTCCACCCGCTACTACTGTCGACCGACTACTACCTCTCCCGACTCGCGCTACAATATATATAACAACTGTTCCTGGCGACCCGGTGCGTGCCACTACTGTCGTCTGGCGCGGTCCAAGCGCCGACTAGCAACGATAAATAACTCTCTGGTCAGACAGAGATGCTGTCATGCCTCGCCATCGCTCTGGTAATGAATACATACGTGTTGCAGCGTGCGTACCACCGGAACACGCAGTGGCGGAGCCAAAGACTGTGTTGTCGAGGTCGAGTGCGAGCGGGAAGAGAGGCAGCGTCGGCACGGAGATGCAAGCGAGCGCGAGACGCACGGGGGCTGCGGCGTGGCGCGTTTGCGGTCGGCGCCTTTGGTGGCAACGGCCGGGACAAGCAGCGGTGTATGGTGTGGTGCGGGGCGGACAGGGGCGGCGGTGGACGGGGAGGAGGCGGCGCGACGACGGCATGGGGGCGAAAACGGGACGGGGGACGGCGGATGCTGAGAGGCGTCACGCGCGGACAGGACACAGACACAGAGACACACAGATTGGAAAGGGAGGGTGCGCGGTAGTAGTTGGGAATGTGCGTACCGTGCGGGATGGGAGTGGGCGAGGAACACGGTCGTGGCCCCCTGTTTTTTGGGTGCGTGTGATGACGTCGGTGTGTTGTGGGAAGGGAAGGTGCTGTGGCGGCGGCGCGTAATGGGCGTAGGCCGAAAAGAGAAAGGAACGTGGGCAGTGTGTTGGCAAGCGTCGGTTCGACTGCGACGTTGATGGGCAGGGCAAGGTTAATGGTGGTAGGAGTAGGCGTGTGGGCGCAAAAAATCTGCCGCTGCAGGCGGTGCCGTAACCGCCATGGCGGGAAGGAGAGAGAGAGGGCCAAAGAAAGAAAGAAAGAAAGAAAGAAAGAAGAAAACAAAAAAAAAAACAAAAGAAAAAAGGAGGCGGGGGCGAAAGTGGAGAGGCGGTGGTGTGAGAAGGGCGGGGGCGGAAGGAAGGCAGGAAGGACAAGAGGCGAGGCGACGGCTTGCTTTGTGTATCGGTCGGTCTCTGGCTATGCTTCGTTTTCTGCAGCAGGGTCGGTGCGCGGCGTGGCTCGCGGCAGTGGGAACGCCTGGTGGCTGGACGGCCAGCAATGCGGTTGGATGGGCGGCCACAGCACCGCACCTGTGCCCGAGGAGGAGACGCTGGCGGCGGGCCCTGAGGTGAGGCCGGCTCGGCTGGGGCTGTGGATGTGTAGGTGTGCGCCGCTGCTGCAACAACGAGTAAAACGCGAGAAGAAGGGATGGCGGTAGAGAGAGAGAAAAAAAAAAGGTCGTGTTGTGTTGATGCGCAGGCAGACGCGTACAGAGAGACGAGCCCGGTCTGCAGCAGGGTGTGGCCGTGCCGAGTGCAGAGCAGCGGCGGCTCGGTTCGGTTCGGTTCGGCCCGGCCCGGCGGGCCGCGCTGTTGTCGCGGACGTGAGCGCCCCCTGGCGGGTGGCCGGAGGCGGCGCGGCGTGTTGGACGTGTGGCTGGTGGCAGTGCACAATTTGCGAGTGGCTGGCGGTGTGGTGTGGCGGTTGGCGCGTCGGGCGGCGGAGAGAGAGAGAGAGAGAGAGAGAGGGAGGAGAGGTATGTGTTGCGGGCGCCCTTTGCTGCGCTGCGTCGTTGCGTGTGCCGTACAGGGCGGGCGCTTGTCGACTGTGTGGGCGGTGTGGCGAATTGGCGTGAAACGGCTGCCGAGAGGTGTGTGGTAGCGAGCCGGTCGTTGTCAGTGCGAAGGGGAATGTGCGTGCGTTTGGCGGTTTCGGTGTGCTTTTTGCGGCGTGAGAGTGGGAATTAGTGGGGCCGGCTGTTGTGTTGGTTCCTTGTGTCTTGTGTCGCGTAGCTTGATGGCAACGTGGAAGGACGCCGGTTTCGTTTCGAGCCTTGCGTGTGGTTGTCGACGTTGACTGGTTGGCGTGTGCCGATGCACGTGCATGTGTGGGTCGCGAGTGCGTTTTTGGCTGTGTGTGTGTGTGTGTGTGTGTGTTTTGGGGGGGAAGGGGGAGGCGGTGGTGAAAGTGCAGTCGTTGCCACGGGCGTCGTCGGGTGGGGCTGGGGCTGTGCGTCGTGGCGGAAAGGTGGTAGGTTGCGGGAAGCGAGCCCGTCGTTGACGGTGTCGCGTGAGTTGTGAATCGAGTGGGGCGCGGGGCGCGGGACAGGAGCAGCGTGCCGCTGCGTCGTGGTCGTCAGCAGAGGCTGTGCGTGTGCTTGTCCTTTTTGTGGGCGGTTCGTGCGAGGCGTTTTTGTTTTGTGTTGCCCTAGTTGTTAGTTTATTTTGTTTGTGTTTGTTATTTTGAGACGACGACTGGTTGGTGGCGTGCGCGCGAAGTGGCGGTGTGCGCTTCCCGTGTCGTTTGTGTTGTTTTGTTTTTGTTTTGTTTTTTTTTGCACTGGGCCCCGGGGGGTGGGTGGGTGGGTGGGTGGGTGGGTGGGTGCGTGCGTGCGTGTGTGTCGATTGCCGGCTGGCGAAAGGTGCGCCATCGGCGGGGTGGGTCGCCGGCACAAGTAGAGGCGGCGGCGTTGTTGCTGTTGTTGTGTGGTGTTTGTTTTGTTCGGCTGTGTCGGCGAGCTGTGTTGCGGTGCGTGTGAATGGTGGTGCAAAAGTGCTGGCGTTGGGGCTGCGACTGCGACGGCGGCGAGCCGCGGGCGCGCATGATAGTGATGTTGTGAACAGCGGCTGTGTACGGTAGTGGTGTTGTTGTAGCACGACGTGCATCCGGGCCGGCGCGGAAAGCGCAGTTGCGGGCGGTTGCCCTTCGGTGCCAGCCATGTCGCGTGAGCGGCGGGTTGCTCTGGTGTCGACACGTGGTGCTCTGGGTTGTTGTGTGGTGCCCTTTGGCCGGTGGGGGTGGTTCGCGTGTGTCTCGTTCGCGCTCGGTATCTGGTCGTGGTCGTGCTGCTCCCCCGTCTGTCGGCGGTTTTCGACGTCGTCTGTACGTTTTTGTTCGTTTGCGGCGTGCCTGCCGACGTCGCCCCGTCGCGACCTTTCAACCGAAAGTGTGGCGCCCGAAGGTGAACGAACGTAACCCTGACCTCGGCGCTTTACGCTGAGCCGAGCGAACCGAACCTAACCTGTGGTGTGGCGAGGTGAGCTCAGCCTGTGAGCCCCTAACGTCTACGTACGGTAAGCTGTCCGGCTCACGCCTCACGTTTGAACGCTTTTTTAACCTACGTTTGACGCTTCTTAACCTAGCACTGACCCCTTAACCTAACGTGTAACCTAACCTAACCTAACCTAACCTAGCCTAGCCTCTGACGCCTGACGTGTTTGAATGCTTAACCTAAGTTTGACGCTTAACCTAACCCAAGTCCCCTTAACCTAACCCATGTCCACCTAACCTAACCTAACCTAACCTAGACGTGTAAACGTAATGTGTAACGCGTAACGTGTAAGGTCGGCTGGCGTGTGTGCTGACGGCAGATTGGGTTGGTCTGTAGATTCGGATTGCGGTTTGCCTCGGTCGAGGGGTTGGGTCGGAAGCGGCGAGGGGCGGCGGCGCCTGTTGCGCAGGCGGCGTCCGTTTGCGGCGGGCAATTGTTGAGAAACGGCTGTGAATGTTGGCGGGCGAGAGGAGGAGGACGGCGCGCGATGTGGCCCGACGGCTGCGGGCCGATCGGGAAACGGCGGGAGGGCGACGGAAGGCGATGGGGCGGCGGAGGCGCGTTTGCACGGCCGTCATCGCCGCACGCCTCGGCTTGTGTGGCTGTGGCGCCGGCCGATCTGGCCGGGCTGCCGCGGCGACGGTGTGGGAGTTTTGCCGAAGGTTTGGCCATTGTGGCGGGTCGTCGGCTGGGGCTGTGGGGGCGGCATTTGGGCGGGGGCGGCGATTCTCGGCGGGCCGACCCAGGCTGTAGCGCGCGGTAGCTGCAGTTTGGCCGTGGTTTGCGGCGCTGCCGTGGCGACTGGTTGGCGACTGTGGTGTGGCTGTGTGTAGCCCCATCCTCGGTGGTTTGAAAGGCGCGGGCGGTTGTGGCGCAGGTTTGGGGCTGCTCCGCACAGGCTGTCGGACGTTGGGCGGTAGCAAGCGCGGGAGGCGCGGCGCGGCGGCGCGCAGAGTGGCGGCCGCTCTCTCGGCCGTCCGCGCCCGCCCGCGACACTGGCTGGGCCCTTGTGATTCTCTGTTCCACGCATTCGGAGTTAGTCTTCCGACGAGAGCGGACGTGTTGCGCGAGAGCTCGTTATGTCTACGGACGCTACTCCGGCTGAGGGTGTGGCGGATCGCCGTCCGGCGGAGAATACTTCGTCGGCGGCCTCATCCGGCCCCCCACCTATGATGACCAGGCAACGCCTCCGTGAAAACGATTTGTTGACGACCTGTGCAAGGACTTTGGATCTCGGTATGGATTGCACTCATGACTCTTCGGGTGAAGATGACGACGGCCACCAGCAGCATAGTCGTAAGCGTACCGGCGACGCCGCCACCGGGGCAGATGACGGTTTCCGGAAGCCACCAAAGAAGAAGGTCTCGAAGCAGCCGCAGCGGCGGCCTGACACGGACGCGGTGCCAACGTCTAACCGCTACGACGTCATCCAAGACGGCGCGGACGACGTTCCACCGCCCCAGCAGCAACAGCAACAGCAGGGGGCGCAGCAGCAACCGTCCCCGCCTCAGCTGCAGCGGAAGGTGCCGCCCATTGTGTTGCAGTTTAAGAACTCCTACAAGCAACTGCACACGTGGTTAAAGGAACATTGTAAGCAGTCGTTTACTGCCAAGCAGACTGGGGGTGATACCCTCAAACTCAACCTCTCCTGTACTGAGGATTATGTGACTGTAATGGATATGGTTGGGCGAGAGGGTATCCCCATGTATACCTATCCAGCGGTCCGTCCGCCGACTCTGAAGGCGCTGTTGAAGCACATTCCGGCGTCTCTCACCCATGACGAACTGAAGGAAGAACTGGAGGACCTCGGCTTCGTCGCGACGGTCGTGGATTCCCATCGTATGCCCGGGACCAATCAGCTTACTGGCCACCGCGTCGTCGTTCTGCAGGACACTCCTCGGCATCGGGAAATATTCCAGCTAACCAGGATTTACGACCTCTCCGTCACCGTGGAACGTCTGCGGAAGTCCCGTGGCCCGGTCCAATGCTTCCGGTGCCAAGGGTTCAACCACGTGGCCCGTCACTGCACTATGCCGCCTATGTGCGTCAAGTGTGGTGCTGGCCACGACAGCCGCCTTTGTCCACGAAGCAAGGATGAGCCGCCCGTCTGTGGCCTGTGTGGAGGCAGTCATCCTGCCAATTTTCGTTCCTGCGCGAAGCATAAGGAGGCTAGCCGTCGGCAGCGGGGTCTTCCTCCCGTCCCGCCTTCCCGACGTGCTGATACCCGCCGGCGGCGCCAACCGCCGCCCACACGGCCGGCCAATGACAACCGTACGTGGCCCTCCCTCATGGAACGCCGGTCCGCGAGAATCCAGCCCGGTGTCACAGTGGCTGATGCACTGAAGGGCGTCTCCCACCCACGGGCTCCTGCAGCTGCCGAGGTGCCACGCGTCCCGCCGCCTCTTCCGCGCCAGGACCGCCAGCCAGCTTCTCCTTCACCCACTGCGGTGCCTACTGTTGGGCTCCACGACGTTTTCCAGCTGCTGCAGCATCTGACCACGATGGTGACCGAGTTGACCAATGCCATCGTCCACCTGCCTGCAACCATCGCCGCCACGGTGGAGGCGACGATCTCACGCAGCCTTCAGGCTCCTACTGCAGACACTTCAGTAGCCCAGCATGCCTAGACGCCGCCGCTTGGATGATTTCCGCATCGTGGCTTATAACGCCGCCAACCTCACCTACGACCTTGAGGAGCTCCGGCAGTTCTTGTTTGAACATGACGTGGACATATGCCTGGTGAATGAGACATTTCTCAAACCAGGCATCCGCTCCAACATCGCAAATTACCGATGCTTTCGGACCGACAGACCGACGCAGGGGGGTGGCACGGCGATCTTCATCCGCTCCTCCATCCCGCATTGTGAAATTCAACCGCCTGCCATCGGGTCTATAGAAGTCACTGCTGTCCAGGTTGAAACAGCCACTGGACCAGTCACGTTTATGGCTGTCTACCGGAGCCCTCGCCGCCAGCTCCTCATCGATGATGCCCGTCTCCTTCTACGGACTCCAGGCAAATATTTCATCGCAGGTGACCTTAATTGCAAACATGCGGCCTGGAATTCATTGGTCACCAATCGTAATGGGCGCCTTCTACTCCAGGCCACTGAAGAGGTGAACGCGTATGTCTGTGGGCCCGTGGAGCCGACGTGTTATCCTAGCAGAGGGAGGCCCGACATTCTTGACATCGCCATTACTCGGGGACTTAATCAGTTCCTGACTGCTGAAGTCCTTCACGAACTGAACTCCGACCATCTGCCCGTTCTCTTTCAACTGGACGTCGCCCCGGCGCAGAGTCCGGGCCACCTCAATTTCAACCACACGGATTGGCCCTGCTTCCAGCGACGAGTTACTGCAGCCCTGCAGCACCAAGTGGATGGCGTCGGCGTTCACGAGGCCTCTGTCGACCAGTTCGCTGATACTCTCACCGCCGCTCTGGAGGGAGCGACACCCCGCCAGCGCCCCAGCACATTCGCATCTTCCGCTCTCCCGGCGGAAATCCTCCAGGACATCCGCACTCGTAACCGCCTCTGCAAGGATTGGCGTGTGACCCGGGACCCACAGCTGAAGCGCCAAATCAACAGCCTGCGCCGTGACATCAAGGCGGCGATTGTCCAGCATAAGAATCGACGCTGGGCTGCGAAATTGCAGGCGTTCACCCCCGACCCCATGCACTGGAATGCGGTCCGCTTTTTTACGAGACGCAGGACACGGATACCCCCTCTTGCAACACCGACTGGGACGGCCTATCTACATGTGGATAAGGCGAATCTCCTTGCGGACATCTTTCAGGAGAATTTTACCCCCCTTCAAGATGGTGTGGACCAGTTGCACGTCGCCCAGGTTGACACCGAGGTGCAGACCATCCTCCATGGGGACGAGGAGGAGGACCACGACGACATCCCGCCTATTTCCGTGGCTGAAGTCCGTGCGGGCATCAGGGCTCTCCCGGCGTCCAAGGCTCCAGGTGTTGATAACATTACTGGCCGGGTCCTTAAGAACCTGCCGCTCCTGGCAGTTGTTCGTCTCACTGCCATCTTCAATTGGGTTCTGCGGACTCGCACCTACCCTGCAGCGTGGAAGCACTCCATCGTTATTGCTGTTCCCAAGCCGGGCAAGGATCGGAAAGACCCAAAATCCTACCGGCCTATCAGTTTGCTTCCACACATCAGCAAGTTGTTTGAGCGGCTACTTCTTCAGCGACTCCGGGCCATCCTGGATCTTCGGGAAATCCTCCCCCCGGAACAGTTCGGCTTCCGCCGCGGCCACTCCACGACCCAGCAGATTGTACGTGTTGTGGAGTACATCACTCGCGCCTTCAATAACCGGGAATACTGTGGAGCGGTTCTTCTAGATGTCACGAAGGCCTTTGACAGTGTTTGGCATGCTGGACTTCTCTGGAAGATGGACCACCTTGGCATTCCCCGAGCGTACGTGCGCCTCATTGCGTCGTACCTGCAGCACCGTACTTTCGCTGTCCGCGTTGACGCGGCTCTCTCCACTGCCAGACCTATCGTCGCCGGGGTGCCGCAGGGCTCCGTCCTGGGCCCCGTCCTTTATACTATATTTACCTCGGACCTTCCGACGTCGCCCCGAGTGGAGAAAGCCGTCTACGCCGACGATACGATGCTCTACACCAGGAGCCGGTGGCATGCAGCCATGCATTCCCGGTTGCAGCGGGCGTGCGACGATCTGGAGATCTGGGCAGCTCGCTGGCGCATCCGGTTCAACCCCCTGAAGACACGGGCCATCGTCTTTACGAGGAAGACAACGATGCCGGCCCCGCCACTTCACCTTTACGGGACCGCTCTCCCCTGGCAGAAGACTGTCCGGTACCTGGGCGTCATCATGGACGATCGCCTACTCTGGAAGCCGCATATCGACGCCGTCCGTGCAAAAGTCCACCAGCGGATGGGCGCACTGTACCCGTTCCTTAATGAGGGGTCTGACCTCTCCATCCAGAATGGCCTCCTCCTCTTCCGATTATTTATTCGGCCGATTGTTGACTATGCATGTGAGGCTTGGGGCAATGCAGCCCCCACGCATATCCAGCGTCTACAGGCGCAACAGAATAAGATTCTTCGGCGGGTCTTCCATGTCCACCCACAGTTCCCGCATGGCTACCTACACCAAGCAGCTGATGAATTGGACGTGATGCTCCGCATCCAGCAGACTGCCGACCGTTTTTACCGACGGTCGCATGCCTCTGCCAATCCCCTCATTCGAGACATTGGTGCTCCTCAAGATGTTCGCGACCGCTATCAGCGGCCTGTAGCACTCCTCGACAGATGAGAAACCGGGAGTGCACTAAGCGGACGCTGCTTGCAGCTCCGTCCCTATGATTCACTTTTTATAATCCCGCATACCCTGCTGCCATACCACAAATAAAGAAGTCCAACCCAATCTCTCTCCTCTGACGAATGCAGGCAATGCCGTCAGGTAAATCCTGTGTTATTCTCCTCTTCTTGGGACATACGACTGGCGGATGGATTCTCTGCTCCGCTGCTGTGCTGTGCTTGCGTGCCTGCCGTCCCGCTCGCTCTCGCTCTCGCTGTGTGTTACGCGCGTCGTCGAAATGGCAGATCAGGCGGCTACGAACGAGACTGCTGCGGCACCCGCCGCCACCGGCACTACGAAGAAGGCCAAGTCTGCGTCGTCTGCGAAGAAGCCGCGCGCCAAGCCTGCGCACCCGCGCACCTCTGAGATGGTGACGGCCGCCATCAAGAGTCTGAAGGAGCGCGGCGGGTCGTCGCTGCAGGCGATCAAGAAGTACATAGCCGCGCACTACAAGCTGGACGCGGAGAAGCTGGCGCCGTTTATCAAGAAGTACCTCAAGTCGGCCGTCGTGGCGGGCGAGCTGGTGCAGACGAAGGGGAAGGGCGCGTCCGGCTCGTTCAAGCTTGCCGGCGCCGGCGGCGGGGGGGCGGCCGAGGGCGGCAAGGCTCGTGCTGGCGGTGCCAAGAAGAAGCGCGCCGCTCCGGCCAGCAAGGAGAAGAAGGGCGCCCGTGCGGCCGGCGCAAAGAAGGCTGGTGGCGTGAAGGCGGCGACCGGTCGGAAGGCGGGCGCCGCCAAGAAGGCGTCTGCGGCGTCGGCCGCTCCCGCGGGTGCGAAGAAGGCGGCTGCGGCCAAGCCGGCCAAGGCCAAGTCGCCGTCGAAGGCGAAGAAGGCCGCCAAGGTTCCGACGAAGAAGCCGAAGGCGCCGCGCCCGAAGAAGGCGACGACGCCGTCTAAGGCGAAGGCTTCGCCCAAGAAGAAGAAGTAGAGTAGAGGAGAAAGAGATGGGAAAGGAAGGGTTTGGCGCTTGACTCCGTCGTCCCCACCCCCCGTCGTCGTCTAGTGGCGCGCAAGAGACGCGCGGCCCAAAACGGCCCTTCTCAGGGCCATCAAAGCACGTCGGGGAAGGTTTTGATTGTCGTGTTGCGTTTGGTGTGGGTGTCTGTCTGGCGTTTCTGTATGCCCGTGGGGATGCTGTTTGCGTGCCGCGGTGGTTGGATTGCGGGGGTCGGTGGCGGGTGTGGGCGGCGGTAGCGGTAAGCGGTGTTGTTGTTGTTGTTGTTGTTGTTGTTGTCGTGGTTGATTGTCGCCGTGTTTGTGGCGGCGGCCGACGGTTGGTTTTCTGTCACGTTGTTTTGTTTGAATACGTTGGTTGGCTTGCCTGCGTTCGTTCTTCTCGGATGTCTGTCTTGTCGAGTCGTGTCTGGTCTTTGTTTTGTTCCTTTGTGTGTGTTATGTTTTGCAACGGGGGGCACGTTGAGATGTGGAAGGAGTCGGCGGGGATTTCGGTGGCGTGTAGAGCGAGCGAGCGCGCCTGCCTGGCCGTTGGCCGTCGGAGTGGAGTGCGGGGTTTTTTGTTTTCGAAACGAAAGCGGCGGCCGGCCAGCCACCCGTGCGGTGTGACGTCGGCCGTTGGGTATTGTGCGCTTGGAGCGCCGGGGAGGGATGATGTGTGATTGTTGCGCGCTGCTAGCAGGCAGGCAGGCAGGCAGGCAGGCAGAGTGAGCGGGTGTGGCGGACGGACGGGAAGTGGCGGTTTTTGTTTTTGGGTTGCGGGGCGAGAGGCAGGCGACCGACAAAGTTTGCTCGCGACGGAGAGATGTTAGTGGCCCTGAAAAGGGCCGTTTTTGTTTGTGCGGTGCGGTGCCGCGGCGCGGTTTAGGCGCGCTCGCCGCGGATGCGGCGCGCGAGCTGGATGTCCTTGGGCATGATGGTGACGCGCTTGGCGTGGATTGCGCACAGGTTGGTGTCTTCGAAGAGGCCGACGAGGTAGGCCTCGCTGGCCTCCTGCAGGGCCATGACTGCGGAGCTCTGGAAGCGCAGGTCGGTCTTGAAGTCCTGGGCGATCTCGCGCACTAGGCGCTGGAATGGCAGCTTGCGGATGAGCAGCTCTGTGCTCTTCTGGTAGCGCCTGATTTCTCGCAGGGCGACGGTGCCCGGCCTGTAGCGGTGGGGCTTCTTGACGCCTCCGGTGGCGGGCGCGCTCTTCCTCGCCGCCTTGGTGGCGAGCTGTTTGCGCGGCGCCTTTCCGCCGGTGGACTTGCGGGCCGTTTGCTTTGTGCGGGCCATAGCGGTAGCGGAGCGGCGTGCGTGGAGGTTAGGTGCGGCGCGGCGTCCGGTGCTGCCTTGACAACGGGCCCGCGCGCCTCCGTGCTGCGCTTATATGCCCTCGGTTGCGCGTGGTGGGGGGAGGGCGGGCCAGAGTCTATATAGGGGGGCGGCGGGCGCGCCGGGCGCAGACCGTAGCCGACTCGCCAGCCGCTGCAGCTGCTGTTTGTGCACGTTTTGCTTTGCCCGAGGAAGGAAGGATGACAGGCCGCGGCAAGGGAGGAAAGGGGCTCGGCAAGGGTGGCGCCAAGCGGCACCGCAAGGTGTTGCGCGACAACATCCAGGGCATCACGAAGCCCGCCATCCGCCGCCTGGCTCGCAGGGGCGGCGTGAAGCGCATCTCTGGTCTGATCTACGAGGAGACCCGCGGGGTGCTGAAGGTGTTCCTGGAGAACGTGATCCGCGACGCGGTGACGTACACTGAGCACGCCAAGCGCAAGACTGTGACGGCCATGGACGTGGTGTACGCCCTGAAGAGGCAGGGGCGCACCCTGTACGGTTTCGGCGGTTAGGCTGCGTCGCAGCGGGCGCTGGCCTTCCCGCGGCCGTGCTTGTGGGTGGGAGAGACTAGAAAACGGCCCTTTTCAGGGCCACCACACTGTTCGGAAGTTGAAAAGTGCGAAAGAGTCTGTGTTGTTGCTGCTGCGTGTGTGCGCTGTGTTGTTTGTTTGTTTCTTTCTCTCTTTCTTTCTTTGTTTCTTTCTTTCCGTTTGAGCGACGTGATGTGACTGGGAGGGGAGAAGGAAAGGAAACGTGTCATGTGGCTGGCTGTGTGTGGAGCTGCTTCGTTTGTGTGTCTTTGTATCGATCGCGACGGAGATGGCGGGCTGTGTGTTGTTGTGCGAGAGGCGGTGATTATTTGCTTGCGTGGTTTGGCTCTGTGTGTTTGCGGCGGCGTTGGGGTTTCCGAGGCAAGGCGTGTGGGCATAGGCGGCCGGATCAGCTGTTTCGTTCGTGTCGACGGCCGTTGCGCGCGGGAGTGGAGGGCGGTGTGTCGACACGCCTCCCTTTAACAATGGTCATTATTGCTGCCGTTGTCGTTTGGAAGGCGACTGCGACCGTGCAAAATGTGTGTGTGTGTGTGTGTGTGTGTGTGTGTGTGTGTGTGTGTGTTGGGCCACACGGGCTGTGTGGACGACAAGATGGCGGACGTGCGCCGGCGGCGGCTGTGCTGTGAAAGTGCAAAGTTAAAACAAAACAAGGTGCGGCGAGGACGACTGAAATTTTGCTTTGGACGTAGGTTTGTGTGGTGGCCCTGAAAAGGGCCGATTGTTGTGGGCCGAGCCGGCAAAGCGCGTTGCGTGCAGGGGAGCACGCGGCGCTGCGATTGCCTGGCCTCCTTTAGGCCTTCTTCTCGGTCTTCTTTGGCAGCAGGACGGCCTGGATGTTGGGCAGGACACCACCCTGTGCGATGGTGACGCCCGACAGGAGCTTGTTGAGCTCCTCGTCGTTGCGGATGGCAAGCTGCAGGTGGCGCGGGATGATGCGCGTCTTCTTGTTGTCGCGGGCCGCGTTTCCGGCCAGCTCGAGCACCTCAGCCGCGAGGTACTCCATGACGGCGGCGAGGTAGACGGGCGCCCCGGCGCCGACGCGCTCTGCGTAGTTTCCCTTGCGCAGGAGGCGGTGGATTCTGCCGACCGGGAACTGGAGCCCAGCCCTGCTTGAGCGGGACTTTGACTTGCCCTTGACTTTGCCTCCCTTTCCGCGTCCGGACATGGCGATGGGCTAGCGACGGTGCACACGAAACGGAAACGAAAACGACCGGTGCGAGCGGCAGCGAGTCGAGCAGCGGAGTTTTTTTTTTTTTTTTTTTTTTTTTTTTTTTTTTTTTTTTTTTTTCCACGTCTCTGGGATTGAGAACGTGTGGCTGTTGTTGCGCGATATAATCCGCTTTTCAGCCAAGGAAGTTGGAGGATTGTAATGCTGTTTTGTCACAGTTTATTTCATTAAATGGGGATTGTTTTTTTTTTCCTTTTGTTTGGGTTCACTCCATTTCAGCTTGGGTGTATTCTTTCTTTTCTGAATATTCAATACATATTTATATTTTCTTTTTTGGTGGGTATACTCGCCCTGGCATTCGCCTTACAGCTTGAGGAAAACCACCAAAACCTCAGCTAGGGCGGAACGAATATTCAGCTATATGATAAGTTATATTCTATTCTAGCAAGTTATTTTCTTAGCCTGGTTTACTAGCCTAGTTTACTACCGCAATTCTAACTATTTTGAGTTTTTTCTATACCTTACGGACCAAGTCTCTTATTCTATCCTATTTTACTTGACTTGTTCTACATAATTTCGTCTATAATCTGATTTTGTCTATTATCTGATTTACTAGCCTAGTGTACTATTGCAGTTCTAACTATTATTTTGAGTTCTCTCTTTATCTTGTGGACCAGAGTCTCTCATCCTATCCTAGTTTGTTTGTCTTATACTACGTAAATATTGTCTGTTTGGTGCTCCTTAGGAGTATTTTGTCTTTTTTCTTTTACTTGTCTCTGATATCTAGCCTTCTATATCTTGTATGAGGTGTATGACTGGTGTGATGTGCTCTGGTATGTTTTCTTGAATACATTTGGCTATTGTGTATGCTGGGAGCGGGTATTGGAAGTGGGGGTACCTGAATTTCCAGTGTTTACTTGTTAGTATTTCTCTTATCGGTCCATCTGTTATAAGTCTTTGCGATCCATAGTTTGCTGTTTGGAAGCGGCATCTTTCTGGTATTGGGATGGTGTTTGTAATGGTATGAATGTCAGTGGAGGCGGTGTTTGGATTTAAACGCCCGGCAATGCGGAGATTGCGTCTGTCATGTGCCTGTACCCTGTTGGTTTGCGCTGTTGAGCTGAGCCAAGTAATTGCCGCGTATTCGAGTACGGGCCTAACGAAGCAGCTGTATGTATGGATTAAGACCCAGGGGGGGGCGCCGTAGAATTTCCCTTTTATTAGTTTAATTAAATTCATGCGGGCGCGCGCTTTGTCAATTATGAGGGAGGTGTGCGGTTGCCAACTTAGGGTGTAGTCCAGTGTGACACCTAGATATTGGGCTGTTCTTTTCGGTGGAATTTCTTTGTGCCACAGGGTTATCTTTAGGGAGTCTGGGGTCTGGTTACGTTTTTGGCAGAGATGCCTATGACGGAAGAGGATTAGTTGGCTTTTGACGGGGTTCGGTTTTATGCGCCACTTGCACATCCAACTTTCAAGTTTGTTGATGTAGTCCTTAGCGAGGGTTTGTACGTCGGCAGTTGAGGTACCGGAGCACCAGTAGGCGGTATCGTCTGCGTAGAGGGCCAGGTCTTCGCACCAAGTCTCTGGTTTCGGAATATCGGCGGTGTATAGTTTGTATAGGGTAGGGGATAGTACTGCTCCTTGTGCCACTCCCGCTTCGGGGGTGAAGGGGTCAGATAGAGTTCCTCCTACTATTACCTGCCCCTTCCGGTTGGATAGGATATTGCTGATTAGTTTGCAGATCATGGGTGGGAATCCCTGAGTCCAGAGCTTATATATGAGCCCTCTGTGCCATACCTTGTCAAATGCCCTCTCAATGTCTAGGAACAGTGCCAGAGTGCACTCACTCCTGTTTAAGGCTTCGGTAATGTGGTCAGTTATTCTGACTATGCAGTCGGTTGTAGAATGATTCCGACGGAAGCCTGCCTGTTCCTTGGGAATTACGTTGTGTCTGTCTGTGAATTTTGTTATTCTTGCGTTGATGATGAGTTCGAAGAGTTTGCCAAGAACAGGGAGAACTGATATTGGCCGATATGAGTCCGGTCGGTTGAGTGGCTTGCCCGATTTATGTATCATTGTAATTTTTGCGTGCTTCCACTGTTGTGGCACTGTTCCTAGGTATAGCGCAGCATTGAAAAGGATGGACAGAGAGGAGAGGAGAGGAAGCACAGGTGCGTTTTTGACTTGCCTCAGCGTGATGCCGTCTATTCCTGGTGCTCCGTTTTTTCCTATTTTAATGGCTGCCGTTATCTCTGTGTCGCTGATCGGCTGGGTAAGTTCGGCCTGGTCTTTGGTGGGTGCAATGGGGGATAGGGATAGGTTATCTGTGATGTTGTTTATGTTTACAGCGTGGTGGTGGTCGAATAGAGGATCTTCGGGGTATGCGTGGATTAGCGCCAGGGAGTCGCGGAATACTTGCGCTTTCCCTGGATTGTCAGCTATAATATTGTCTTCTACCACAAGCGCAGGGCTAGAGGGAGCGTGACTTGTACCTGTTATGTCTCTGAAGGATCGCCAGAATTTTCGGGGTTCTTTTGGGTTCAGAGAGCTACACTTTTCTGCCCATATCTCAGCTCGCCAGCGCTGAAGAGCGGATCTGGCTTGTCTACTTAAACGGTTCCATTCCCGCTTTAGGGCGGGGTCGAGAGTCTGTTTGAATTGTCTGTAGGTGCGTCTCTTTTCCCTGATGATGCTGAGGATATGGGGGGGGATTTTAATGGATCCTTCTCTGATGTTAATGAGGGGGACGCTGTCGCAGTAAGCTTTGTTGAATGCTTCTATAATTTTAGTGTTGTGGGCGTTCAGTTCAGGTTCGTCCGAAATCGGCGATTGAGGGAGTTCGTGTTCAAGGATTTCTGCAAATTTAGTCCAGTTCCCCTTGCTTTCAGCTCTAATAGTTTTTGTCATTGTGGGAGGTTTGGAGGTGCTGAAGGCGGTTGTGTTAAATAGTAACGGGAGGTGGTCGCTGCCCACACTGTCGCCTGTGGTGCAGTCAGAGCAGCGGTTGGCTATTCTTTCGGAGCAGAGGATGTGGTCGGGGATTGAGTATCCGTGGGAGTTTATGAAGGTTGGGGCTGAATTGTTGAGGCGGATGATAGGGAGGCTATCCAAAAGGTTTAGGAGTGAGACGCCCCTGGCGTTGGTGGCTGAGTCCCCAAAGGCTGTGTGGCGCGCATTGAAGTCCCCCATTAAAATGAATTCCCCTTTGGACGTCAGGTAGGTAATCAGTTCTGTAGGGAAGGGGTCTTGGGGGGAGATGTATACTGTCGCGATTTGCAGGTGACCCAAGTGGGGGCTGTTTGCCTTCAGTATTATCAGCTCGAGGTTGGCTAAGTGTGGCGGAGGGTCGACTCTGACAGCGGGGAAGTCGGTGCTGTGAAAGACCGCCACTCCTCCTCTGCTGGCTCGCGTTTGTAGTGTTCTATGTTGAGTCATTCTGGCGAGTTGTAGGGGGTTAGGGCCGGCGCGAACCTCGGCGAGGCCTAGGAGGCATATGCCGTTTGTGCTCACCAGTCGCTCCACTAGTGGCTGTTTTCTGTTGAAGCCATTGACATTGAGGAAAGCGAAGGTAGTTTTAATTTCATTTGGTCGCACTTCCATCTTGCGGGTGTTGTGTGGTCGGTTGTAGGGGGACTTGGGGGGTTAGGGATGGGGGGTCGTTGTCAGGGTTGATGGACGGGAAAAGGATTGTGGGCTGGATCGGGGGAGGGCTAGACTCTGCTTCAATTGCAAACCGCCTGTGTGGGCCGTGAGCGAGGATTGTTAGTTTGCGGTTAAAAAAGGATTTAGCGACCTCCGCCATAGCTTTACCTATTTGGTCGCGTCTGTCGGGAATTACATTCATCAAAACCATTGCGGTTGCCCTGATGTAGTCCTCAACGAGCACGAATTGTTGAGTGGGGGCAACAGTGTCGCAGAGCTGGGCTGGGGGGTCAGTGCAGCGTACCTCTTGAATTTTTTCAGGTGCAAGAGGGGCTTTGGGGAAATGGGGGCATATTTTGGCCAGGGAAGGGTGATCCCCTCCGCAGTTCGCGCACCTAGGTTCTTTGTTAGGACAGTCTTTTATTGGGTGGTGGCCGGCGCACTTCGAGCACTTCAGCACGTCATTACAGTCTTCGACCGTGTGCTCGTAGCTGAAGCACTTCAGACAGGTTTTTGGGAGTGCGGTTAGGGTGCGCGAGGGTTCGACTCGGTGAAACTTGCTGAACAGGCGGAAGCCATTTTTCAGGAGCCTGTCTTGCGAGTCCTTGTCGGTGGAGAATACCCTGACCAGGTCGGTTAGCTTGCCTGTTTTTTGTGACCTCACTCTGATCACGTTGTGGAACACATGGTTTTGTTCGGACAGGCCTTCTTTCACGTCCTCAATTGTGGTATCCATCTCTACTTTGGTGATTACCACCGAGTAGGACGGGAGGCGTGGGGGACGAGATGGTATCGGGTCCCTTTTGCTCAGTATGAGCTTGCAGGAGGCCCTGGGGTGGCAGTTGGGGAACAATTTGGTCTCTATGAGACGCTTCAACTCTGGCTCGCGCGATTCAATCACGGCGATTCCGTCCCGCCTGATGTACAGGTTAGAAATCGCCGTGTACGTGAACTGCTTGAGTTCGGTGTGAAGCGATTTCTGAGTGACTCCTGGGGATAGGTTGTGTAATTCTAGTTTGAATGGGGTGACCTTGGGAGGTAGGTTGTGGCTGAAGGCCGTGGTCGGGGTGGTGGGAGGGCTTGCCCTGTGGGGGGAGGGAGGAGGTGTGGTTGAGGGGCGAGTTGGGGAGGATACAATTTGCGAGTAGGATGGAGTTTGTTGGGGAGGGTTGACAGTGATCTCAAGAAGGGGGCGGGGCTGGCAGCTGTTAGGGCCGTTGCTTGGAGGAGGGGCGGGATGCGGTTCGTTGCTGCTGGATGGAAGGCTTTCTTGTGTCGGGTTACTTGCCGGTGCATGGGGGGGAGGGTTTGGGTCAGGGGCCTCTGGGGGCGGCTTAGAGGTTTTACGGGGTTTCCTTTGCATGTTTGTTGACTTGTCCTACACGCGGAGATTGTTCTAGCCTGTTCTGTTCCTTGGCCTCAGCAAACGCGGGCTGGTCTCTCCGCGGAGAGGGCCCTGGCTTGCAGAATCCCTGACTAACAGGCCCTAGATCCGGCTTTCCGGGATCGCTATCACCTCACTTCTATGACCGGACCTAAGTGTCACTGGGAGCGTAACACGCAGCACACGACAATAGAGCACTCGACACTTTGCTTTTTTACTGCGTCAGTAGACTGACGCAGTGTGCAGTTGGCAACTGCGGTGACAATGGCGAGGTCATGCTGAAGCTGTGGCGGTGCCAGGCGATCTCTGGTGGTGGCCTCGGACGTACCGCAGCGGACGTGGCGCGGAGATGCGTAATCTCCCGCAGTCGCGCGGCGACTGGTAGCCAAGTGTAGCCGGCTGCAGTAGTGGCGCGCGGCAGCTGCAGCGCGCACCCTCTAGCGGCCGGGCCGGAACTACCAGGGCAGCAGCGGCAACAGCGGCGGCGACGGCGGCGGCGGCGGCGGCGGCGGCGGTGCGGAGTAGAGCGCAGGCTGCGTCCTCCCTCTCGTGCGTCTCCGCCGGCGCAGCCGGGGTGGGGGTGCTTTATGGGCTCGGGTGCGGCGGCCGGTTGCGCGCGCGCCCCATTGGTCGGCGGCCGCAACAGGGCGAGCTGGTAAAGGAGCGGCGGCGGCTGGCGGCGGGTGATTCCCGCTCACGCCGCGGAGAGTACACGTTAGGTCGTTGTCGCTGTTGGTTATCGTGATGTCGGGACGCGGAAGTGGACGCAAAGCTGCTGCCTTGGCTGAGTTGCTGCTCACGTTAGCAGGACCTGCCGGGAAGAAGAAGAAGAAGTCTACACCGCAGTGCTTTCGCTGCCAAAAGCTTGGCCACGTCGCCAAGCAATGCAGCGGAGCAGTCGCGTGCTTGAAGTGTGCGCAAGCACACGACACACGCGACTGCAAGAAGCCGAAGGACGCCCCCTGCACATGCGCCAACTGCGGTGGCGCACACGCGGCTAACGCCCGTTCCTGCGCGTACAGGAGAAATTGGCGCGGACCAGAGAAGACGCAGAAGCAAGTGACCACCACACGCGAAGAGGTGGTCACTCGCTCAGAAGACGCCATCACCAGGCGCCTCAGCGACGCCGTAGAAGAAGCCATGTCCGCCTTCAAATCCGCCATGGCGGAAGAGAGGGCGGCCATGCTGGCGGAACTGGGCGAGGCTCGGCGTCAGATTGCTGAGCTGACGCAGGAGCTTCGCTCAGCCAAGGCAGCTTCCGCCACAGCGGTCGACACCGCCAGCCAGACGACTCCTCCTCGAGAGAAGAAGTTTGCGACGGTGGCCACGCAGACCGACGTGCCTGCCGAAGGGGAGGCAACACTGCCCAAGACGGACGCAGAAGCAGAAGCGCAAGAAGAAGGGTGGGAAGAAGTCCCATTCCTCCCGCTTCCCGACATGTACAGCGCAAGCGCTGTGACGCAGAAGATAGCTGCATCGCTTCGCGATGGTACATATCCCCACCACGACAACCCTTATCCCTTCGTTCCTCCTAACCTTTCTAAACCTTCACCTCCACACCAACCAATCGAATATCCAGAAGGCCTTGTTGGTCTTTCCAAGGAGGATTACGATCTGATCAATTCCTTCCCAATTTTCACAGAGTGGCAAATGCGCTACGTCATCTTCGCTCTCGTCCACGGAGAGTATGAGAAAGCTGGATACACTGTATCCACTATCCCAACCGAGGGAGAGCCCTCAAGTAAGAAGAAGAAGAAGAAAAGTCGTCACACCGACAAATACAGAAAATAGGTTATCGGCACTCCTTGCCAGTACAGAACAACCTACAAGTCAAGAAAGAAGACTCATCAATCATCCCAGGGGAGTAAAGGCCAACAGGCCACAAACTTCCACCTGAACCTCCTCACAGTGAGGAAGTCAGAAAAGGAGCAGCAGGCAGGTGGCGGCGGGTGCCACTGTGTGGGGAGACGCTGACTAGAGCGGAGCGCTTGCTACTGGTGTTGCTGCTGCCGTACGTTCGTTCGAGATGCCGCCCAAGACTAGCGGGAAGGCCGCCAAGAAGGCTGGCAAGGCGCAGAAGAACATTTCGAAGGGCGACAAGAAGAAGAAGCGCAAGAGGAAGGAGAGCTATGCCATCTACATCTACAAGGTGCTGAAGCAGGTGCACCCTGACACGGGCATCTCGTCGAAGGCGATGAGCATCATGAACAGCTTCGTGAACGACATTTTCGAGCGCATTGCGGCCGAGGCTTCTCGCCTGGCGCACTACAACAAGCGCTCGACCATCACGTCCCGCGAGATCCAGACCGCTGTGCGGCTGTTGCTGCCTGGCGAGCTGGCCAAGCACGCCGTGAGCGAGGGCACGAAGGCGGTGACCAAGTACACGAGCTCCAAGTAAGGAGGTGGCTCTGGAATGGAAGGAAGGAAGGATGGAGAAGGCTCCTCCGTTGCGAGAGCGGCAAAACGGCCCTTTTCAGGGCCACCAACTTGCCTTTTGCGGGAAGGGCGGAATTGTTGTTGTTGTTGTTGTTGTTGTTTGTGTGGACGGCTGTGATGTATGTGTGCATTTTGATTGTGGGTGGGGGGGGCGCGTCAAAGCGTGTTGCGGGGTACGGCCACGAGGTTGGTCGCCGTGGCGTGGAATGGTGGCACGCCTCGTTGGAGTGGTTTTGACCCATTGGTGTTGGTGTTGGTGTGTGTTACCTGTCTGCGAGGGGGGACAGTGCGATCGGCGACTTTTGTGTCACCGTAACGACGGCCGTTTGCGGGTTTGTTTTTTTTTTTTTTGCACATCATACATGGCGAGGGTGAAATGTGAAATGTTTTTGTTTGGTTTGTTTTTTTTTTCTTTGCCGCCCACTATTCCCTTTGCTGTACGCCGAGTTTGACAATGGTGCGACGTAACTGCAGCGTGGAGGTGTGTGAGTGACGTTGAAATGAACGTGCCATTAAGACGCATTGTTGTTGTATTGTACTGTACGTGTACGGCGACACGCACGATGATGTACCATTCGACTCTGATTTTTGATAGCCGTGTCTGACTGATTGCGTACGACGCACGCACACCGATGTCGTCATTCAAGATGCACGCGTGTCCAGTGCAGTACAGTAAGCGCGACGCTAGACGACGACGACGACGACGACGACGACGACGGCGGCGGCGGTCGTCGTCGTTTGTTTGGCGAATGTCTGTACACGTGTTTGTCTGTGTCCATCCGGTATGTATTTGTTTGTTTGAAAGTGTTTTGTGTGTCGGTGACGTGGTCCGATCCGTCGCCCCCTGAGTAACTGTCGATCGGCGCGATAGACCGGCGTCACGCAACTGAACCGAAGTCTTGGGCACACCCGTCATACTGTTGTACACCGTCGCGCTGAGAACGGTAACGAAAGGTTGACTTTGATCGGTCGAATGTGTGGGCAGAACGTGAGGAATGAGGCAAGAGTGCAAGGAGGGGGGGCAAAAGAGAGAGGAAGGGAAAAAGGGGAGAAACGCATTCGTAGAGCAACGGAACGTTCCCGTGTCGGAGGCGTATTGGAGCCGCACTGAAATGCGTTTAACGGCGGCGCGGCTGCAAGTGTCTGCCGTGGTGAACGTTACCTTTGACGGCTGCATTGGGCTTTGCTTTCGCTTTCGCTTTCCCGGATGTACGTAACGTTTGTTGATATGGTTCTGAGGAAGAGTGTATGACAGTGCCGTGCCGTCCATGTTCGTGTGCCCTCCCATTGTGTGTATGCTATTGTCTGTGTACTTGAATGATGTATGTAGGTGTTAGTGGACATGTTTTACCAGTGGGGGGAAATGGATCGTCGATAGTTGCCGTCACTCTGTCACGGTCGAGATGACGCACCCTCCGTACAGAAAGGTGTCGAGAAAGTGAGTGTGTGTGTGTGTGTGTGTGTGTGTGTGTGTGTGTGTGTGTGTGTGTGTGTGTGCGCGTCCGTGAATTGGCAGTGTTTGGAGGTGGGCGTGCCCTGCATGTGGCCCGGAAGGCTGTTCGTTTGGCGGTAGTGTTGTGTGGACAGGGGAGGGGCATGCGTAACGCTGCTGGCATGGCATTTCGGGAGATGGGAGGGGGCAAACGAGGAAACGAGGAGCGGCGGCCAAAGACGGGACGGGGAGGGGCGCGGTGTGGGTGGCTTGCGCCTGTGCTCGGCGTTGTGGTTTGTGCAAAAGAGGAGGAGAAAAACAATGAGTTGCCAGGGAGGGGAGCGGTGTTGTGTTGTGGTTGTCGTGGTGTAGCCGCAGACGCGGCTGTCAGTGAACGTGGCGAGACGGACGGATGCGCGGAGGGGCGGGGGCGGCGCATTTCGCCGGTGCCGTGCCGTGCCATGCCTGAAAGCCGCGTGGTCGCTGTGTTGTTGGTGGCGTGGGGGCGAGGAGAGTACCGTACGGGTGTGCTTGTGCGCCGGAAATGGCACACTGCGCCTGCCCGTCTTGGAGGCTGATGGCTGTGGTGTGGAAATGGGGCGCGGTGATGTTGAAGCAGAAAAGAAACCAAGAAAACGGAAGGCGTGATGCGGCGGTGGTGGTGAGAGCGGGAAAAACAAAACAAAAAAAAAAAAAGAAGGAAAAACAACAAGAAACAAAAAAGAAAACAAAAAGTCTATCAATATTAAAATGTAAATGGAAATGGAAATGGACCCAGGTATAACCTCCCTGCACAAATAGCAGAGAGTCCGATGGTAATAAAAATGTGCCAGAATGTTAACGTCCCTACAAAAGAAACCCAACGATAATATTAATGAAAGAATGAACCGTATGTAACATTGCAACAGACACAATGAAACCTGATAAATTGTATAAGGGCAGCAGCGTTGACCTTTGGCCCTGTATTCAGAATAAAAAGAGCCAAAGATTGTTACCCCAATGAAAAAGACACTGAAACACGTATGTAACATAGCAGCGATGGCGAGACATTGTAGCATCTGTGACCAGAGAGTTTGCGCTGGACTGCGCGAGTGTTGCGAGCGGTTCTCAGTCAGTCAGTCAGTCAGTCGTTGCGAGTCTGTAGCTCTGTGTAGTTGAGGGCTGTACTCTGTCAGTAGTCGTCGCGTGCAGTACGCTAATAGTCGTCATGCAGAGCGGTCGGTCAGTAGTAGGAGCCGAGTGCGGTTGTGTGATGTAGGCGGTCGGCAACACTGGTCAAGATGGTGAATAAGGTATACTGTTAATTAATATAATCATTAGATAATGAAAAATTTTATTTATTGTAATTATTCTCCAACAAGTTCCCCAATAATAATGTTTATTTCAAAAGCATTTTTCAAACATTTAATTTTTTATTGAACTAAAGAGTTCGTTGCACTTCACATTTCATTCCACTTCTTTGAAGAAAAATTTCACTAAAATCACAAAAAAAGAGAATATTATTATTTGCAATGCAGTTCCTCCAAGCGCTGCGCAACAACAAGAGCAGAAATGTGACATCCATTTATTCGGAGGTAAGACTTTAATTCTGATTGTTTTGCACAGGGCCAAAGACCGATATTTCGGTTTAATTGAAGTTTCTTGTCACTGAACGGACTTTAAATGTTGTGAAGAATTTATATTTGAGTCAGATTGCGAATTTCACATTTTTGTTGCCATTTTCAATACCTCTCATTGTGGGCGAGGTTACAATTAGCGCAATGTCCATTAGCATCCGTAAATAACATTGTCCATTATTTTAAAATTTGCGGGGAGGTTACAACACACACAAAAAAAAAAAAAAAAAAAAAAAATTTGCATTTATATCCGCTCCTCAATTGTAGATACCCCTTACACAGCTGTGTGCAATGAATGAGTGCTGGCTGGTAATTAATTGCACTCCTTGGAGGGAAATGCCATAGGAAGTAGTCTTTAAAAAGTGAATGTTTTTCGTTAAAAGACAAAAGGTACTTTAGAAAAAAGTAATAGTGGGGCTTTTGTTGTTGAACAAAATAAGTACAATGAACATACGTTATCAGATTTGCGCAATGCAGCTTCACACTACCTTTTGATTATAACACAATATACTATACATCGTCCCGAACCGTGACCAGAGTCGCGAGACGAGCAGAGCACGCCGCCGACGCCCGCTCAGTACAACCGTCCACCCGCTACTACTGTCGACCGACTACTACCTCTCCCGACTCGCGCTACAATATATATAACAACTGTTCCTGGCGACCCGGTGCGTGCCACTACTGTCGTCTGGCGCGGTCCAAGCGCCGACTAGCAACGATAAATAACTCTCTGGTCAGACAGAGATGCTGTCATGCCTCGCCATCGCTCTGGTAATGAATACATACGTGTTGCAGCGTGCGTACCACCGGAACACGCAGTGGCGGAGCCAAAGACTGTGTTGTCGAGGTCGAGTGCGAGCGGGAAGAGAGGCAGCGTCGGCACGGAGATGCAAGCGAGCGCGAGACGCACGGGGGCTGCGGCGTGGCGCGTTTGCGGTCGGCGCCTTTGGTGGCAACGGCCGGGACAAGCAGCGGTGTATGGTGTGGTGCGGGGCGGACAGGGGCGGCGGTGGACGGGGAGGAGGCGGCGCGACGACGGCATGGGGGCGAAAACGGGACGGGGGACGGCGGATGCTGAGAGGCGTCACGCGCGGACAGGACACAGACACAGAGACACACAGATTGGAAAGGGAGGGTGCGCGGTAGTAGTTGGGAATGTGCGTACCGTGCGGGATGGGAGTGGGCGAGGAACACGGTCGTGGCCCCCTGTTTTTTGGGTGCGTGTGATGACGTCGGTGTGTTGTGGGAAGGGAAGGTGCTGTGGCGGCGGCGCGTAATGGGCGTAGGCCGAAAAGAGAAAGGAACGTGGGCAGTGTGTTGGCAAGCGTCGGTTCGACTGCGACGTTGATGGGCAGGGCAAGGTTAATGGTGGTAGGAGTAGGCGTGTGGGCGCAAAAAATCTGCCGCTGCAGGCGGTGCCGTAACCGCCATGGCGGGAAGGAGAGAGAGAGGGCCAAAGAAAGAAAGAAAGAAAGAAAGAAAGAAGAAAACAAAAAAAAAACAAAAAAAAAAAAGGAGGCGGGGGCGAAAGTGGAGAGGCGGTGGTGTGAGAAGGGCGGGGGCGGAAGGAAGGCAGGAAGGACAAGAGGCGAGGCGACGGCTTGCTTTGTGTATCGGTCGGTCTCTGGCTATGCTTCGTTTTCTGCAGCAGGGTCGGTGCGCGGCGTGGCTCGCGGCAGTGGGAACGCCTGGTGGCTGGACGGCCAGCAATGCGGTTGGATGGGCGGCCACAGCACCGCACCTGTGCCCGAGGAGGAGACGCTGGCGGCGGGCCCTGAGGTGAGGCCGGCTCGGCTGGGGCTGTGGATGTGTAGGTGTGCGCCGCTGCTGCAACAACGAGTAAAACGCGAGAAGAAGGGATGGCGGTAGAGAGAGAGAAAAAAAAAAAGGTCGTGTTGTGTTGATGCGCAGGCAGACGCGTACAGAGAGACGAGCCCGGTCTGCAGCAGGGTGTGGCCGTGCCGAGTGCAGAGCAGCGGCGGCTCGGTTCGGTTCGGTTCGGCCCGGCCCGGCGGGCCGCGCTGTTGTCGCGGACGTGAGCGCCCCCTGGCGGGTGGCCGGAGGCGGCGCGGCGTGTTGGACGTGTGGCTGGTGGCAGTGCACAATTTGCGAGTGGCTGGCGGTGTGGTGTGGCGGTTGGCGCGTCGGGCGGCGGAGAGAGAGAGAGAGAGAGAGAGTGAGAGAGGGAGGAGAGGTATGTGTTGCGGGCGCCCATTGCTGCGCTGCGTCGTTGCGTGTGCCGTACAGGGCGGGCGCTTGTCGACTGTGTGGGCGGTGTGGCGAATTGGCGTGAAACGGCTGCCGAGAGGTGTGTGGTAGCGAGCCGGTCGTTGTCAGTGCGAAGGGGAATGTGCGTGCGTTTGGCGGTTTCGGTGTGCTTTTTGCGGCGTGAGAGTGGGAATTAGTGGGGCCGGCTGTTGTGTTGGTTCCTTGTGTCTTGTGTCGCGTAGCTTGATGGCAACGTGGAAGGACGCCGGTTTCGTTTCGAGCCTTGCGTGTGGTTGTCGACGTTGACTGGTTGGCGTGTGCCGATGCACGTGCATGTGTGGGTCGCGAGTGCGTTTTTGGCTGTGTGTGTGTGTGTGTGTGTGTGTTTTGGGGGGGAAGGGGGAGGCGGTGGTGAAAGTGCAGTCGTTGCCACGGGCGTCGTCGGGTGGGGCTGGGGCTGTGCGTCGTGGCGGAAAGGTGGTAGGTTGCGGGAAGCGAGCCCGTCGTTGACGGTGTCGCGTGAGTTGTGAATCGAGTGGGGCGCGGGGCGCGGGACAGGAGCAGCGTGCCGCTGCGTCGTGGTCGTCAGCAGAGGCTGTGCGTGTGCTTGTCCTTTTTGTGGGCGGTTCGTGCGAGGCGTTTTTGTTTTGTGTTGCCCTAGTTGTTAGTTTATTTTGTTTGTGTTTGTTATTTTGAGACGACGACTGGTTGGTGGCGTGCGCGCGAAGTGGCGGTGTGCGCTTCCCGTGTCGTTTGTGTTGTTTTGTTTTTGTTTTGTTTTTTTTTTGCACTGGGCCCCGGGCGGTGGGTGGGTGGGTGGGTGGGTGGGTGGGTGCGTGCGTGCGTGTGTGTCGATTGCCGGCTGGCGAAAGGTGCGCCATCGGCGGGGTGGGTCGCCGGCACAAGTAGAGGCGGCGGCGTTGTTGCTGTTGTTGTGTGGTGTTTGTTTTGTTTGGCTGTGTCGGCGAGCTGTGTTGCGGTGCGTGTGAATGGTGGTGCAAAAGTGCTGGCGTTGGGGCTGCGACTGCGACGGCGGCGAGCCGCGGGCGCGCATGATAGTGATGTTGTGAACAGCGGCTGTGTACGGTAGTGGTGTTGTTGTAGCACGACGTGCATCCGGGCCGGCGCGGAAAGCGCAGTTGCGGGCGGTTGCCCTTCGGTGCCAGCCATGTCGCGTGAGCGGCGGGTTGCTCTGGTGTCGACACGTGGTGCTCTGGGTTGTTGTGTGGTGCCCTTTGGCCGGTGGGGGTGGTTCGCGTGTGTCTCGTTCGCGCTCGGTATCTGGTCGTGGTCGTGCTGCTCCCCCGTCTGTCGGCGGTTTTCGACGTCGTCTGTACGTTTTTGTTCGTTTGCGGCGTGCCTGCCGACGTCGCCCCGTCGCGACCTTTCAACCGAAAGTGTGGCGCCCGAAGGTGAACGAACGTAACCCTGACCTCGGCGCTTTACGCTGAGCCGAGCGAACCGAACCTAACCTGTGGTGTGGCGAGGTGAGCTCAGCCTGTGAGCCCCTAACGTCTACGTACGGTAAGCTGTCCGGCTCACGCCTCACGTTTGAACGCTTTTTTAACCTACGTTTGACGCTTCTTAACCTAGCACTGACCCCTTAACCTAACGTGTAACCTAACCTAACCTAACCTAACCTAGCCTAGCCTCTGACGCCTGACGTGTTTGAATGCTTAACCTAAGTTTGACGCTTAACCTAACCCAAGTCCCCTTAACCTAACCCATGTCCACCTAACCTAACCTAACCTAACCTAGACGTGTAAACGTAATGTGTAACGCGTAACGTGTAAGGTCGGCTGGCGTGTGTGCTGACGGCAGATTGGGTTGGTCTGTAGATTCGGATTGCGGTTTGCCTCGGTCGAGGGGTTGGGTCGGAAGCGGCGAGGGGCGGCGGCGCCTGTTGCGCAGGCGGCGTCCGTTTGCGGCGGGCAATTGTTGAGAAACGGCTGTGAATGTTGGCGGGCGAGAGGAGGAGGACGGCGCGCGATGTGGCCCGACGGCTGCGGGCCGATCGGGAAACGGCGGGAGGGCGACGGAAGGCGATGGGGCGGCGGAGGCGCGTTTGCACGGCCGTCATCGCCGCACGCCTCGGCTTGTGTGGCTGTGGCGCCGGCCGCGCTGGCCGGGCTGCCGCGGCGACGGTGTGGGAGTTTTGCCGAAGGTTTGGCCATTGTGGCGGGTCGTCGGCTGGGGCTGTGGGGGCGGCATTTGGGCGGGGGCGGCGATTCTCGGCGGGCCGACCCAGGCTGTAGCGCGCGGTAGCTGCAGTTTGGCCGTGGTTTGCGGCGCTGCCGTGGCGACTGGTTGGCGACTGTGGTGTGGCTGTGTGTAGCCCCATCCTCGGTGGTTTGAAAGGCGCGGGCGGTTGTGGCGCAGGTTTGGGGCTGCTCCGCACAGGCTGTCGGACGTTGGGCGGTAGCAAGCGCGGGAGGCGCGGCGCGGCGGCGCGCAGAGTGGCGGCCGCTCTCTCGGCCGTCCGCGCCCGCCCGCGACACTGGCTGGGCCCTTGTGATTCTCTGCTCCGCTGCTGTGCTGTGCTTGCGTGCCTGCCGTCCCGCTCGCTCTCGCTCTCGCTGTGTGTTACGCGCGTCGTCGAAATGGCAGATCAGGCGGCTACGAACGAGACTGCTGCGGCACCCGCCGCCACCGGCACTACGAAGAAGGCCAAGTCTGCGTCGTCTGCGAAGAAGCCGCGCGCCAAGCCTGCGCACCCGCGCACCTCTGAGATGGTGACGGCCGCCATCAAGAGTCTGAAGGAGCGCGGCGGGTCGTCGCTGCAGGCGATCAAGAAGTACATAGCCGCGCACTACAAGCTGGACGCGGAGAAGCTGGCGCCGTTTATCAAGAAGTACCTCAAGTCGGCCGTCGTGGCGGGCGAGCTGGTGCAGACGAAGGGGAAGGGCGCGTCCGGCTCGTTCAAGCTTGCCGGCGCCGGCGGCGGGGGGGCGGCCGAGGGCGGCAAGGCTCGTGCTGGCGGTGCCAAGAAGAAGCGCGCCGCTCCGGCCAGCAAGGAGAAGAAGGGCGCCCGTGCGGCCGGCGCAAAGAAGGCTGGTGGCGTGAAGGCGGCGACCGGTCGGAAGGCGGGCGCCGCCAAGAAGGCGTCTGCGGCGTCGGCCGCTCCCGCGGGTGCGAAGAAGGCGGCTGCGGCCAAGCCGGCCAAGGCCAAGTCGCCGTCGAAGGCGAAGAAGGCCGCCAAGGTTCCGACGAAGAAGCCGAAGGCGCCGCGCCCGAAGAAGGCGACGACGCCGTCTAAGGCGAAGGCTTCGCCCAAGAAGAAGAAGTAGAGTAGAGGAGAAAGAGATGGGAAAGGAAGGGTTTGGCGCTTGACTCCGTCGTCCCCACCCCCCGTCGTCGTCTAGTGGCGCGCAAGAGACGCGCGGCCCAAAACGGCCCTTCTCAGGGCCATCAAAGCACGTCGGGGAAGGTTTTGATTGTCGTGTTGCGTTTGGTGTGGGTGTCTGTCTGGCGTTTCTGTATGCCCGTGGGGATGCTGTTTGCGTGCCGCGGTGGTTGGATTGCGGGGGTCGGTGGCGGGTGTGGGCGGCGGTAGCGGTAAGCGGTGTTGTTGTTGTTGTTGTTGTTGTTGTTGTCGTGGTTGATTGTCGCCGTGTTTGTGGCGGCGGCCGACGGTTGGTTTTCTGTCACGTTGTTTTGTTTGAATACGTTGGTTGGCTTGCCTGCGTTCGTTCTTCTCGGATGTCTGTCTTGTCGAGTCGTGTCTGGTCTTTGTTTTGTTCCTTTGTGTGTGTTATGTTTTGCAACGGGGGGCACGTTGAGATGTGGAAGGAGTCGGCGGGGATTTCGGTGGCGTGTAGAGCGAGCGAGCGCGCCTGCCTGGCCGTTGGCCGTCGGAGTGGAGTGCGGGGTTTTTTGTTTTCGAAACGAAAGCGGCGGCCGGCCAGCCACCCGTGCGGTGTGACGTCGGCCGTTGGGTATTGTGCGCTTGGAGCGCCGGGGAGGGATGATGTGTGATTGTTGCGCGCTGCTAGCAGGCAGGCAGGCAGGCAGGCAGGCAGAGTGAGCGGGTGTGGCGGACGGACGGGAAGTGGCGGTTTTTGTTTTTGGGTTGCGGGGCGAGAGGCAGGCGACCGACAAAGTTTGCTCGCGACGGAGAGATGTTAGTGGCCCTGAAAAGGGCCGTTTTTGTTTGTGCGGTGCGGTGCCGCGGCGCGGTTTAGGCGCGCTCGCCGCGGATGCGGCGCGCGAGCTGGATGTCCTTGGGCATGATGGTGACGCGCTTGGCGTGGATTGCGCACAGGTTGGTGTCTTCGAAGAGGCCGACGAGGTAGGCCTCGCTGGCCTCCTGCAGGGCCATGACTGCGGAGCTCTGGAAGCGCAGGTCGGTCTTGAAGTCCTGGGCGATCTCGCGCACTAGGCGCTGGAATGGCAGCTTGCGGATGAGCAGCTCTGTGCTCTTCTGGTAGCGCCTGATTTCTCGCAGGGCGACGGTGCCCGGCCTGTAGCGGTGGGGCTTCTTGACGCCTCCGGTGGCGGGCGCGCTCTTCCTCGCCGCCTTGGTGGCGAGCTGTTTGCGCGGCGCCTTTCCGCCGGTGGACTTGCGGGCCGTTTGCTTTGTGCGGGCCATAGCGGTAGCGGAGCGGCGTGCGTGGAGGTTAGGTGCGGCGCGGCGTCCGGTGCTGCCTTGACAACGGGCCCGCGCGCCTCCGTGCTGCGCTTATATGCCCTCGGTTGCGCGTGGTGGGGGGAGGGCGGGCCAGAGTCTATATAGGGGGGCGGCGGGCGCGCCGGGCGCAGACCGTAGCCGACTCGCCAGCCGCTGCAGCTGCTGTTTGTGCACGTTTTGCTTTGCCCGAGGAAGGAAGGATGACAGGCCGCGGCAAGGGAGGAAAGGGGCTCGGCAAGGGTGGCGCCAAGCGGCACCGCAAGGTGTTGCGCGACAACATCCAGGGCATCACGAAGCCCGCCATCCGCCGCCTGGCTCGCAGGGGCGGCGTGAAGCGCATCTCTGGTCTGATCTACGAGGAGACCCGCGGGGTGCTGAAGGTGTTCCTGGAGAACGTGATCCGCGACGCGGTGACGTACACTGAGCACGCCAAGCGCAAGACTGTGACGGCCATGGACGTGGTGTACGCCCTGAAGAGGCAGGGGCGCACCCTGTACGGTTTCGGCGGTTAGGCTGCGTCGCAGCGGGCGCTGGCCTTCCCGCGGCCGTGCTTGTGGGTGGGAGAGACTAGAAAACGGCCCTTTTCAGGGCCACCACACTGTTCGGAAGTTGAAAAGTGCGAAAGAGTCTGTGTTGTTGCTGCTGCGTGTGTGCGCTGTGTTGTTTGTTTGTTTCTTTCTCTCTTTCTTTCTTTGTTTCTTTCTTTCCGTTTGAGCGACGTGATGTGACTGGGAGGGGAGAAGGAAAGGAAACGTGTCATGTGGCTGGCTGTGTGTGGAGCTGCTTCGTTTGTGTGTCTTTGTATCGATCGCGACGGAGATGGCGGGCTGTGTGTTGTTGTGCGAGAGGCGGTGATTATTTGCTTGCGTGGTTTGGCTCTGTGTGTTTGCGGCGGCGTTGGGGTTTCCGAGGCAAGGCGTGTGGGCATAGGCGGCCGGATCAGCTGTTTCGTTCGTGTCGACGGCCGTTGCGCGCGGGAGTGGAGGGCGGTGTGTCGACACGCCTCCCTTTAACAATGGTCATTATTGCTGCCGTTGTCGTTTGGAAGGCGACTGCGACCGTGCAAAATGTGTGTGTGTGTGTGTGTGTGTGTGTGTGTGTGTGTGTGTGTGTGTGTGTGTGTGTGTGTGTGTGTGTGTTGGGCCACACGGGCTGTGTGGACGACAAGATGGCGGACGTGCGCCGGCGGCGGCTGTGCTGTGAAAGTGCAAAGTTAAAACAAAACAAGGTGCGGCGAGGACGACTGAAATTTTGCTTTGGACGTAGGTTTGTGTGGTGGCCCTGAAAAGGGCCGATTGTTGTGGGCCGAGCCGGCAAAGCGCGTTGCGTGCAGGGGAGCACGCGGCGCTGCGATTGCCTGGCCTCCTTTAGGCCTTCTTCTCGGTCTTCTTTGGCAGCAGGACGGCCTGGATGTTGGGCAGGACACCACCCTGTGCGATGGTGACGCCCGACAGGAGCTTGTTGAGCTCCTCGTCGTTGCGGATGGCAAGCTGCAGGTGGCGCGGGATGATGCGCGTCTTCTTGTTGTCGCGGGCCGCGTTTCCGGCCAGCTCGAGCACCTCAGCCGCGAGGTACTCCATGACGGCGGCGAGGTAGACGGGCGCCCCGGCGCCGACGCGCTCTGCGTAGTTTCCCTTGCGCAGGAGGCGGTGGATTCTGCCGACCGGGAACTGGAGCCCAGCCCTGCTTGAGCGGGACTTTGACTTGCCCTTGACTTTGCCTCCCTTTCCGCGTCCGGACATGGCGATGGGCTAGCGACGGTGCACACGAAACGGAAACGAAAACGACCGGTGCGAGCGGCAGCGAGTCGAGCAGCGGAGTGCGTGCCGGCGCAGCCGGGGTGGGGGTGCTTTATGGGCTCGGGTGCGGCGGCCGGTTGCGCGCGCGCCCCATTGGTCGGCGGCCGCAACAGGGCGAGCTGGTAAAGGTGCGGCGGCGGCTGGCGGCGGGTGCCACTGTGTGGGGAGACGCTGACTAGAGCGGAGCGCTTGCTACTGGTGTTGCTGCTGCCGTACGTTCGTTCGAGATGCCGCCCAAGACTAGCGGGAAGGCCGCCAAGAAGGCTGGCAAGGCGCAGAAGAACATTTCGAAGGGCGACAAGAAGAAGAAGCGCAAGAGGAAGGAGAGCTATGCCATCTACATCTACAAGGTGCTGAAGCAGGTGCACCCTGACACGGGCATCTCGTCGAAGGCGATGAGCATCATGAACAGCTTCGTGAACGACATTTTCGAGCGCATTGCGGCCGAGGCTTCTCGCCTGGCGCACTACAACAAGCGCTCGACCATCACGTCCCGCGAGATCCAGACCGCTGTGCGGCTGTTGCTGCCTGGCGAGCTGGCCAAGCACGCCGTGAGCGAGGGCACGAAGGCGGTGACCAAGTACACGAGCTCCAAGTAAGGAGGTGGCTCTGGAATGGAAGGAAGGAAGGATGGAGAAGGCTCCTCCGTTGCGAGAGCGGCAAAACGGCCCTTTTCAGGGCCACCAACTTGCCTTTTGCGGGAAGGGCGGAATTGTTGTTGTTGTTGTTGTTGTTGTTTGTGTGGACGGCTGTGATGTATATGTGCATTTTGATTGTGGGTGGGGGGGGCGCGTCAAAGCGTGTTGCGGGGTACGGCCACGAGGTTGGTCGCCGTGGCGTGGAATGGTGGCACGCCTCGTTGGAGTGGTTTTGACCCATTGGTGTTGGTGTTGGTGTGTGTTACCTGTCTGCGAGGGGGGACAGTGCGATCGGCGACTTTTGTGTCACCGTAACGACGGCCGTTTGCGGGTTTGTTTTTTTTTTTTTTGCACATCATACATGGCGAGGGTGAAATGTGAAATGTTTTTGTTTGGTTTGTTTTTTTTTTCTTTGCCGCCCACTATTCCCTTTGCTGTACGCCGAGTTTGACAATGGTGCGACGTAACTGCAGCGTGGAGGTGTGTGAGTGACGTTGAAATGAACGTGCCATTAAGACGCATTGTTGTTGTATTGTACTGTACGTGTACGGCGACACGCACGATGATGTACCATTCGACTCTGATTTTTGATAGCCGTGTCTGACTGATTGCGTACGACGCACGCACACCGATGTCGTCATTCAAGATGCACGCGTGTCCAGTGCAGTACAGTAAGCGCGACGCTAGACGACGACGACGACGACGACGACGACGACGACGACGACGGCGGCGGCGGTCGTCGTCGTTTGTTTGGCGAATGTCTGTACACGTGTTTGTCTGTGTCCATCCGGTATGTATTTGTTTGTTTGAAAGTGTTTTGTGTGTCGGTGACGTGGTCCGATCCGTCGCCCCCTGAGTAACTGTCGATCGGCGCGATAGACCGGCGTCACGCAACTGAACCGAAGTCTTGGGCACACCCGTCATACTGTTGTACACCGTCGCGCTGAGAACGGTAACGAAAGGTTGACTTTGATCGGTCGAATGTGTGGGCAGAACGTGAGGAATGAGGCAAGAGTGCAAGGAGGGGGGGCAAAAGAGAGAGGAAGGGAAAAAGGGGAGAAACGCATTCGTAGAGCAACGGAACGTTCCCGTGTCGGAGGCGTATTGGAGCCGCACTGAAATGCGTTTAACGGCGGCGCGGCTGCAAGTGTCTGCCGTGGTGAACGTTACCTTTGACGGCTGCATTGGGCTTTGCTTTCGCTTTCGCTTTCCCGGATGTACGTAACGTTTGTTGATATGGTTCTGAGGAAGAGTGTATGACAGTGCCGTGCCGTCCATGTTCGTGTGCCCTCCCATTGTGTGTATGCTATTGTCTGTGTACTTGAATGATGTATGTAGGTGTTAGTGGACATGTTTTACCAGTGGGGGGAAATGGATCGTCGATAGTTGCCGTCACTCTGTCACGGTCGAGATGACGCACCCTCCGTACAGAAAGGTGTCGAGAAAGTGAGTGTGTGTGTGTGTGTGTGTGTGTGTGTGTGTGTGTGTGTGTGTGTGTGTGTGTGCGCGTCCGTGAATTGGCAGTGTTTGGAGGTGGGCGTGCCCTGCATGTGGCCCGGAAGGCTGTTCGTTTGGCGGTAGTGTTGTGTGGACAGGGGAGGGGCATGCGTAACGCTGCTGGCATGGCATTTCGGGAGATGGGAGGGGGCAAACGAGGAAACGAGGAGCGGCGGCCAAAGACGGGACGGGGAGGGGCGCGGTGTGGGTGGCTTGCGCCTGTGCTCGGCGTTGTGGTTTGTGCAAAAGAGGAGGAGAAAAACAATGAGTTGCCAGGGAGGGGAGCGGTGTTGTGTTGTGGTTGTCGTGGTGTAGCCGCAGACGCGGCTGTCAGTGAACGTGGCGAGACGGACGGATGCGCGGAGGGGCGGGGGCGGCGCATTTCGCCGGTGCCGTGCCGTGCCATGCCTGAAAGCCGCGTGGTCGCTGTGTTGTTGGTGGCGTGGGGGCGAGGAGAGTACCGTACGGGTGTGCTTGTGCGCCGGAAATGGCACACTGCGCCTGCCCGTCTTGGAGGCTGATGGCTGTGGTGTGGAAATGGGGCGCGGTGATGTTGAAGCAGAAAAGAAACCAAGAAAACGGAAGGCGTGATGCGGCGGTGGTGGTGAGAGCGGGAAAAACAAAACAAAAAAAAAAAAAAGAAGGAAAAACAACAAGAAACAAAAAAGAAAACAAAAAGTCTATCAATATTAAAATGTAAATGGAAATGGAAATGGACCCAGGTATAACCTCCCTGCACAAATAGCAGAGAGTCCGATGGTAATAAAAATGTGCCAGAATGTTAACGTCCCTACAAAAGAAACCCAACGATAATATTAATGAAAGAATGAACCGTATGTAACATTGCAACAGACACAATGAAACCTGATAAATTGTATAAGGGCAGCAGCGTTGACCTTTGGCCCTGTATTCAGAATAAAAAGAGCCAAAGATTGTTACCCCAATGAAAAAGACACTGAAACACGTATGTAACATAGCAGCGATGGCGAGACATTGTAGCATCTGTGACCAGAGAGTTTGCGCTGGACTGCGCGAGTGTTGCGAGCGGTTCTCAGTCAGTCAGTCAGTCAGTCGTTGCGAGTCTGTAGCTCTGTGTAGTTGAGGGCTGTACTCTGTCAGTAGTCGTCGCGTGCAGTACGCTAATAGTCGTCATGCAGAGCGGTCGGTCAGTAGTAGGAGCCGAGTGCGGTTGTGTGATGTAGGCGGTCGGCAACACTGGTCAAGATGGTGAATAAGGTATACTGTTAATTAATATAATCATTAGATAATGAAAAATTTTATTTATTGTAATTATTCTCCAACAAGTTCCCCAATAATAATGTTTATTTCAAAAGCATTTTTCAAACATTTAATTTTTTATTGAACTAAAGAGTTCGTTGCACTTCACATTTCATTCCACTTCTTTGAAGAAAAATTTCACTAAAATCACAAAAAAAGAGAATATTATTATTTGCAATGCAGTTCCTCCAAGCGCTGCGCAACAACAAGAGCAGAAATGTGACATCCATTTATTCGGAGGTAAGACTTTAATTCTGATTGTTTTGCACAGGGCCAAAGACCGATATTTCGGTTTAATTGAAGTTTCTTGTCACTGAACGGACTTTAAATGTTGTGAAGAATTTATATTTGAGTCAGATTGCGAATTTCACATTTTTGTTGCCATTTTCAATACCTCTCATTGTGGGCGAGGTTACAATTAGCGCAATGTCCATTAGCATCCGTAAATAACATTGTCCATTATTTTAAAATTTGCGGGGAGGTTACAACACACACAAAAAAAAAAAAAAAAAAGAAAAATTTGCATTTATATCCGCTCCTCAATTGTAGATACCCCTTACACAGCTGTGTGCAATGAATGAGTGCTGGCTGGTAATTAATTGCACTCCTTGGAGGGAAATGCCATAGGAAGTAGTCTTTAAAAAGTGAATGTTTTTCGTTAAAAGACAAAAGGTACTTTAGAAAAAAGTAATAGTGGGGCTTTTGTTGTTGAACAAAATAAGTACAATGAACATACGTTATCAGATTTGCGCAATGCAGCTTCACACTACCTTTTGATTATAACACAATATACTATACATCGTCCCGAACCGTGACCAGAGTCGCGAGACGAGCAGAGCACGCCGCCGACGCCCGCTCAGTACAACCGTCCACCCGCTACTACTGTCGACCGACTACTACCTCTCCCGACTCGCGCTACAATATATATAACAACTGTTCCTGGCGACCCGGTGCGTGCCACTACTGTCGTCTGGCGCGGTCCAAGCGCCGACTAGCAACGATAAATAACTCTCTGGTCAGACAGAGATGCTGTCATGCCTCGCCATCGCTCTGGTAATGAATACATACGTGTTGCAGCGTGCGTACCACCGGAACACGCAGTGGCGGAGCCAAAGACTGTGTTGTCGAGGTCGAGTGCGAGCGGGAAGAGAGGCAGCGTCGGCACGGAGATGCAAGCGAGCGCGAGACGCACGGGGGCTGCGGCGTGGCGCGTTTGCGGTCGGCGCCTTTGGTGGCAACGGCCGGGACAAGCAGCGGTGTATGGTGTGGTGCGGGGCGGACAGGGGCGGCGGTGGACGGGGAGGAGGCGGCGCGACGACGGCATGGGGGCGAAAACGGGACGGGGGACGGCGGATGCTGAGAGGCGTCACGCGCGGACAGGACACAGACACAGAGACACACAGATTGGAAAGGGAGGGTGCGCGGTAGTAGTTGGGAATGTGCGTACCGTGCGGGATGGGAGTGGGCGAGGAACACGGTCGTGGCCCCCTGTTTTTTGGGTGCGTGTGATGACGTCGGTGTGTTGTGGGAAGGGAAGGTGCTGTGGCGGCGGCGCGTAATGGGCGTAGGCCGAAAAGAGAAAGGAACGTGGGCAGTGTGTTGGCAAGCGTCGGTTCGACTGCGACGTTGATGGGCAGGGCAAGGTTAATGGTGGTAGGAGTAGGCGTGTGGGCGCAAAAAATCTGCCGCTGCAGGCGGTGCCGTAACCGCCATGGCGGGAAGGAGAGAGAGAGGGCCAAAGAAAGAAAGAAAGAAAGAAAGAAAGAAGAAAACAAAAAAAAAAACAAAAAAAAAAAAAGGAGGCGGGGGCGAAAGTGGAGAGGCGGTGGTGTGAGAAGGGCGGGGGCGGAAGGAAGGCAGGAAGGACAAGAGGCGAGGCGACGGCTTGCTTTGTGTATCGGTCGGTCTCTGGCTATGCTTCGTTTTCTGCAGCAGGGTCGGTGCGCGGCGTGGCTCGCGGCAGTGGGAACGCCTGGTGGCTGGACGGCCAGCAATGCGGTTGGATGGGCGGCCACAGCACCGCACCTGTGCCCGAGGAGGAGACGCTGGCGGCGGGCCCTGAGGTGAGGCCGGCTCGGCTGGGGCTGTGGATGTGTAGGTGTGCGCCGCTGCTGCAACAACGAGTAAAACGCGAGAAGAAGGGATGGCGGTAGAGAGAGAGAAAAAAAAAAAGGTCGTGTTGTGTTGATGCGCAGGCAGACGCGTACAGAGAGACGAGCCCGGTCTGCAGCAGGGTGTGGCCGTGCCGAGTGCAGAGCAGCGGCGGCTCGGTTCGGTTCGGTTCGGCCCGGCCCGGCGGGCCACGCTGTTGTCGCGGACGTGAGCGCCCCCTGGCGGGTGGCCGGAGGCGGCGCGGCGTGTTGGACGTGTGGCTGGTGGCAGTGCACAATTTGCGAGTGGCTGGCGGTGTGGTGTGGCGGTTGGCGCGTCGGGCGGCGGAGAGAGAGAGAGAGAGAGAGAGAGGGAGGAGAGGTATGTGTTGCGGGCGCCCTTTGCTGCGCTGCGTCGTTGCGTGTGCCGTACAGGGCGGGCGCTTGTCGACTGTGTGGGCGGTGTGGCGAATTGGCGTGAAACGGCTGCCGAGAGGTGTGTGGTAGCGAGCCGGTCGTTGTCAGTGCGAAGGGGAATGTGCGTGCGTTTGGCGGTTTCGGTGTGCTTTTTGCGGCGTGAGAGTGGGAATTAGTGGGGCCGGCTGTTGTGTTGGTTCCTTGTGTCTTGTGTCGCGTAGCTTGATGGCAACGTGGAAGGACGCCGGTTTCGTTTCGAGCCTTGCGTGTGGTTGTCGACGTTGACTGGTTGGCGTGTGCCGATGCACGTGCATGTGTGGGTCGCGAGTGCGTTTTTGGCTGTGTGTGTGTGTGTGTGTGTGTTTTGGGGGGGAAGGGGGAGGCGGTGGTGAAAGTGCAGTCGTTGCCACGGGCGTCGTCGGGTGGGGCTGGGGCTGTGCGTCGTGGCGGAAAGGTGGTAGGTTGCGGGAAGCGAGCCCGTCGTTGACGGTGTCGCGTGAGTTGTGAATCGAGTGGGGCGCGGGGCGCGGGACAGGAGCAGCGTGCCGCTGCGTCGTGGTCGTCAGCAGAGGCTGTGCGTGTGCTTGTCCTTTTTGTGGGCGGTTCGTGCGAGGCGTTTTTGTTTTGTGTTGCCCTAGTTGTTAGTTTATTTTGTTTGTGTTTGTTATTTTGAGACGACGACTGGTTGGTGGCGTGCGCGCGAAGTGGCGGTGTGCGCTTCCCGTGTCGTTTGTGTTGTTTTGTTTTTGTTTTTTTTTTTTTTGCACTGGGCCCCGGGGGGTGGGTGGGTGGGTGGGTGGGTGGGTGGGTGGGTGCGTGCGTGCGTGTGTGTCGATTGCCGGCTGGCGAAAGGTGCGCCATCGGCGGGGTGGGTCGCCGGCACAAGTAGAGGCGGCGGCGTTGTTGCTGTTGTTGTGTGGTGTTTGTTTTGTTCGGCTGTGTCGGCGAGCTGTGTTGCGGTGCGTGTGAATGGTGGTGCAAAAGTGCTGGCGTTGGGGCTGCGACTGCGACGGCGGCGAGCCGCGGGCGCGCATGATAGTGATGTTGTGAACAGCGGCTGTGTACGGTAGTGGTGTTGTTGTAGCACGACGTGCATCCGGGCCGGCGCGGAAAGCGCAGTTGCGGGCGGTTGCCCTTCGGTGCCAGCCATGTCGCGTGAGCGGCGGGTTGCTCTGGTGTCGACACGTGGTGCTCTGGGTTGTTGTGTGGTGCCCTTTGGCCGGTGGGGGTGGTTCGCGTGTGTCTCGTTCGCGCTCGGTATCTGGTCGTGGTCGTGCTGCTCCCCCGTCTGTCGGCGGTTTTCGACGTCGTCTGTACGTTTTTGTTCGTTTGCGGCGTGCCTGCCGACGTCGCCCCGTCGCGACCTTTCAACCGAAAGTGTGGCGCCCGAAGGTGAACGAACGTAACCCTGACCTCGGCGCTTTACGCTGAGCCGAGCGAACCGAACCTAACCTGTGGTGTGGCGAGGTGAGCTCAGCCTGTGAGCCCCTAACGTCTACGTACGGTAAGCTGTCCGGCTCACGCCTCACGTTTGAACGCTTTTTTAACCTACGTTTGACGCTTCTTAACCTAGCACTGACCCCTTAACCTAACGTGTAACCTAACCTAACCTAACCTAACCTAGCCTAGCCTCTGACGCCTGACGTGTTTGAATGCTTAACCTAAGTTTGACGCTTAACCTAACCCAAGTCCCCTTAACCTAACCCATGTCCACCTAACCTAACCTAACCTAACCTAGACGTGTAAACGTAATGTGTAACGCGTAACGTGTAAGGTCGGCTGGCGTGTGTGCTGACGGCAGATTGGGTTGGTCTGTAGATTCGGATTGCGGTTTGCCTCGGTCGAGGGGTTGGGTCGGAAGCGGCGAGGGGCGGCGGCGCCTGTTGCGCAGGCGGCGTCCGTTTGCGGCGGGCAATTGTTGAGAAACGGCTGTGAATGTTGGCGGGCGAGAGGAGGAGGACGGCGCGCGATGTGGCCCGACGGCTGCGGGCCGATCGGGAAACGGCGGGAGGGCGACGGAAGGCGATGGGGCGGCGGAGGCGCGTTTGCACGGCCGTCATCGCCGCACGCCTCGGCTTGTGTGGCTGTGGCGCCGGCCGCGCTGGCCGGGCTGCCGCGGCGACGGTGTGGGAGTTTTGCCGAAGGTTTGGCCATTGTGGCGGGTCGTCGGCTGGGGCTGTGGGGGCGGCATTTGGGCGGGGGCGGCGATTCTCGGCGGGCCGACCCAGGCTGTAGCGCGCGGTAGCTGCAGTTTGGCCGTGGTTTGCGGCGCTGCCGTGGCGACTGGTTGGCGACTGTGGTGTGGCTGTGTGTAGCCCCATCCTCGGTGGTTTGAAAGGCGCGGGCGGTTGTGGCGCAGGTTTGGGGCTGCTCCGCACAGGCTGTCGGACGTTGGGCGGTAGCAAGCGCGGGAGGCGCGGCGCGGCGGCGCGCAGAGTGGCGGCCGCTCTCTCGGCCGTCCGCGCCCGCCCGCGACACTGGCTGGGCCCTTGTGATTCTCTGCGCCTGAAGACTTATGCACTGCGATGATTCAAGAGAAACTGGAACAACTCCGCCGCGACCGCGACGCACGAGCAAAGGAACTCGCAAGACGGCGGGAGCAGGACGGCCCAACCACCAGTGCCAACTCATCTTCTGACGACTGCCGAACGAAGAGTCACAATCCGACGGAACAACACAATGCCATGGACTATCAGGACGAATCCAGCGACTCTGATGCCCCATTCCAGGAAGTCAGACGCCGCCGGAAAGGCACCAAACGCAGGAAAGCCGAAGAAAATACCCCCATGCAGACGGAACAACGAGCTGTACCCACCACCAACTACTACGCACCACTACAGCAACAGGACCCAGCAATGGAAGACCAACACCAGCCTCAGCCTAACGACACAAATACTCAGGACGCCACAGCTCCGCCGCCGCCGAAACCGAGAATACCACCTGTGACAATCAACTACACTGGAAAATACCTGGAACTAAACGCTCAATTAAAGCAGAAGATCAGCGGACCACTCAAGGCGATCTACAAAAATAATCAGATCAAATACCACTTTGAAACGCTGGCAGACCAACGAGCAGCACTGGACTACCTCCATTCCATCAACATGCCCTATTTCACCCACCAAGCAGCAGAAGACAGAGAACTCCAAGTGGTCCTCAAGAATATCCCAGAGGAAATTACCGAAGACGAACTCGCCGCCGAACTTCGCCACATGCAATTCACAGTCACGAACGTACACCAGTTCAAGAAACGAGACCTGACCTCCAAGAAACTGATTCCACAGTCGGCTTACTGTGTATCTCTGCCACATGGACAGAAAAGCCGCACCATCTACGACGTACAATACCTCTTCCATACCAGAATTAAGGTGGAAGACTACAAGCCACTTGATGGGCCTGCCCAGTGCAAGAAATGCCTCAAATTCAACCACACTGGCCGGTACTGTCAGATGCCGGTCAGGTGTGTACGCTGTGGCGGCCACCACCACGCAAAGGATTGTACCAAGCCACGAACAGAACCACCCATCTGCGCAAACTGTCGCCAAGAAGGCCACCCTGGGACTTGGCGTGGTTGCCCTGAATTTCAGAAGGCGATACACGCCTACCAACTGCGACCTCCACCATCCAAGGAGCCCCAACAACCACCACAGCCGTCGTTTGCGGCGACTCCGAAGGACTTCCCATCTCTCCGAACACCCTGGACGGCTGCATCGTCGTTATTTCAAACACCAACCCAGCAACAACCAACTCGACCGAAAAACACGGCGCGCCAACGACTGCACGATCTTCGCCAGCAACAACAGCAGCAACGATCCACGGACAACGCCCTCGGACTGTCCGATATCATCGCCGCGCTATCTAACATGGGCTCCATCATCAACTTACTAAAAACGAAGAACGTCTTTGCCATCTTAGCAGATACAGCTCGCAAATTCAACGACGCACCGGATCTGTTATCCAAACTACTCACTCTACTGGAAGGAATCATGGCCTTTTTCACCGACTAACATGGATCAAGAGCGGCATCAACACAGAAACCTTACATTCTGCTTTTTTAACGCCAACGGCGTCGCTCCCAAGAAAGTAGAACTCACCGACTTCGTCGAACACCACAAAATTGATGTGCTACTATTGTCCGAAACGCATCTGCGACCCACCCAAACCTTCAACATTCGCAACATGGTGGGATACCGCACTGACCGCCACAATCGGCGCGGTGGAGGTACAGCAATCTACCTGCGATCTTCCCTCACTCACTCTCTCGAAACCTTGCCTGACATGACGAGTCTGGAAGCCACAGCAGTCACGATCGCCACCATACACGGGAAGCTCACGTTCGTCGCAGCCTACTTGAGCCCTGGCGCAGCCTTCACAGATGAAGACTTTATCTCCATCTTTGATCGATACGACAGAGTCCTCCTTTGTGGGGATCTTAATGCGAAGCATGTAGCATGGAACTCGCGGCAGACGAACGCCAAAGGCACCCGTCTCTACGAACTTGAAATTCGGCTCCAAGCATTCACACAAGGTCCTGAAGAACCGACTTACCTGCCTACTGTTCCACGCCATCAGCCGGATGTCCTAGATGTGGCCATAATCAAAAACATGAATCCCGATCTGTCACTCCAGACGATCAATGACTTGACTTCTGACCACCAACCTGTTCTCGGAACACTGTCTGGAGCTCTTCCAATATTGCCACCGAAAACGAAAGTCTCCACAGACTGGATATCCTACGCCAGGTGGCTAAACAACAATGTGCGCCCCACGGAGCCATTAGCAACACCGGAGCAACTCGACGACGCCATCACTCGTCTGACTTCGAAAATCAAGAAGGCCGCTCACCAGGCCTCCACGAAGTTACTCTTCTCGACACCATATCGCGACCCACTGCCGCCGGCACTGCAAGACTTGAAATATTTGAAGAATCGAGCCCGTAAAAAATGGCAACAAACTCGCAACCCAGCATATAGACGAGAAATGCACCAGCTCTCCAGAGAACTCACGTGGCGTTGCAAGGAATGGCGCGCCGAACTATGGGAGGACCGGATGGCACAAATCCAACACCTATCGCGCGATGAATGGGCACTCATCCGTAATATCAAGAAACCCAAGCCACCAAAAACGGCGCTCACGGATGGCACCAACCTAATCTTTGACAACCTCCAAAAGGCCGAACTTTTCGCGGAAACTTACGAAACGCAATCACGCCTGAATTTTGCAGACTTTGAGAACGATGAGGAAGAGGACGCGCGCACTCGGGCAGAGGCACACCACATAAGACAACACCCCAGCGGAGACCGGCCAGAACTGACGTCTCCAGGAGAAATTCGCCGCATACTCAGGAAATTACACTCCACATCTGCCCCCGGACCTGACGGAATTTCGAACGACCATCTGAAGCATCTCCCACGGAAACCACTAGTGCTATTAACGAGAATACTCAACGAATGCCTGCTGAAGGAACATTTCCCACCACAATGGAAACTGGCCAAGATCATACCCATCCCGAAACCGGGTAAGGACCCACTTCAGCCTGCGCACCACCGACCAATCAGTCTCCTTTCCACGATGGGCAAAACGTTTGAACGTGTCATCTTGGCCCGCATCAAGCCGCCCCTCTTGGAAAATGACGTCATTCGACCAGACCAATTTGCCTTTCAACCCAAACTTTCCGCCGAAATCCAGCTGCTCCGGATCTCGGAACACCTCACAAACCAAATCAATCTAAACCACTACACAGCAGCCATTTTCCTGGATGTTCAACAAGCATTTGACAAGGTGTGGCGAGAGAAGCTCATAAGTAAACTCCGGAACACCACCGACATCCCCAACTGTTACATCAAGATTATCGACAGCTTCCTGACCGACCGCCGTTTTTACGTCCAACAGGCCGACCAACACTCAGACACCAAACATCTCTCCGACGGTATACCGCAAGGATCGGTACTCTCTCCCATCCTGTTCACCATCTACGTAAATGACATGCCCAAACTGCCGAACATCATGCTAGCACAGTTCGCTGATGATACGGCTCTCCTTACCAGCAGCCGTTCATTAGATACAGCCATCACCCGCTTGCAACACCAGATCGATATCCTCCTTTTGTGGGCAACTGATAATAAAATCACTATCAACGCACTCAAGACAAAGGCCATACTTTTCACTCGACGGAGACCGATTCTTCACCGCCGCCTCCAGATCAATGACCACGCCATCGAATGGTCCACCACGACGAAATATTTAGGGGTCACCCTGGACCATAAACTCACATTCTCAGCCCACATCAACGACAAAAGCCTCAAAATCATTCGCGCCATCCATGGACTATACCCCTTCTTAGCAAGCACTGACCTAAACGTAGCTACGAAGCTACGCATCTACCGCGCGACAATACTCCCGATGATGCTATATGGCTGCGCTACGTGGGGCATCACATCCACCACCAACATCCGCAAACTACAACGACTACAAAACCGGTGTCTAAGAATCATTCTCAAAGCGCCCAGGTGGTCCCGAATTATATCTTTACATGATGAACTGCAAGTCTCAACAATAGATCAAGTAATCCAACTACACGTCCAGCGTCTCATCAACAAAATAGACGACTTAAGGGTATCAACGAGACAACTCGAAGGAATCGCAACCACCCAACCTGAACCATGGCATAAAGTCAAGGTCCCCAGGGTCCTCACAACTCAATGAAAAGTGAAGCAAAGGTATGTAGGGCAAAAAGGACCCCTGTGAGCCCAAAGTCCTACAAAAGCTAACAATAAAGATGTACAAACCTACCACTCACCCTTGGAAGTCCAGCCGCCAAAGGCGGTAGCACTTCGGCAACGACACCACACAGGTAAAAAAAAAAAAAAAAAAAAAAAAAAAAAAAAAAAAAAAAAAAAAAAAAAGTGATTCTCTGCTCCGCTGCTGTGCTGTGCTTGCGTGCCTGCCGTCCCGCTCGCTCTCGCTCTCGCTGTGTGTTACGCGCGTCGTCGAAATGGCAGATCAGGCGGCTACGAACGAGACTGCTGCGGCACCCGCCGCCACCGGCACTACGAAGAAGGCCAAGTCTGCGTCGTCTGCGAAGAAGCCGCGCGCCAAGCCTGCGCACCCGCGCACCTCTGAGATGGTGACGGCCGCCATCAAGAGTCTGAAGGAGCGCGGCGGGTCGTCGCTGCAGGCGATCAAGAAGTACATAGCCGCGCACTACAAGCTGGACGCGGAGAAGCTGGCGCCGTTTATCAAGAAGTACCTCAAGTCGGCCGTCGTGGCGGGCGAGCTGGTGCAGACGAAGGGGAAGGGCGCGTCCGGCTCGTTCAAGCTTGCCGGCGCCGGCGGCGGGGGGGCGGCCGAGGGCGGCAAGGCTCGTGCTGGCGGTGCCAAGAAGAAGCGCGCCGCTCCGGCCAGCAAGGAGAAGAAGGGCGCCCGTGCGGCCGGCGCAAAGAAGGCTGGTGGCGTGAAGGCGGCGACCGGTCGGAAGGCGGGCGCCGCCAAGAAGGCGTCTGCGGCGTCGGCCGCTCCCGCGGGTGCGAAGAAGGCGGCTGCGGCCAAGCCGGCCAAGGCCAAGTCGCCGTCGAAGGCGAAGAAGGCCGCCAAGGTTCCGACGAAGAAGCCGAAGGCGCCGCGCCCGAAGAAGGCGACGACGCCGTCTAAGGCGAAGGCTTCGCCCAAGAAGAAGAAGTAGAGTAGAGGAGAAAGAGATGGGAAAGGAAGGGTTTGGCGCTTGACTCCGTCGTCCCCACCCCCCGTCGTCGTCTAGTGGCGCGCAAGAGACGCGCGGCCCAAAACGGCCCTTCTCAGGGCCATCAAAGCACGTCGGGGAAGGTTTTGATTGTCGTGTTGCGTTTGGTGTGGGTGTCTGTCTGGCGTTTCTGTATGCCCGTGGGGATGCTGTTTGCGTGCCGCGGTGGTTGGATTGCGGGGGTCGGTGGCGGGTGTGGGCGGCGGTAGCGGTAAGCGGTGTTGTTGTTGTTGTTGTTGTTGTTGTTGTCGTGGTTGATTGTCGCCGTGTTTGTGGCGGCGGCCGACGGTTGGTTTTCTGTCACGTTGTTTTGTTTGAATACGTTGGTTGGCTTGCCTGCGTTCGTTCTTCTCGGATGTCTGTCTTGTCGAGTCGTGTCTGGTCTTTGTTTTGTTCCTTTGTGTGTGTTATGTTTTGCAACGGGGGGCACGTTGAGATGTGGAAGGAGTCGGCGGGGATTTCGGTGGCGTGTAGAGCGAGCGAGCGCGCCTGCCTGGCCGTTGGCCGTCGGAGTGGAGTGCGGGGTTTTTTGTTTTCGAAACGAAAGCGGCGGCCGGCCAGCCACCCGTGCGGTGTGACGTCGGCCGTTGGGTATTGTGCGCTTGGAGCGCCGGGGAGGGATGATGTGTGATTGTTGCGCGCTGCTAGCAGGCAGGCAGGCAGGCAGGCAGGCAGAGTGAGCGGGTGTGGCGGACGGACGGGAAGTGGCGGTTTTTGTTTTTGGGTTGCGGGGCGAGAGGCAGGCGACCGACAAAGTTTGCTCGCGACGGAGAGATGTTAGTGGCCCTGAAAAGGGCCGTTTTTGTTTGTGCGGTGCGGTGCCGCGGCGCGGTTTAGGCGCGCTCGCCGCGGATGCGGCGCGCGAGCTGGATGTCCTTGGGCATGATGGTGACGCGCTTGGCGTGGATTGCGCACAGGTTGGTGTCTTCGAAGAGGCCGACGAGGTAGGCCTCGCTGGCCTCCTGCAGGGCCATGACTGCGGAGCTCTGGAAGCGCAGGTCGGTCTTGAAGTCCTGGGCGATCTCGCGCACTAGGCGCTGGAATGGCAGCTTGCGGATGAGCAGCTCTGTGCTCTTCTGGTAGCGCCTGATTTCTCGCAGGGCGACGGTGCCCGGCCTGTAGCGGTGGGGCTTCTTGACGCCTCCGGTGGCGGGCGCGCTCTTCCTCGCCGCCTTGGTGGCGAGCTGTTTGCGCGGCGCCTTTCCGCCGGTGGACTTGCGGGCCGTTTGCTTTGTGCGGGCCATAGCGGTAGCGGAGCGGCGTGCGTGGAGGTTAGGTGCGGCGCGGCGTCCGGTGCTGCCTTGACAACGGGCCCGCGCGAACCGAACCTGCACAATGGACTGAGGAAGATATCCTCGACTGAGGGCGAAGTACTAGCGCAACAAGGCGCTTCACCTTCTGGCATGACGGTTTGGCTATCGAAATTTCATGGCGTTATTGTTCTGCTTGATTCTTTGTGCAATATTTTTTTTTTTTTTTTTTTTTTTTTTTTTTTTTTTTTTTTTTTTTTTTAATTAAAAGAAAGAGGAAAGGATAGTAAGAGAGACAGTGAGAGAAAAGGAAAACGAACGGCCCAATTGACTGGCCGGGAATTACGATTAGTTACAGAAGAAAGGACAGAAGGAGGAATAGTCAGAGTGAGTGAAAGCGAACGGCCATTATCCTGGCCTCTTCTGCTTCGTAGCGGCGACGCGATGGCGGCGGCAGGCATTCTTGACATGGCGAATTGGGGGGAGGGGGAAAGAGAAAGAAGTCAGAGGGTGACAGTTGAAGAAGTGGAAAAAAGAAGGGCCTATCATGATTAGGCCAACATTGGGGGTAGTGTGGGGGGAAGGGGGAGGCGTGTTGGGGGAGCGAATGACATGGCATGTGGGGGGGAATAATCTATGACGTGAGGGAGGTAGTCGGCATGAGATGAGGGGCCTGGTGCAGGCGAGGTCACGGGGGGCGAAATAAAAGGTCGGGCCATCGAGTGGTGGCTAGTCGGTGAACACGGGTGCCCAGGGAAAGGATTAAGGGATTAGGAGAGTGACGAGTTTTGTGGTAAAAGGAGTGGGCGGCGGAGAGGATGCGGGTACGAAGGAGCGGCACTTCAGCCAGGAGGTGGAGCTCGCGGGTTGGGAAGTCGAAGGGGAGGCGGAGGGCACGCCGGAGAGCCCGGTTCTGGACGGTTTGGAGTCGGCGGAGGTGGGTGGGGGCAGCATTGCCCCACACCACCACCGCGTATTCAAGGATGGGGCGAACAAGGGAGGTGTACAGTCTAACAGCAAGGTGCGTGGGGAGGGAAGAGGTTGGGTTGATGAGAGGGTAGAGCAGGCATAGCCGCCCCATTGCCTTACGACGCACCTCGTCGATGTGGGGGCGCCAGGTTAGGCGTTGGTCCAGGGTAACACCCAAGTACTTTGCAGTACGAGTCCAGGGGACTGGGGTACCAAGGACCGCCACCTGAGGGAGCCGAACGGGAATACGGCGTCGGCAGATGATAAGGGCTTGGGTCTTGGAGGGATTAAATGCCAGACGCCAGGTCCTAGCCCAGTCGGTTAGGGAATCTGTAGCCCCCTGGAGCCGCTGTTGAAGAACTGCCGCACTCCGAGAACGAGAGAAGAGTGCAGTGTCATCTGCGTAGAGAGCTAAATGTACCCTCGGCGCAGAGGGCAGATCAGCTGTGAAGAGGGAGTAGAGTAGCGGCCCAAGTACGCTGCCCTGTGGTACTCCTGCCCTGATGCGTCGTCGCGTGGATTTCCCGTCAGGGATCCTAACATGGAAGGTGCGACCTTCCAGGTATGTGGCTATTAGCCGTACATGGGACACTGGGAAGCCAAGGGAGAATAATTTGTAGAGCAGCCCTTCGTGCCAGACCGAGTCAAACGCCCTGGACACGTCGAGGAGTATGGCCCCGAAGTACTCCCTACGTTCAATGGCGTCCAGTGCCTCTTCTACTAGGCGCAGGAGTTGGTGAGTGGTGGCGTGGCCCTGCCTGAAGCCAAACTGCTCATCAGGGAGGACTCGTTCTCGGGCAATGTGGATGAGCAGTCGTTTAAGGTACAGCCTCTCGAACACCTTGGAGATGGCGGGCAAGAGGCTGATGGGGCGGTAGCTGGCAGGGGAACGAAGATCCTTCCCAGCCTTGGGTATGGCGACCACTTCAGCGTGTTTCCAGGCAGAGGGATATTGCCTGGTTGTGAGGATGTTGTTGAATGTGGCCGTCAGGATGGGAATAGAAGCTGGGGGTAATTGCTTGAGGAGGGCATTCGTCACATTATCGGGGCCGCCAGCTTTCTTGGATTTGAGGTACCGCAATTGCAGTGCAACCTCCTCTTCGTTAATGGGGGTGATTTCATCCTCAGGGTCCTGGACGTCAAGGAATTGAGGGAGACGTGCCGTGACCAGGCGAATATGGCCGGGGTCAATGGGGTCATTGACCGGGGTGAAGTTGCGCGCGAAGACATCAGCCAAGGCGTTAGCCTTGGCGTCTGGTTCGGACACAAAGTCATCGCCGACCTGTAGGGGGGGGATCCGTTGCCCTCGTCGCAGAAGGCTTTTTGTGAGCCGCCAAGCAGACGGGTCACGCAGGTCAATGGCAGAGATTTTGTTCTCCCAAGCCTGATTGCGGTGGTCTTGCACCGCAGCCTTGATTTGGCGCTGTAATCTATTGATGAGGCGCTTGGTTGCCGGATTCCGAGTGAGCTGCCATTCACGGGTGGTCCGGTTTTTCTCTGTGATGAGAGCAAGGATGTGGGGGGGGAGCGGACGCAGATGATCCGGGGGCCGGTGCGGACGGGGAGGGGTCGCTGCTGTTGCAGCATCTAGCACAACAGTGGTGAGGTGGATGAGGGTACGATCTGCGTCCGTGTGATCGGCAGCAGGTAGTGTGGGTAGGGCTGCTTCGACCCGTCTCTGGTAGGACTGCCAGTCAATACCGCGGATGTCTAGGCCCTCCCTCGGCACGGTCGAGGTTCCAGCGAGATCGATGGAACAGATGACCGGTCGGTGATCGGAGGCTAGAGCGATGCGGGTGGCTGCAGTGATGGGGTGGGGTAGACCCTTCACCACTGCGATGTCTAGGACATCTGGGGCACGTCCACCAGAGGGGTAAATGGTGGGGTCGTGCGGGCCGATGGTGCGGGCATGATGCCGCTCTGCGACCCGGAGGAGGCGACGACCTGATGTGTTGGTTAACCTACTGTTCCAGGCAGCATGTTTGGCATTGAAGTCACCGCCAACGAAGACGTCGTTGCCGAGCGACAGCAATGCTTCATAGTCCGGTGTTTCGAGAAGGCCTCGTGGTGGCCTGTAGAGAGCCACGAACGTAATGGGACCCCTCACCGTGTGGACGACAATGCCAGTGGCTTCCACAGTGTGAAGTGGGGGGAGGGGAATAGGGTGGTGGCGGAGGGAGTTACGCACGTACACCGCCGTGCCAATATAGGCGGTGGGCCTGTCTGTCCGGTAGCAGGAGTAGTTTGCTACACGGACAAAAACACCGGGTTTGAGGTGCGTCTCAGCAACAAGGCAAACGGGCCCGCGCGCCTCCGTGCTGCGCTTATATGCCCTCGGTTGCGCGTGGTGGGGGGAGGGCGGGCCAGAGTCTATATAGGGGGGCGGCGGGCGCGCCGGGCGCAGACCGTAGCCGACTCGCCAGCCGCTGCAGCTGCTGTTTGTGCACGTTTTGCTTTGCCCGAGGAAGGAAGGATGACAGGCCGCGGCAAGGGAGGAAAGGGGCTCGGCAAGGGTGGCGCCAAGCGGCACCGCAAGGTGTTGCGCGACAACATCCAGGGCATCACGAAGCCCGCCATCCGCCGCCTGGCTCGCAGGGGCGGCGTGAAGCGCATCTCTGGTCTGATCTACGAGGAGACCCGCGGGGTGCTGAAGGTGTTCCTGGAGAACGTGATCCGCGACGCGGTGACGTACACTGAGCACGCCAAGCGCAAGACTGTGACGGCCATGGACGTGGTGTACGCCCTGAAGAGGCAGGGGCGCACCCTGTACGGTTTCGGCGGTTAGGCTGCGTCGCAGCGGGCGCTGGCCTTCCCGCGGCCGTGCTTGTGGGTGGGAGAGACTAGAAAACGGCCCTTTTCAGGGCCACCACACTGTTCGGAAGTTGAAAAGTGCGAAAGAGTCTGTGTTGTTGCTGCTGCGTGTGTGCGCTGTGTTGTTTGTTTGTTTCTTTCTCTCTTTCTTTCTTTGTTTCTTTCTTTCCGTTTGAGCGACGTGATGTGACTGGGAGGGGAGAAGGAAAGGAAACGTGTCATGTGGCTGGCTGTGTGTGGAGCTGCTTCGTTTGTGTGTCTTTGTATCGATCGCGACGGAGATGGCGGGCTGTGTGTTGTTGTGCGAGAGGCGGTGATTATTTGCTTGCGTGGTTTGGCTCTGTGTGTTTGCGGCGGCGTTGGGGTTTCCGAGGCAAGGCGTGTGGGCATAGGCGGCCGGATCAGCTGTTTCGTTCGTGTCGACGGCCGTTGCGCGCGGGAGTGGAGGGCGGTGTGTCGACACGCCTCCCTTTAACAATGGTCATTATTGCTGCCGTTGTCGTTTGGAAGGCGACTGCGACCGTGCAAAATGTGTGTGTGTGTGTGTGTGTGTGTGTGTGTGTGTGTGTGTGTGTGTGTGTGTGTGTTGGGCCACACGGGCTGTGTGGACGACAAGATGGCGGACGTGCGCCGGCGGCGGCTGTGCTGTGAAAGTGCAAAGTTAAAACAAAACAAGGTGCGGTGAGGACGACTGAAATTTTGCTTTGGACGTAGGTTTGTGTGGTGGCCCTGAAAAGGGCCGATTGTTGTGGGCCGAGCCGGCAAAGCGCGTTGCGTGCAGGGGAGCACGCGGCGCTGCGATTGCCTGGCCTCCTTTAGGCCTTCTTCTCGGTCTTCTTTGGCAGCAGGACGGCCTGGATGTTGGGCAGGACACCACCCTGTGCGATGGTGACGCCCGACAGGAGCTTGTTGAGCTCCTCGTCGTTGCGGATGGCAAGCTGCAGGTGGCGCGGGATGATGCGCGTCTTCTTGTTGTCGCGGGCCGCGTTTCCGGCCAGCTCGAGCACCTCAGCCGCGAGGTACTCCATGACGGCGGCGAGGTAGACGGGCGCCCCGGCGCCGACGCGCTCTGCGTAGTTTCCCTTGCGCAGGAGGCGGTGGATTCTGCCGACCGGGAACTGGAGCCCAGCCCTGCTTGAGCGGGACTTTGACTTGCCCTTGACTTTGCCTCCCTTTCCGCGTCCGGACATGGCGATGGGCTAGCGACGGTGCACACGAAACGGAAACGAAAACGACCGGTGCGAGCGGCAGCGAGTCGAGCAGCGGAGTGCGTGCCGGCGCAGCCGGGGTGGGGGTGCTTTATGGGCTCGGGTGCGGCGGCCGGTTGCGCGCGCGCCCCATTGGTCGGCGGCCGCAACAGGGCGAGCTGGTAAAGGTGCGGCGGCGGCTGGCGGCGGGTGCCACTGTGTGGGGAGACGCTGACTAGAGCGGAGCGCTTGCTACTGGTGTTACTGCTGCCGTACGTTCGTTCGAGATGCCGCCCAAGACTAGCGGGAAGGCCGCCAAGAAGGCTGGCAAGGCGCAGAAGAACATTTCGAAGGGCGACAAGAAGAAGAAGCGCAAGAGGAAGGAGAGCTATGCCATCTACATCTACAAGGTGCTGAAGCAGGTGCACCCTGACACGGGCATCTCGTCGAAGGCGATGAGCATCATGAACAGCTTCGTGAACGACATTTTCGAGCGCATTGCGGCCGAGGCTTCTCGCCTGGCGCACTACAACAAGCGCTCGACCATCACGTCCCGCGAGATCCAGACCGCTGTGCGGCTGTTGCTGCCTGGCGAGCTGGCCAAGCACGCCGTGAGCGAGGGCACGAAGGCGGTGACCAAGTACACGAGCTCCAAGTAAGGAGGTGGCTCTGGAATGGAAGGAAGGAAGGATGGAGAAGGCTCCTCCGTTGCGAGAGCGGCAAAACGGCCCTTTTCAGGGCCACCAACTTGCCTTTTGCGGGAAGGGCGGAATTGTTGTTGTTGTTGTTGTTGTTGTTTGTGTGGACGGCTGTGATGTATGTGTGCATTTTGATTGTGGGTGGGGGGGGCGCGTCAAAGCGTGTTGCGGGGTACGGCCACGAGGTTGGTCGCCGTGGCGTGGAATGGTGGCACGCCTCGTTGGAGTGGTTTTGACCCATTGGTGTTGGTGTTGGTGTGTGTTACCTGTCTGCGAGGGGGGACAGTGCGATCGGCGACTTTTGTGTCACCGTAACGACGGCCGTTTGCGGGTTTGTTTTTTTTTTTTTTGCACATCATACATGGCGAGGGTGAAATGTGAAATGTTTTTGTTTGGTTTGTTTTTTTTTTCTTTGCCGCCCACTATTCCCTTTGCTGTACGCCGAGTTTGACAATGGTGCGACGTAACTGCAGCGTGGAGGTGTGTGAGTGACGTTGAAATGAACGTGCCATTAAGACGCATTGTTGTTGTATTGTACTGTACGTGTACGGCGACACGCACGATGATGTACCATTCGACTCTGATTTTTGATAGCCGTGTCTGACTGATTGCGTACGACGCACGCACACCGATGTCGTCATTCAAGATGCACGCGTGTCCAGTGCAGTACAGTAAGCGCGACGCTAGACGACGACGACGACGACGACGACGACGACGGCGGCGGCGGTCGTCGTCGTTTGTTTGGCGAATGTCTGTACACGTGTTTGTCTGTGTCCATCCGGTATGTATTTGTTTGTTTGAAAGTGTTTTGTGTGTCGGTGACGTGGTCCGATCCGTCGCCCCCTGAGTAACTGTCGATCGGCGCGATAGACCGGCGTCACGCAACTGAACCGAAGTCTTGGGCACACCCGTCATACTGTTGTACACCGTCGCGCTGAGAACGGTAACGAAAGGTTGACTTTGATCGGTCGAATGTGTGGGCAGAACGTGAGGAATGAGGCAAGAGTGCAAGGAGGGGGGGCAAAAGAGAGAGGAAGGGAAAAAGGGGAGAAACGCATTCGTAGAGCAACGGAACGTTCCCGTGTCGGAGGCGTATTGGAGCCGCACTGAAATGCGTTTAACGGCGGCGCGGCTGCAAGTGTCTGCCGTGGTGAACGTTACCTTTGACGGCTGCATTGGGCTTTGCTTTCGCTTTCCCGGATGTACGTAACGTTTGTTGATATGGTTCTGAGGAAGAGTGTATGACAGTGCCGTGCCGTCCATGTTCGTGTGCCCTCCCATTGTGTGTATGCTATTGTCTGTGTACTTGAATGATGTATGTAGGTGTTAGTGGACATGTTTTACCAGTGGGGGGAAATGGATCGTCGATAGTTGCCGTCACTCTGTCACGGTCGAGATGACGCACCCTCCGTACAGAAAGGTGTCGAGAAAGTGAGTGTGTGTGTGTGTGTGTGTGTGTGTGTGTGTGTGTGTGTGTGTGTGCGCGTCCGTGAATTGGCAGTGTTTGGAGGTGGGCGTGCCCTGCATGTGGCCCGGAAGGCTGTTCGTTTGGCGGTAGTGTTGTGTGGACAGGGGAGGGGCATGCGTAACGCTGCTGGCATGGCATTTCGGGAGATGGGAGGGGGCAAACGAGGAAACGAGGAGCGGCGGCCAAAGACGGGACGGGGAGGGGCGCGGTGTGGGTGGCTTGCGCCTGTGCTCGGCGTTGTGGTTTGTGCAAAAGAGGAGGAGAAAAACAATGAGTTGCCAGGGAGGGGAGCGGTGTTGTGTTGTGGTTGTCGTGGTGTAGCCGCAGACGCGGCTGTCAGTGAACGTGGCGAGACGGACGGATGCGCGGAGGGGCGGGGGCGGCGCATTTCGCCGGTGCCGTGCCGTGCCATGCCTGAAAGCCGCGTGGTCGCTGTGTTGTTGGTGGCGTGGGGGCGAGGAGAGTACCGTACGGGTGTGCTTGTGCGCCGGAAATGGCACACTGCGCCTGCCCGTCTTGGAGGCTGATGGCTGTGGTGTGGAAATGGGGCGCGGTGATGTTGAAGCAGAAAAGAAACCAAGAAAACGGAAGGCGTGATGCGGCGGTGGTGGTGAGAGCGGGAAAAACAAAACAAAAAAAAAAAAAAAGAAGGAAAAACAACAAGAAACAAAAAAGAAAACAAAAAGTCTATCAATATTAAAATGTAAATGGAAATGGAAATGGACCCAGGTATAACCTCCCTGCACAAATAGCAGAGAGTCCGATGGTAATAAAAATGTGCCAGAATGTTAACGTCCCTACAAAAGAAACCCAACGATAATATTAATGAAAGAATGAACCGTATGTAACATTGCAACAGACACAATGAAACCTGATAAATTGTATAAGGGCAGCAGCGTTGACCTTTGGCCCTGTATTCAGAATAAAAAGAGCCAAAGATTGTTACCCCAATGAAAAAGACACTGAAACACGTATGTAACATAGCAGCGATGGCGAGACATTGTAGCATCTGTGACCAGAGAGTTTGCGCTGGACTGCGCGAGTGTTGCGAGCGGTTCTCAGTCAGTCAGTCAGTCAGTCGTTGCGAGTCTGTAGCTCTGTGTAGTTGAGGGCTGTACTCTGTCAGTAGTCGTCGCGTGCAGTACGCTAATAGTCGTCATGCAGAGCGGTCGGTCAGTAGTAGGAGCCGAGTGCGGTTGTGTGATGTAGGCGGTCGGCAACACTGGTCAAGATGGTGAATAAGGTATACTGTTAATTAATATAATCATTAGATAATGAAAAATTTTATTTATTGTAATTATTCTCCAACAAGTTCCCCAATAATAATGTTTATTTCAAAAGCATTTTTCAAACATTTAATTTTTTATTGAACTAAAGAGTTCGTTGCACTTCACATTTCATTCCACTTCTTTGAAGAAAAATTTCACTAAAATCACAAAAAAAGAGAATATTATTATTTGCAATGCAGTTCCTCCAAGCGCTGCGCAACAACAAGAGCAGAAATGTGACATCCATTTATTCGGAGGTAAGACTTTAATTCTGATTGTTTTGCACAGGGCCAAAGACCGATATTTCGGTTTAATTGAAGTTTCTTGTCACTGAACGGACTTTAAATGTTGTGAAGAATTTATATTTGAGTCAGATTGCGAATTTCACATTTTTGTTGCCATTTTCAATACCTCTCATTGTGGGCGAGGTTACAATTAGCGCAATGTCCATTAGCATCCGTAAATAACATTGTCCATTATTTTAAAATTTGCGGGGAGGTTACAACACACACAAAAAAAAAAAAAAAAAAAAAAATTTGCATTTATATCCGCTCCTCAATTGTAGATACCCCTTACACAGCTGTGTGCAATGAATGAGTGCTGGCTGGTAATTAATTGCACTCCTTGGAGGGAAATGCCATAGGAAGTAGTCTTTAAAAAGTGAATGTTTTTCGTTAAAAGACAAAAGGTACTTTAGAAAAAAGTAATAGTGGGGCTTTTGTTGTTGAACAAAATAAGTACAATGAACATACGTTATCAGATTTGCGCAATGCAGCTTCACACTACCTTTTGATTATAACACAATATACTATACATCGTCCCGAACCGTGACCAGAGTCGCGAGACGAGCAGAGCACGCCGCCGACGCCCGCTCAGTACAACCGTCCACCCGCTACTACTGTCGACCGACTACTACCTCTCCCGACTCGCGCTACAATATATATAACAACTGTTCCTGGCGACCCGGTGCGTGCCACTACTGTCGTCTGGCGCGGTCCAAGCGCCGACTAGCAACGATAAATAACTCTCTGGTCAGACAGAGATGCTGTCATGCCTCGCCATCGCTCTGGTAATGAATACATACGTGTTGCAGCGTGCGTACCACCGGAACACGCAGTGGCGGAGCCAAAGACTGTGTTGTCGAGGTCGAGTGCGAGCGGGAAGAGAGGCAGCGTCGGCACGGAGATGCAAGCGAGCGCGAGACGCACGGGGGCTGCGGCGTGGCGCGTTTGCGGTCGGCGCCTTTGGTGGCAACGGCCGGGACAAGCAGCGGTGTATGGTGTGGTGCGGGGCGGACAGGGGCGGCGGTGGACGGGGAGGAGGCGGCGCGACGACGGCATGGGGGCGAAAACGGGACGGGGGACGGCGGATGCTGAGAGGCGTCACGCGCGGACAGGACACAGACACAGAGACACACAGATTGGAAAGGGAGGGTGCGCGGTAGTAGTTGGGAATGTGCGTACCGTGCGGGATGGGAGTGGGCGAGGAACACGGTCGTGGCCCCCTGTTTTTTGGGTGCGTGTGATGACGTCGGTGTGTTGTGGGAAGGGAAGGTGCTGTGGCGGCGGCGCGTAATGGGCGTAGGCCGAAAAGAGAAAGGAACGTGGGCAGTGTGTTGGCAAGCGTCGGTTCGACTGCGACGTTGATGGGCAGGGCAAGGTTAATGGTGGTAGGAGTAGGCGTGTGGGCGCAAAAAATCTGCCGCTGCAGGCGGTGCCGTAACCGCCATGGCGGGAAGGAGAGAGAGAGGGCCAAAGAAAGAAAGAAAGAAAGAAAGAAAGAAGAAAACAAAAAAAAAAAACAAAAAAAAAAAAAGGAGGCGGGGGCGAAAGTGGAGAGGCGGTGGTGTGAGAAGGGCGGGGGCGGAAGGAAGGCAGGAAGGACAAGAGGCGAGGCGACGGCTTGCTTTGTGTATCGGTCGGTCTCTGGCTATGCTTCGTTTTCTGCAGCAGGGTCGGTGCGCGGCGTGGCTCGCGGCAGTGGGAACGCCTGGTGGCTGGACGGCCAGCAATGCGGTTGGATGGGCGGCCACAGCACCGCACCTGTGCCCGAGGAGGAGACGCTGGCGGCGGGCCCTGAGGTGAGGCCGGCTCGGCTGGGGCTGTGGATGTGTAGGTGTGCGCCGCTGCTGCAACAACGAGTAAAACGCGAGAAGAAGGGATGGCGGTAGAGAGAGAGAAAAAAAAAAAGGTCGTGTTGTGTTGATGCGCAGGCAGACGCGTACAGAGAGACGAGCCCGGTCTGCAGCAGGGTGTGGCCGTGCCGAGTGCAGAGCAGCGGCGGCTCGGTTCGGTTCGGTTCGGCCCGGCCCGGCGGGCCGCGCTGTTGTCGCGGACGTGAGCGCCCCCTGGCGGGTGGCCGGAGGCGGCGCGGCGTGTTGGACGTGTGGCTGGTGGCAGTGCACAATTTGCGAGTGGCTGGCGGTGTGGTGTGGCGGTTGGCGCGTCGGGCGGCGGAGAGAGAGAGAGAGAGAGAGAGAGGGAGGAGAGGTATGTGTTGCGGGCGCCCTTTGCTGCGCTGCGTCGTTGCGTGTGCCGTACAGGGCGGGCGCTTGTCGACTGTGTGGGCGGTGTGGCGAATTGGCGTGAAACGGCTGCCGAGAGGTGTGTGGTAGCGAGCCGGTCGTTGTCAGTGCGAAGGGGAATGTGCGTGCGTTTGGCGGTTTCGGTGTGCTTTTTGCGGCGTGAGAGTGGGAATTAGTGGGGCCGGCTGTTGTGTTGGTTCCTTGTGTCTTGTGTCGCGTAGCTTGATGGCAACGTGGAAGGACGCCGGTTTCGTTTCGAGCCTTGCGTGTGGTTGTCGACGTTGACTGGTTGGCGTGTGCCGATGCACGTGCATGTGTGGGTCGCGAGTGCGTTTTTGGCTGTGTGTGTGTGTGTGTGTGTGTTTTGGGGGGGAAGGGGGAGGCGGTGGTGAAAGTGCAGTCGTTGCCACGGGCGTCGTCGGGTGGGGCTGGGGCTGTGCGTCGTGGCGGAAAGGTGGTAGGTTGCGGGAAGCGAGCCCGTCGTTGACGGTGTCGCGTGAGTTGTGAATCGAGTGGGGCGCGGGGCGCGGGACAGGAGCAGCGTGCCGCTGCGTCGTGGTCGTCAGCAGAGGCTGTGCGTGTGCTTGTCCTTTTTGTGGGCGGTTCGTGCGAGGCGTTTTTGTTTTGTGTTGCCCTAGTTGTTAGTTTATTTTGTTTGTGTTTGTTATTTTGAGACGACGACTGGTTGGTGGCGTGCGCGCGAAGTGGCGGTGTGCGCTTCCCGTGTCGTTTGTGTTGTTTTGTTTTTGTTTTGTTTTTTTTTGCACTGGGCCCCGGGGGGTGGGTGGGTGGGTGGGTGGGTGGGTGGGTGCGTGCGTGCGTGTGTGTCGATTGCCGGCTGGCGAAAGGTGCGCCATCGGCGGGGTGGGTCGCCGGCACAAGTAGAGGCGGCGGCGTTGTTGCTGTTGTTGTGTGGTGTTTGTTTTGTTCGGCTGTGTCGGCGAGCTGTGTTGCGGTGCGTGTGAATGGTGGTGCAAAAGTGCTGGCGTTGGGGCTGCGACTGCGACGGCGGCGAGCCGCGGGCGCGCATGATAGTGATGTTGTGAACAGCGGCTGTGTACGGTAGTGGTGTTGTTGTAGCACGACGTGCATCCGGGCCGGCGCGGAAAGCGCAGTTGCGGGCGGTTGCCCTTCGGTGCCAGCCATGTCGCGTGAGCGGCGGGTTGCTCTGGTGTCGACACGTGGTGCTCTGGGTTGTTGTGTGGTGCCCTTTGGCCGGTGGGGGTGGTTCGCGTGTGTCTCGTTCGCGCTCGGTATCTGGTCGTGGTCGTGCTGCTCCCCCGTCTGTCGGCGGTTTTCGACGTCGTCTGTACGTTTTTGTTCGTTTGCGGCGTGCCTGCCGACGTCGCCCCGTCGCGACCTTTCAACCGAAAGTGTGGCGCCCGAAGGTGAACGAACGTAACCCTGACCTCGGCGCTTTACGCTGAGCCGAGCGAACCGAACCTAACCTGTGGTGTGGCGAGGTGAGCTCAGCCTGTGAGCCCCTAACGTCTACGTACGGTAAGCTGTCCGGCTCACGCCTCACGTTTGAACGCTTTTTTAACCTACGTTTGACGCTTCTTAACCTAGCACTGACCCCTTAACCTAACGTGTAACCTAACCTAACCTAACCTAACCTAGCCTAGCCTCTGACGCCTGACGTGTTTGAATGCTTAACCTAAGTTTGACGCTTAACCTAACCCAAGTCCCCTTAACCTAACCCATGTCCACCTAACCTAACCTAACCTAACCTAGACGTGTAAACGTAATGTGTAACGCGTAACGTGTAAGGTCGGCTGGCGTGTGTGCTGACGGCAGATTGGGTTGGTCTGTAGATTCGGATTGCGGTTTGCCTCGGTCGAGGGGTTGGGTCGGAAGCGGCGAGGGGCGGCGGCGCCTGTTGCGCAGGCGGCGTCCGTTTGCGGCGGGCAATTGTTGAGAAACGGCTGTGAATGTTGGCGGGCGAGAGGAGGAGGACGGCGCGCGATGTGGCCCGACGGCTGCGGGCCGATCGGGAAACGGCGGGAGGGCGACGGAAGGCGATGGGGCGGCGGAGGCGCGTTTGCACGGCCGTCATCGCCGCACGCCTCGGCTTGTGTGGCTGTGGCGCCGGCCGCGCTGGCCGGGCTGCCGCGGCGACGGTGTGGGAGTTTTGCCGAAGGTTTGGCCATTGTGGCGGGTCGTCGGCTGGGGCTGTGGGGGCGGCATTTGGGCGGGGGCGGCGATTCTCGGCGGGCCGACCCAGGCTGTAGCGCGCGGTAGCTGCAGTTTGGCCGTGGTTTGCGGCGCTGCCGTGGCGACTGGTTGGCGACTGTGGTGTGGCTGTGTGTAGCCCCATCCTCGGTGGTTTGAAAGGCGCGGGCGGTTGTGGCGCAGGTTTGGGGCTGCTCCGCACAGGCTGTCGGACGTTGGGCGGTAGCAAGCGCGGGAGGCGCGGCGCGGCGGCGCGCAGAGTGGCGGCCGCTCTCTCGGCCGTCCGCGCCCGCCCGCGACACTGGCTGGGCCCTTGTGATTCTCTGCTCCGCTGCTGTGCTGTGCTTGCGTGCCTGCCGTCCCGCTCGCTCTCGCTCTCGCTGTGTGTTACGCGCGTCGTCGAAATGGCAGATCAGGCGGCTACGAACGAGACTGCTGCGGCACCCGCCGCCACCGGCACTACGAAGAAGGCCAAGTCTGCGTCGTCTGCGAAGAAGCCGCGCGCCAAGCCTGCGCACCCGCGCACCTCTGAGATGGTGACGGCCGCCATCAAGAGTCTGAAGGAGCGCGGCGGGTCGTCGCTGCAGGCGATCAAGAAGTACATAGCCGCGCACTACAAGCTGGACGCGGAGAAGCTGGCGCCGTTTATCAAGAAGTACCTCAAGTCGGCCGTCGTGGCGGGCGAGCTGGTGCAGACGAAGGGGAAGGGCGCGTCCGGCTCGTTCAAGCTTGCCGGCGCCGGCGGCGGGGGGGCGGCCGAGGGCGGCAAGGCTCGTGCTGGCGGTGCCAAGAAGAAGCGCGCCGCTCCGGCCAGCAAGGAGAAGAAGGGCGCCCGTGCGGCCGGCGCAAAGAAGGCTGGTGGCGTGAAGGCGGCGACCGGTCGGAAGGCGGGCGCCGCCAAGAAGGCGTCTGCGGCGTCGGCCGCTCCCGCGGGTGCGAAGAAGGCGGCTGCGGCCAAGCCGGCCAAGGCCAAGTCGCCGTCGAAGGCGAAGAAGGCCGCCAAGGTTCCGACGAAGAAGCCGAAGGCGCCGCGCCCGAAGAAGGCGACGACGCCGTCTAAGGCGAAGGCTTCGCCCAAGAAGAAGAAGTAGAGTAGAGGAGAAAGAGATGGGAAAGGAAGGGTTTGGCGCTTGACTCCGTCGTCCCCACCCCCCGTCGTCGTCTAGTGGCGCGCGAGAGACGCGCGGCCCAAAACGGCCCTTCTCAGGGCCATCAAAGCACGTCGGGGAAGGTTTTGATTGTCGTGTTGCGTTTGGTGTGGGTGTCTGTCTGGCGTTTCTGTATGCCCGTGGGGATGCTGTTTGCGTGCCGCGGTGGTTGGATTGCGGGGGTCGGTGGCGGGTGTGGGCGGCGGTAGCGGTAAGCGGTGTTGTTGTTGTTGTTGTTGTTGTTGTTGTCGTGGTTGATTGTCGCCGTGTTTGTGGCGGCGGCCGACGGTTGGTTTTCTGTCACGTTGTTTTGTTTGAATACGTTGGTTGGCTTGCCTGCGTTCGTTCTTCTCGGATGTCTGTCTTGTCGAGTCGTGTCTGGTCTTTGTTTTGTTCCTTTGTGTGTGTTATGTTTTGCAACGGGGGGCACGTTGAGATGTGGAAGGAGTCGGCGGGGATTTCGGTGGCGTGTAGAGCGAGCGAGCGCGCCTGCCTGGCCGTTGGCCGTCGGAGTGGAGTGCGGGGTTTTTTGTTTTCGAAACGAAAGCGGCGGCCGGCCAGCCACCCGTGCGGTGTGACGTCGGCCGTTGGGTATTGTGCGCTTGGAGCGCCGGGGAGGGATGATGTGTGATTGTTGCGCGCTGCTAGCAGGCAGGCAGGCAGGCAGGCAGGCAGAGTGAGCGGGTGTGGCGGACGGACGGGAAGTGGCGGTTTTTGTTTTTGGGTTGCGGGGCGAGAGGCAGGCGACCGACAAAGTTTGCTCGCGACGGAGAGATGTTAGTGGCCCTGAAAAGGGCCGTTTTTGTTTGTGCGGTGCGGTGCCGCGGCGCGGTTTAGGCGCGCTCGCCGCGGATGCGGCGCGCGAGCTGGATGTCCTTGGGCATGATGGTGACGCGCTTGGCGTGGATTGCGCACAGGTTGGTGTCTTCGAAGAGGCCGACGAGGTAGGCCTCGCTGGCCTCCTGCAGGGCCATGACTGCGGAGCTCTGGAAGCGCAGGTCGGTCTTGAAGTCCTGGGCGATCTCGCGCACTAGGCGCTGGAATGGCAGCTTGCGGATGAGCAGCTCTGTGCTCTTCTGGTAGCGCCTGATTTCTCGCAGGGCGACGGTGCCCGGCCTGTAGCGGTGGGGCTTCTTGACGCCTCCGGTGGCGGGCGCGCTCTTCCTCGCCGCCTTGGTGGCGAGCTGTTTGCGCGGCGCCTTTCCGCCGGTGGACTTGCGGGCCGTTTGCTTTGTGCGGGCCATAGCGGTAGCGGAGCGGCGTGCGTGGAGGTTAGGTGCGGCGCGGCGTCCGGTGCTGCCTTGACAACGGGCCCGCGCGCCTCCGTGCTGCGCTTATATGCCCTCGGTTGCGCGTGGTGGGGGGAGGGCGGGCCAGAGTCTATATAGGGGGGCGGCGGGCGCGCCGGGCGCAGACCGTAGCCGACTCGCCAGCCGCTGCAGCTGCTGTTTGTGCACGTTTTGCTTTGCCCGAGGAAGGAAGGATGACAGGCCGCGGCAAGGGAGGAAAGGGGCTCGGCAAGGGTGGCGCCAAGCGGCACCGCAAGGTGTTGCGCGACAACATCCAGGGCATCACGAAGCCCGCCATCCGCCGCCTGGCTCGCAGGGGCGGCGTGAAGCGCATCTCTGGTCTGATCTACGAGGAGACCCGCGGGGTGCTGAAGGTGTTCCTGGAGAACGTGATCCGCGACGCGGTGACGTACACTGAGCACGCCAAGCGCAAGACTGTGACGGCCATGGACGTGGTGTACGCCCTGAAGAGGCAGGGGCGCACCCTGTACGGTTTCGGCGGTTAGGCTGCGTCGCAGCGGGCGCTGGCCTTCCCGCGGCCGTGCTTGTGGGTGGGAGAGACTAGAAAACGGCCCTTTTCGGGGCCACCACACTGTTCGGAAGTTGAAAAGTGCGAAAGAGTCTGTGTTGTTGCTGCTGCGTGTGTGCGCTGTGTTGTTTGTTTGTTTCTTTCTCTCTTTCTTTCTTTGTTTCTTTCTTTCCGTTTGAGCGACGTGATGTGACTGGGAGGGGAGAAGGAAAGGAAACGTGTCATGTGGCTGGCTGTGTGTGGAGCTGCTTCGTTTGTGTGTCTTTGTATCGATCGCGACGGAGATGGCGGGCTGTGTGTTGTTGTGCGAGAGGCGGTGATTATTTGCTTGCGTGGTTTGGCTCTGTGTGTTTGCGGCGGCGTTGGGGTTTCCGAGGCAAGGCGTGTGGGCATAGGCGGCCGGATCAGCTGTTTCGTTCGTGTCGACGGCCGTTGCGCGCGGGAGTGGAGGGCGGTGTGTCGACACGCCTCCCTTTAACAATGGTCATTATTGCTGCCGTTGTCGTTTGGAAGGCGACTGCGACCGTGCAAAATGTGTGTGTGTGTGTGTGTGTGTGTTGGGCCACACGGGCTGTGTGGACGACAAGATGGCGGACGTGCGCCGGCGGCGGCTGTGCTGTGAAAGTGCAAAGTTAAAACAAAACAAGGTGCGGCGAGGACGACTGAAATTTTGCTTTGGACGTAGGTTTGTGTGGTGGCCCTGAAAAGGGCCGATTGTTGTGGGCCGAGCCGGCAAAGCGCGTTGCGTGCAGGGGAGCACGCGGCGCTGCGATTGCCTGGCCTCCTTTAGGCCTTCTTCTCGGTCTTCTTTGGCAGCAGGACGGCCTGGATGTTGGGCAGGACACCACCCTGTGCGATGGTGACGCCCGACAGGAGCTTGTTGAGCTCCTCGTCGTTGCGGATGGCAAGCTGCAGGTGGCGCGGGATGATGCGCGTCTTCTTGTTGTCGCGGGCCGCGTTTCCGGCCAGCTCGAGCACCTCAGCCGCGAGGTACTCCATGACGGCGGCGAGGTAGATGGGCGCCCCGGCGCCGACGCGCTCTGCGTAGTTTCCCTTGCGCAGGAGGCGGTGGATTCTGCCGACCGGGAACTGGAGCCCAGCCCTGCTTGAGCGGGACTTTGACTTGCCCTTGACTTTGCCTCCCTTTCCGCGTCCGGACATGGCGATGGGCTAGCGACGGTGCACACGAAACGGAAACGAAAACGACCGGTGCGAGCGGCAGCGAGTCGAGCAGCGGAGTGCGTGCCGGCGCAGCCCTGCCCTGCTGCTCCTTTTCTGACTTCCTCACTGTGAGGAGGTTCAGGTGGAAGTTTGTGGCCTGTTGGCCTTTACTCCCCTGGGATGATTGATGAGTCTTCTTTCTTGACTTGTAGGTTGTTCTGTACTGGCAAGGAGTGCCGATAACCTATTTTCTGTATTTGTCGGTGTGACGACTTTTCTTCTTCTTCTTCTTACTTGAGGGCTCTCCCTCGGTTGGGATAGTGGATACAGTGTATCCAGCTTTCTCATACTCTCCGTGGACGAGAGCGAAGATGACGTAGCGCATTTGCCACTCTGTGAAAATTGGGAAGGAATTGATCAGATCGTAATCCTCCTTGGAAAGACCAACAAGGCCTTCTGGATATTCGATTGGTTGGTGTGGAGGTGAAGGTTTAGAAAGGTTAGGAGGAACGAAGGGATAAGGGTTGTCGTGGTGGGGATATGTACCATCGCGAAGCGATGCAGCTATCTTCTGCGTCACAGCGCTTGCGCTGTACATGTCGGGAAGCGGGAGGAATGGGACTTCTTCCCACCCTTCTTCTTGCGCTTCTGCTTCTGCGTCCGTCTTGGGCAGTGTTGCCTCCCCTTCGGCAGGCACGTCGGTCTGCGTGGCCACCGTCGCAAACTTCTTCTCTCGAGGAGGAGTCGTCTGGCTGGCGGTGTCGACCGCTGTGGCGGAAGCTGCCTTGGCTGAGCGAAGCTCCTGCGTCAGCTCAGCAATCTGACGCCGAGCCTCGCCCAGTTCCGCCAGCATGGCCGCCCTCTCTTCCGCCATGGCGAATTTGAAGGCGGACATGGCTTCTTCTACGGCGTCGCTGAGGCGCCTGGTGATGGCGTCTTCTGAGCGAGTGACCACCTCTTCGCGTGTGGTGGTCACTTGCTTCTGCGTCTTCTCTGGTCCGCGCCAATTTCTCCTGTACGCGCAGGAACGGGCGTTAGCCGCGTGTGCGCCACCGCAGTTGGCGCATGTGCAGGGGGCGTCCTTCGGCTTCTTGCAGTCGCGTGTGTCGTGTGCTTGCGCACACTTCAAACACGCGACTGCTCCGCTGCAGTGCTTGGCGACGTGGCCAAGCTTTTGGCAGCGAAAGCACTGCGGTGTAGACTTCTTCTTCTTCTTCCCGGCAGGTCCTGCTAACGTGAGCAGCAACTCAGCCAAGGCAGCAGCTTTGCGTCCACTTCCGCGTCCCGACATCACGATAACCAACAGCGACAACGAACTAACGTGTACTCTCCGCGGCGTGAGCGGGAATGCCGGCGCAGCCGGGGTGGGGGTGCTTTATGGGCTCGGGTGCGGCGGCCGGTTGCGCGCGCGCCCCATTGGTCGGCGGCCGCAACAGGGCGAGCTGGTAAAGGTGCGGCGGCGGCTGGCGGCGGGTGCCACTGTGTGGGGAGACGCTGACTAGAGCGGAGCGCTTGCTACTGGTGTTGCTGCCGTCGCGATAGTTTAGTGTGTTTTCCGCGCGATTCTGAGTATTCGGCGTTAGTCGAACGCTCTTTTTCTACGTTTTGCCGCGTCGTCTTTCAGTCGGAGCGGTTATTTTCTGCGTTGGTGTTGGTCGTCGCGCGCGTTGATTTCGTCGTTCGCGGCGGAGTCAAAGGCCACGATGGCCAGTTCTTCAGCCGGTTCTCGAGGTTTGTTTCCCTCGTCTGGCAAGAATATCATGTCATGCGCTGAATTGCTGTCGTATTCATCAGAGTCTTGTCTGCCTATCTCTCGATCAGTCCACCGTCGGCTGTCGGATCCTACAATTCAGTTTACGTCAGAACAAGTCAATCAGGCGACCGATCAGATGCAGCAGGACAGCGTTGAGCTGGGTTCATCCGGCCCAGGGCCGAGTAGCGTGGGGCCAGGCTCCGGCGGGATACCTAACGGTGACAACGATGCCGTCCTGGCCGCCCCTACACCCGGCTCCGCTGACGCTGCACCGCCTGTAACGCGTCGAAAATCGACGAAATCCACGAAGGCGCGGGATGCTCCATACTCGCATGCTTCACGTAAGCATGCGCATCCCCCTTCGCATACCGACTCTGAATCAGCTGAATCCAGGGCCCCTGACAGGAAGAAGCAATCAACCGACCGTCAGGACCCTGTTTCGCCTCAGGACGCCTCCGCTTCCCATGCGGCGACCGACTCCAGTCTGGTCGACATGGCGACTGACTACGAGGTCACAGTTCCAACGTCGAACAGATTTGAAAGTTTAGATGATGTCACACCAGCTGACCAAGACATTCCAGACAATATGCCGGCTCCTACTCCTGTCAAGGCCCCCAAGGTGCCACCTATTATAGTTCACGACACGGTCAACTACCCCGATCGCGTCAGGGAACTGAAGGGGCACCTGAAGGGTTCCTTTTCCTGCCAATATAAAAGAGGTAATATCCGTTACGAGTTTGAACACCCATCAGATTATCGATACATGATCGATTATCTCAAGACTCGTGCCATTCAGTACCACACATATGATCTCGACCCTTTCAAAGTTTTGAAGGTCGTCGTCAGGCACCTTGAGCCCACCACCCCTCCCGCTGACGTTAAGGAAGCGCTGGAGGAGCTGGGCTTCACTGTGCAATCTGTCGCTGTTATGCACCAGCAAGTGCCAGACGCACAGGGAAAACTGACCGACGTCAAGTGGCCTCTATTCGTCGCTGTACTGCATTGTACACCGAATGTCTACGACGTCTACAAAATTAAATTCCTCCTGCACATGAAAGTGGATGTAGAATCCTACCGAAATGAATCTGGCTTGACACAATGCTTTAATTGCCAGCGTTTTGGTCACGGCTCCCGCAACTGCGGCCGTCTGCCGCGTTGCGTCAAGTGTGCCGGAGACCATCTCACCCGACTCTGCCAAAAGAAGACTAATGAACCGCCCAAATGCTGTAATTGCGGTCAGGCTCACCCAGCTAATTATCGTAAATGCTCTGCATATCAAAAAGCACTTGCGAACTCTCGCAGTTCTTCCACTCCGGCAGCCTCGGCGCCTTCGACGCCAGCTGCTCCGCCAGCTGATACTACCAACTTTCCAAACCTGCGAGCACGTCGTGCCCCTCCCTCACCTTCTTCCTCTGCTGCCGGCCCGGGGCCCTTGCCTCCGCGTCGTCCAGCTTCACGCCCAGAGACAGCTTCCCACTCTGCTTGGGGAAAAACAAACCCATCCCCAGAGCCTTCTACACCCCCGCCCCCTACCTTCTCCTTCCCATTTTCAAACCATATTGCAGATCTTGCTGCCTTACTGCAGCAGTTCAACATCCGCAAAATCATTTCTACATTCCGTTCAACTATCCAACAACTCAACTCAGCTTCTGATCCGTTCAGTAAATTAATGATAATTCTGTCTGCCTTCATCTCGTACTTCTCAGATGGACCGTAATCTACACCGCCCATTTCGTATACTCAGTTGGAACGCCGATGGTGTTCTCCGCCAACGCCATTCTCTCGAGGGCTTTCTCGATGACAGGGGGATCGACATTGCCCTTATTTGCGAAACGCACTTAAAACCACATCAACAGTTTTCCGTTCCTAATTATTACGCATACCGATCCGACCGCGCGGATCGGCCACATGGAGGTACTCTTGTCCTAGTCAAACAGTGCCATACGCACAGACTTCGACAGATACCGCAACTGCAACACCTGGAGGCCACAGCTATAGATATACAGCTATATGGACAGTCGTTGACTCTTGCCGCAGCTTACAACTCCCCCGCTCGCGCTATACTCCCGGCCGACTTGGATATCCTCTTCCACCTGGGCCCCAAGGTCCTCGTGGGAGGGGACTTCAATTCCAAGCACGGGACGTGGGGATGCCGTTCCACAAATGCAAATGGACGTCGGCTATTCCAGTACCTAGAACTGAATGCCGCTATCCGTGTTATTGCACCAGACTCTCCCACACACTATCACAAATCCGGTCTTTACCGTCCTGACATCCTCGACATTTTCCTGGCGCGGGACATTCCGTGGGTCCACCGGATCTCTGTGATTTCGGAACTTGATTCCGATCACAATCCGGTGACCCTCGAATTCCTAGACGCTCGCCCACAAGACCAGCTCCGTCCGGCTTACGTTATCAACACAGACTGGGAGCGCTACCAACAACTTGTTGACCTTCATGTCCTTGAGCTTCCGCCCATTACCCGCCGCAGCCACATCGATCCGTCGGCGGACCGTTTTGCAAAAATCCTCACCGAATGCTACCGCACCTCTTCCCGACGAGTCCTCCAGCCTCCTCGTCGCCTGGACCTTCCGCCAGACGTCCAGGAACTAATTCGTACCAAACGTCGATTTCGTCGCCGGTGGCAACGCCTCCGCGACCCAATCGACAAACGAATTTGGAAGTCACTGGCTCAAGAGCTTCGGGTACGCTTACAAGAAGTCCATGATCAGGCATGGAACCAACGCCTTCGAGAGGCCGCAGACCGTCCTGACCGACTGTGGCGCATAGTCAAGGAGACCACAACCACTCCCCCTCCTTCTCAGCCCCTCCACGGTCCCCAAGGCCTGGTTTACTCGCCTCAGGACAAGGCGGAGGCCCTCGCACACAGCCTTGAGCGGCAATTTCGCCTCAACGAAGTCGACGACGACGAGGCTGACGCCCACGAGACCCGCGTTCATCGTCGGGTCCGTCAGCTTCTTCGCCGTCGTACAGACACCATCTTTCCACCGGTCACTCTCCCGGTGGTGGCGACTTACATTAGTAGTATTCCAGCCCGAAAGGCCCCTGGTCCTGACGGTATCCGGCCGACCCTTCTTCATCACCTCTCTCCAGTTGCACTTTCGTACCTGGTTAATCTTTACAATAGCTGCCTTTCCTACAACTACTTCCCTCCCGTATGGAAACTGGCCCGTGTCATTGCCCTCCCGAAACCTCGCAAAGATCCACTCTTCCCACAGAACTACCGTCCCATCTCCCTCCTCAACTTCCTCGGCAAGATTCTAGAACGCATCATCCTCTCCCACCTTCAATCCTTCCTCGATTCTCATTCTACCCTCATTCCCCAACAGTTTGGGTTTCGGGCGGGCCATGGCACGGTCCACCAACTCATCCGCCTCCATGACACCATCCGCAGAGCGCAACTGGAGCGACAAAGCACAGGCATGGTCTTACTAGACATTGAAAAAGCATTTGACCGAGTGTGGCACGAGGGCTTACTATATAAGCTTGACGAATATGGTTGCCCTCTCCACATCATTCATATTCTCAGACGCTTCTTAACTGGGCGTACATTTTATGTCATGCAAGGCCGAAGCCGAAGCTCAATCCGGGCCGTGGAAGCTGGTGTGCCCCAGGGGTCTCTCCTCTCCCCGATTTTGTACGCTATTTACACTAATGATATCCCCTCCCGTGTCCCCAACCATCTGGCCCTCTATGCTGATGATACTGCCGTCTTCACTTCACACCGAAACCTCCAGTTTATCGCTCTGAACCTTACACGCCACCTAGAACAAATCACTCAATGGAGCAACATATGGAAAATAAAAATTAACGCAGACAAGACACAGGCCATCCTCTTTACAAACAAACGAACTCCGCCAGCTCGCCTGGTGGAACTCGAAGGCCGACACATTCCCTGGTCACAGACAGTAACCTACCTAGGTCTCACCTTCGACAGCCGCCTCACGTGGAAACCCCACGTTGATGGCGCCTGCCACAAGGCTTACGGAATGATACACAAACTCTACCCTCTGTTGAAGAGCCCCGGCCTTTCGATACAATCCAAGTTGCTTATCTGGACGTCCTGTGTCCTGTCACTCCTGCTATATGGATGTGAACTATGGGGACTAGCTGCTGACACTCACGTACTCCAGGTCCAAATAGTGCAAAGCAAATCACTCAGGATCATATTAAACGCTCCGCGTTATGTCTCCAACTACGACATCCGCCGTCTTCTCCACATTCCACCCCTTGTCCATCAAATCCGCCTTCGCGCCTCAAATACCCTTACCTTCCTACAAAACTCACCTCATGATCACCTCACAGTTCTTAGTCGTGCTGTTGGAGACACACCTTACGCTCATCCGACGCTGACACTCCAGCGCCGGTACCGTCCCAACTGACGGTTTCACTGCAGTTGCGTATGTACTGATCTTTTTAATCTGTCAAACTTTATCATTTCTATCGACCTAGACATATAACAAAGCCATTTCGAACCTAATACTCAATCTGAAGGCAGGCCTAAGGCGATCCTTCGGCATATCAGTGGACGAAAGTCCCGTCAAGTTTGCGGTGGTGGTGGTGGTGCGGCGGGTGCCACTGTGTGGGGAGACGCTGACTAGAGCGGAGCGCTTGCTACTGGTGTTGCTGCTGCCGTACGTTCGTTCGAGATGCCGCCCAAGACTAGCGGGAAGGCCGCCAAGAAGGCTGGCAAGGCGCAGAAGAACATTTCGAAGGGCGACAAGAAGAAGAAGCGCAAGAGGAAGGAGAGCTATGCCATCTACATCTACAAGGTGCTGAAGCAGGTGCACCCTGACACGGGCATCTCGTCGAAGGCGATGAGCATCATGAACAGCTTCGTGAACGACATTTTCGAGCGCATTGCGGCCGAGGCTTCTCGCCTGGCGCACTACAACAAGCGCTCGACCATCACGTCCCGCGAGATCCAGACCGCTGTGCGGCTGTTGCTGCCTGGCGAGCTGGCCAAGCACGCCGTGAGCGAGGGCACGAAGGCGGTGACCAAGTACACGAGCTCCAAGTAAGGAGGTGGCTCTGGAATGGAAGGAAGGAAGGATGGAGAAGGCTCCTCCGTTGCGAGAGCGGCAAAACGGCCCTTTTCAGGGCCACCAACTTGCCTTTTGCGGGAAGGGCGGAATTGTTGTTGTTGTTGTTGTTGTTGTTTGTGTGGACGGCTGTGATGTATGTGTGCATTTTGATTGTGGGTGGGGGGGGCGCGTCAAAGCGTGTTGCGGGGTACGGCCACGAGGTTGGTCGCCGTGGCGTGGAATGGTGGCACGCCTCGTTGGAGTGGTTTTGACCCATTGGTGTTGGTGTTGGTGTGTGTTACCTGTCTGCGAGGGGGGACAGTGCGATCGGCGACTTTTGTGTCACCGTAACGACGGCCGTTTGCGGGTTTGTTTTTTTTTTTTTTGCACATCATACATGGCGAGGGTGAAATGTGAAATGTTTTTGTTTGGTTTGTTTTTTTTTTCTTTGCCGCCCACTATTCCCTTTGCTGTACGCCGAGTTTGACAATGGTGCGACGTAACTGCAGCGTGGAGGTGTGTGAGTGACGTTGAAATGAACGTGCCATTAAGACGCATTGTTGTTGTATTGTACTGTACGTGTACGGCGACACGCACGATGATGTACCATTCGACTCTGATTTTTGATAGCCGTGTCTGACTGATTGCGTACGACGCACGCACACCGATGTCGTCATTCAAGATGCACGCGTGTCCAGTGCAGTACAGTAAGCGCGACGCTAGACGACGACGACGACGACGACGACGACGACGACGACGACGGCGGCGGCGGTCGTCGTCGTTTGTTTGGCGAATGTCTGTACACGTGTTTGTCTGTGTCCATCCGGTATGTATTTGTTTGTTTGAAAGTGTTTTGTGTGTCGGTGACGTGGTCCGATCCGTCGCCCCCTGAGTAACTGTCGATCGGCGCGATAGACCGGCGTCACGCAACTGAACCGAAGTCTTGGGCACACCCGTCATACTGTTGTACACCGTCGCGCTGAGAACGGTAACGAAAGGTTGACTTTGATCGGTCGAATGTGTGGGCAGAACGTGAGGAATGAGGCAAGAGTGCAAGGAGGGGGGGCAAAAGAGAGAGGAAGGGAAAAAGGGGAGAAACGCATTCGTAGAGCAACGGAACGTTCCCGTGTCGGAGGCGTATTGGAGCCGCACTGAAATGCGTTTAACGGCGGCGCGGCTGCAAGTGTCTGCCGTGGTGAACGTTACCTTTGACGGCTGCATTGGGCTTTGCTTTCGCTTTCGCTTTCCCGGATGTACGTAACGTTTGTTGATATGGTTCTGAGGAAGAGTGTATGACAGTGCCGTGCCGTCCATGTTCGTGTGCCCTCCCATTGTGTGTATGCTATTGTCTGTGTACTTGAATGATGTATGTAGGTGTTAGTGGACATGTTTTACCAGTGGGGGGAAATGGATCGTCGATAGTTGCCGTCACTCTGTCACGGTCGAGATGACGCACCCTCCGTACAGAAAGGTGTCGAGAAAGTGAGTGTGTGTGTGTGTGTGTGTGTGTGTGTGTGTGTGTGTGTGTGTGTGTGTGTGTGCGCGTCCGTGAATTGGCAGTGTTTGGAGGTGGGCGTGCCCTGCATGTGGCCCGGAAGGCTGTTCGTTTGGCGGTAGTGTTGTGTGGACAGGGGAGGGGCATGCGTAACGCTGCTGGCATGGCATTTCGGGAGATGGGAGGGGGCAAACGAGGAAACGAGGAGCGGCGGCCAAAGACGGGACGGGGAGGGGCGCGGTGTGGGTGGCTTGCGCCTGTGCTCGGCGTTGTGGTTTGTGCAAAAGAGGAGGAGAAAAACAATGAGTTGCCAGGGAGGGGAGCGGTGTTGTGTTGTGGTTGTCGTGGTGTAGCCGCAGACGCGGCTGTCAGTGAACGTGGCGAGACGGACGGATGCGCGGAGGGGCGGGGGCGGCGCATTTCGCCGGTGCCGTGCCGTGCCATGCCTGAAAGCCGCGTGGTCGCTGTGTTGTTGGTGGCGTGGGGGCGAGGAGAGTACCGTACGGGTGTGCTTGTGCGCCGGAAATGGCACACTGCGCCTGCCCGTCTTGGAGGCTGATGGCTGTGGTGTGGAAATGGGGCGCGGTGATGTTGAAGCAGAAAAGAAACCAAGAAAACGGAAGGCGTGATGCGGCGGTGGTGGTGAGAGCGGGAAAAACAAAACAAAAAAAAAAAAAAGAAGGAAAAACAACAAGAAACAAAAAAGAAAACAAAAAGTCTATCAATATTAAAATGTAAATGGAAATGGAAATGGACCCAGGTATAACCTCCCTGCACAAATAGCAGAGAGTCCGATGGTAATAAAAATGTGCCAGAATGTTAACGTCCCTACAAAAGAAACCCAACGATAATATTAATGAAAGAATGAACCGTATGTAACATTGCAACAGACACAATGAAACCTGATAAATTGTATAAGGGCAGCAGCGTTGACCTTTGGCCCTGTATTCAGAATAAAAAGAGCCAAAGATTGTTACCCCAATGAAAAAGACACTGAAACACGTATGTAACATAGCAGCGATGGCGAGACATTGTAGCATCTGTGACCAGAGAGTTTGCGCTGGACTGCGCGAGTGTTGCGAGCGGTTCTCAGTCAGTCAGTCAGTCAGTCGTTGCGAGTCTGTAGCTCTGTGTAGTTGAGGGCTGTACTCTGTCAGTAGTCGTCGCGTGCAGTACGCTAATAGTCGTCATGCAGAGCGGTCGGTCAGTAGTAGGAGCCGAGTGCGGTTGTGTGATGTAGGCGGTCGGCAACACTGGTCAAGATGGTGAATAAGGTATACTGTTAATTAATATAATCATTAGATAATGAAAAATTTTATTTATTGTAATTATTCTCCAACAAGTTCCCCAATAATAATGTTTATTTCAAAAGCATTTTTCAAACATTTAATTTTTTATTGAACTAAAGAGTTCGTTGCACTTCACATTTCATTCCACTTCTTTGAAGAAAAATTTCACTAAAATCACAAAAAAAGAGAATATTATTATTTGCAATGCAGTTCCTCCAAGCGCTGCGCAACAACAAGAGCAGAAATGTGACATCCATTTATTCGGAGGTAAGACTTTAATTCTGATTGTTTTGCACAGGGCCAAAGACCGATATTTCGGTTTAATTGAAGTTTCTTGTCACTGAACGGACTTTAAATGTTGTGAAGAATTTATATTTGAGTCAGATTGCGAATTTCACATTTTTGTTGCCATTTTCAATACCTCTCATTGTGGGCGAGGTTACAATTAGCGCAATGTCCATTAGCATCCGTAAATAACATTGTCCATTATTTTAAAATTTGCGGGGAGGTTACAACACACACAAAAAAAAAAAAAAAAAAAAATTTGCATTTATATCCGCTCCTCAATTGTAGATACCCCTTACACAGCTGTGTGCAATGAATGAGTGCTGGCTGGTAATTAATTGCACTCCTTGGAGGGAAATGCCATAGGAAGTAGTCTTTAAAAAGTGAATGTTTTTCGTTAAAAGACAAAAGGTACTTTAGAAAAAAGTAATAGTGGGGCTTTTGTTGTTGAACAAAATAAGTACAATGAACATACGTTATCAGATTTGCGCAATGCAGCTTCACACTACCTTTTGATTATAACACAATATACTATACATCGTCCCGAACCGTGACCAGAGTCGCGAGACGAGCAGAGCACGCCGCCGACGCCCGCTCAGTACAACCGTCCACCCGCTACTACTGTCGACCGACTACTACCTCTCCCGACTCGCGCTACAATATATATAACAACTGTTCCTGGCGACCCGGTGCGTGCCACTACTGTCGTCTGGCGCGGTCCAAGCGCCGACTAGCAACGATAAATAACTCTCTGGTCAGACAGAGATGCTGTCATGCCTCGCCATCGCTCTGGTAATGAATACATACGTGTTGCAGCGTGCGTACCACCGGAACACGCAGTGGCGGAGCCAAAGACTGTGTTGTCGAGGTCGAGTGCGAGCGGGAAGAGAGGCAGCGTCGGCACGGAGATGCAAGCGAGCGCGAGACGCACGGGGGCTGCGGCGTGGCGCGTTTGCGGTCGGCGCCTTTGGTGGCAACGGCCGGGACAAGCAGCGGTGTATGGTGTGGTGCGGGGCGGACAGGGGCGGCGGTGGACGGGGAGGAGGCGGCGCGACGACGGCATGGGGGCGAAAACGGGACGGGGGACGGCGGATGCTGAGAGGCGTCACGCGCGGACAGGACACAGACACAGAGACACACAGATTGGAAAGGGAGGGTGCGCGGTAGTAGTTGGGAATGTGCGTACCGTGCGGGATGGGAGTGGGCGAGGAACACGGTCGTGGCCCCCTGTTTTTTGGGTGCGTGTGATGACGTCGGTGTGTTGTGGGAAGGGAAGGTGCTGTGGCGGCGGCGCGTAATGGGCGTAGGCCGAAAAGAGAAAGGAACGTGGGCAGTGTGTTGGCAAGCGTCGGTTCGACTGCGACGTTGATGGGCAGGGCAAGGTTAATGGTGGTAGGAGTAGGCGTGTGGGCGCAAAAAATCTGCCGCTGCAGGCGGTGCCGTAACCGCCATGGCGGGAAGGAGAGAGAGAGGGCCAAAGAAAGAAAGAAAGAAAGAAAGAAAGAAGAAAACAAAAAAAAAACAAAAAAAAAAAAAGGAGGCGGGGGCGAAAGTGGAGAGGCGGTGGTGTGAGAAGGGCGGGGGCGGAAGGAAGGCAGGAAGGACAAGAGGCGAGGCGACGGCTTGCTTTGTGTATCGGTCGGTCTCTGGCTATGCTTCGTTTTCTGCAGCAGGGTCGGTGCGCGGCGTGGCTCGCGGCAGTGGGAACGCCTGGTGGCTGGACGGCCAGCAATGCGGTTGGATGGGCGGCCACAGCACCGCACCTGTGCCCGAGGAGGAGACGCTGGCGGCGGGCCCTGAGGTGAGGCCGGCTCGGCTGGGGCTGTGGATGTGTAGGTGTGCGCCGCTGCTGCAACAACGAGTAAAACGCGAGAAGAAGGGATGGCGGTAGAGAGAGAGAAAAAAAAAAAGGTCGTGTTGTGTTGATGCGCAGGCAGACGCGTACAGAGAGACGAGCCCGGTCTGCAGCAGGGTGTGGCCGTGCCGAGTGCAGAGCAGCGGCGGCTCGGTTCGGTTCGGTTCGGCCCGGCCCGGCGGGCCGCGCTGTTGTCGCGGACGTGAGCGCCCCCTGGCGGGTGGCCGGAGGCGGCGCGGCGTGTTGGACGTGTGGCTGGTGGCAGTGCACAATTTGCGAGTGGCTGGCGGTGTGGTGTGGCGGTTGGCGCGTCGGGCGGCGGAGAGAGAGAGAGAGAGAGAGAGAGGGAGGAGAGGTATGTGTTGCGGGCGCCCTTTGCTGCGCTGCGTCGTTGCGTGTGCCGTACAGGGCGGGCGCTTGTCGACTGTGTGGGCGGTGTGGCGAATTGGCGTGAAACGGCTGCCGAGAGGTGTGTGGTAGCGAGCCGGTCGTTGTCAGTGCGAAGGGGAATGTGCGTGCGTTTGGCGGTTTCGGTGTGCTTTTTGCGGCGTGAGAGTGGGAATTAGTGGGGCCGGCTGTTGTGTTGGTTCCTTGTGTCTTGTGTCGCGTAGCTTGATGGCAACGTGGAAGGACGCCGGTTTCGTTTCGAGCCTTGCGTGTGGTTGTCGACGTTGACTGGTTGGCGTGTGCCGATGCACGTGCATGTGTGGGTCGCGAGTGCGTTTTTGGCTGTGTGTGTGTGTGTGTGTGTGTTTTGGGGGGGAAGGGGGAGGCGGTGGTGAAAGTGCAGTCGTTGCCACGGGCGTCGTCGGGTGGGGCTGGGGCTGTGCGTCGTGGCGGAAAGGTGGTAGGTTGCGGGAAGCGAGCCCGTCGTTGACGGTGTCGCGTGAGTTGTGAATCGAGTGGGGCGCGGGGCGCGGGACAGGAGCAGCGTGCCGCTGCGTCGTGGTCGTCAGCAGAGGCTGTGCGTGTGCTTGTCCTTTTTGTGGGCGGTTCGTGCGAGGCGTTTTTGTTTTGTGTTGCCCTAGTTGTTAGTTTATTTTGTTTGTGTTTGTTATTTTGAGACGACGACTGGTTGGTGGCGTGCGCGCGAAGTGGCGGTGTGCGCTTCCCGTGTCGTTTGTGTTGTTTTGTTTTTGTTTTGTTTTTTTTTGCACTGGGCCCCGGGGGGTGGGTGGGTGGGTGGGTGGGTGGGTGGGTGCGTGCGTGCGTGTGTGTCGATTGCCGGCTGGCGAAAGGTGCGCCATCGGCGGGGTGGGTCGCCGGCACAAGTAGAGGCGGCGGCGTTGTTGCTGTTGTTGTGTGGTGTTTGTTTTGTTCGGCTGTGTCGGCGAGCTGTGTTGCGGTGCGTGTGAATGGTGGTGCAAAAGTGCTGGCGTTGGGGCTGCGACTGCGACGGCGGCGAGCCGCGGGCGCGCATGATAGTGATGTTGTGAACAGCGGCTGTGTACGGTAGTGGTGTTGTTGTAGCACGACGTGCATCCGGGCCGGCGCGGAAAGCGCAGTTGCGGGCGGTTGCCCTTCGGTGCCAGCCATGTCGCGTGAGCGGCGGGTTGCTCTGGTGTCGACACGTGGTGCTCTGGGTTGTTGTGTGGTGCCCTTTGGCCGGTGGGGGTGGTTCGCGTGTGTCTCGTTCGCGCTCGGTATCTGGTCGTGGTCGTGCTGCTCCCCCGTCTGTCGGCGGTTTTCGACGTCGTCTGTACGTTTTTGTTCGTTTGCGGCGTGCCTGCCGACGTCGCCCCGTCGCGACCTTTCAACCGAAAGTGTGGCGCCCGAAGGTGAACGAACGTAACCCTGACCTCGGCGCTTTACGCTGAGCCGAGCGAACCGAACCTAACCTGTGGTGTGGCGAGGTGAGCTCAGCCTGTGAGCCCCTAACGTCTACGTACGGTAAGCTGTCCGGCTCACGCCTCACGTTTGAACGCTTTTTTAACCTACGTTTGACGCTTCTTAACCTAGCACTGACCCCTTAACCTAACGTGTAACCTAACCTAACCTAACCTAACCTAGCCTAGCCTCTGACGCCTGACGTGTTTGAATGCTTAACCTAAGTTTGACGCTTAACCTAACCCAAGTCCCCTTAACCTAACCCATGTCCACCTAACCTAACCTAACCTAACCTAGACGTGTAAACGTAATGTGTAACGCGTAACGTGTAAGGTCGGCTGGCGTGTGTGCTGACGGCAGATTGGGTTGGTCTGTAGATTCGGATTGCGGTTTGCCTCGGTCGAGGGGTTGGGTCGGAAGCGGCGAGGGGCGGCGGCGCCTGTTGCGCAGGCGGCGTCCGTTTGCGGCGGGCAATTGTTGAGAAACGGCTGTGAATGTTGGCGGGCGAGAGGAGGAGGACGGCGCGCGATGTGGCCCGACGGCTGCGGGCCGATCGGGAAACGGCGGGAGGGCGACGGAAGGCGATGGGGCGGCGGAGGCGCGTTTGCACGGCCGTCATCGCCGCACGCCTCGGCTTGTGTGGCTGTGGCGCCGGCCGCGCTGGCCGGGCTGCCGCGGCGACGGTGTGGGAGTTTTGCCGAAGGTTTGGCCATTGTGGCGGGTCGTCGGCTGGGGCTGTGGGGGCGGCATTTGGGCGGGGGCGGCGATTCTCGGCGGGCCGACCCAGGCTGTAGCGCGCGGTAGCTGCAGTTTGGCCGTGGTTTGCGGCGCTGCCGTGGCGACTGGTTGGCGACTGTGGTGTGGCTGTGTGTAGCCCCATCCTCGGTGGTTTGAAAGGCGCGGGCGGTTGTGGCGCAGGTTTGGGGCTGCTCCGCACAGGCTGTCGGACGTTGGGCGGTAGCAAGCGCGGGAGGCGCGGCGCGGCGGCGCGCAGAGTGGCGGCCGCTCTCTCGGCCGTCCGCGCCCGCCCGCGACACTGGCTGGGCCCTTGTGATTCTCTGCTCCGCTGCTGTGCTGTGCTTGCGTGCCTGCCGTCCCGCTCGCTCTCGCTCTCGCTGTGTGTTACGCGCGTCGTCGAAATGGCAGATCAGGCGGCTACGAACGAGACTGCTGCGGCACCCGCCGCCACCGGCACTACGAAGAAGGCCAAGTCTGCGTCGTCTGCGAAGAAGCCGCGCGCCAAGCCTGCGCACCCGCGCACCTCTGAGATGGTGACGGCCGCCATCAAGAGTCTGAAGGAGCGCGGCGGGTCGTCGCTGCAGGCGATCAAGAAGTACATAGCCGCGCACTACAAGCTGGACGCGGAGAAGCTGGCGCCGTTTATCAAGAAGTACCTCAAGTCGGCCGTCGTGGCGGGCGAGCTGGTGCAGACGAAGGGGAAGGGCGCGTCCGGCTCGTTCAAGCTTGCCGGCGCCGGCGGCGGGGGGGCGGCCGAGGGCGGCAAGGCTCGTGCTGGCGGTGCCAAGAAGAAGCGCGCCGCTCCGGCCAGCAAGGAGAAGAAGGGCGCCCGTGCGGCCGGCGCAAAGAAGGCTGGTGGCGTGAAGGCGGCGACCGGTCGGAAGGCGGGCGCCGCCAAGAAGGCGTCTGCGGCGTCGGCCGCTCCCGCGGGTGCGAAGAAGGCGGCTGCGGCCAAGCCGGCCAAGGCCAAGTCGCCGTCGAAGGCGAAGAAGGCCGCCAAGGTTCCGACGAAGAAGCCGAAGGCGCCGCGCCCGAAGAAGGCGACGACGCCGTCTAAGGCGAAGGCTTCGCCCAAGAAGAAGAAGTAGAGTAGAGGAGAAAGAGATGGGAAAGGAAGGGTTTGGCGCTTGACTCCGTCGTCCCCACCCCCCGTCGTCGTCTAGTGGCGCGCAAGAGACGCGCGGCCCAAAACGGCCCTTCTCAGGGCCATCAAAGCACGTCGGGGAAGGTTTTGATTGTCGTGTTGCGTTTGGTGTGGGTGTCTGTCTGGCGTTTCTGTATGCCCGTGGGGATGCTGTTTGCGTGCCGCGGTGGTTGGATTGCGGGGGTCGGTGGCGGGTGTGGGCGGCGGTAGCGGTAAGCGGTGTTGTTGTTGTTGTTGTTGTTGTTGTTGTCGTGGTTGATTGTCGCCGTGTTTGTGGCGGCGGCCGACGGTTGGTTTTCTGTCACGTTGTTTTGTTTGAATACGTTGGTTGGCTTGCCTGCGTTCGTTCTTCTCGGATGTCTGTCTTGTCGAGTCGTGTCTGGTCTTTGTTTTGTTCCTTTGTGTGTGTTATGTTTTGCAACGGGGGGCACGTTGAGATGTGGAAGGAGTCGGCGGGGATTTCGGTGGCGTGTAGAGCGAGCGAGCGCGCCTGCCTGGCCGTTGGCCGTCGGAGTGGAGTGCGGGGTTTTTTGTTTTCGAAACGAAAGCGGCGGCCGGCCAGCCACCCGTGCGGTGTGACGTCGGCCGTTGGGTATTGTGCGCTTGGAGCGCCGGGGAGGGATGATGTGTGATTGTTGCGCGCTGCTAGCAGGCAGGCAGGCAGGCAGGCAGGCAGAGTGAGCGGGTGTGGCGGACGGACGGGAAGTGGCGGTTTTTGTTTTTGGGTTGCGGGGCGAGAGGCAGGCGACCGACAAAGTTTGCTCGCGACGGAGAGATGTTAGTGGCCCTGAAAAGGGCCGTTTTTGTTTGTGCGGTGCGGTGCCGCGGCGCGGTTTAGGCGCGCTCGCCGCGGATGCGGCGCGCGAGCTGGATGTCCTTGGGCATGATGGTGACGCGCTTGGCGTGGATTGCGCACAGGTTGGTGTCTTCGAAGAGGCCGACGAGGTAGGCCTCGCTGGCCTCCTGCAGGGCCATGACTGCGGAGCTCTGGAAGCGCAGGTCGGTCTTGAAGTCCTGGGCGATCTCGCGCACTAGGCGCTGGAATGGCAGCTTGCGGATGAGCAGCTCTGTGCTCTTCTGGTAGCGCCTGATTTCTCGCAGGGCGACGGTGCCCGGCCTGTAGCGGTGGGGCTTCTTGACGCCTCCGGTGGCGGGCGCGCTCTTCCTCGCCGCCTTGGTGGCGAGCTGTTTGCGCGGCGCCTTTCCGCCGGTGGACTTGCGGGCCGTTTGCTTTGTGCGGGCCATAGCGGTAGCGGAGCGGCGTGCGTGGAGGTTAGGTGCGGCGCGGCGTCCGGTGCTGCCTTGACAACGGGCCCGCGCGCCTCCGTGCTGCGCTTATATGCCCTCGGTTGCGCGTGGTGGGGGGAGGGCGGGCCAGAGTCTATATAGGGGGGCGGCGGGCGCGCCGGGCGCAGACCGTAGCCGACTCGCCAGCCGCTGCAGCTGCTGTTTGTGCACGTTTTGCTTTGCCCGAGGAAGGAAGGATGACAGGCCGCGGCAAGGGAGGAAAGGGGCTCGGCAAGGGTGGCGCCAAGCGGCACCGCAAGGTGTTGCGCGACAACATCCAGGGCATCACGAAGCCCGCCATCCGCCGCCTGGCTCGCAGGGGCGGCGTGAAGCGCATCTCTGGTCTGATCTACGAGGAGACCCGCGGGGTGCTGAAGGTGTTCCTGGAGAACGTGATCCGGGACGCGGTGACGTACACCGAGCACGCCAAGCGCAAGACTGTGACGGCCATGGACGTGGTGTACGCCCTGAAGAGGCAGGGGCGCACCCTGTACGGTTTCGGCGGTTAGGCTGCGTCGCAGCGGGCGCTGGCCTTCCCGCGGCCGTGCTTGTGGGTGGGAGAGACTAGAAAACGGCCCTTTTCAGGGCCACCACACTGTTCGGAAGTTGAAAAGTGCGAAAGAGTCTGTGTTGTTGCTGCTGCGTGTGTGCGCTGTGTTGTTTGTTTGTTTCTTTCTCTCTTTCTTTCTTTGTTTCTTTCTTTCCGTTTGAGCGACGTGATGTGACTGGGAGGGGAGAAGGAAAGGAAAC